>NC_084467.1:115790000-116093030 GCF_027409185.1 Cynocephalus volans | reverse complement strand
CCCAATTTTGTTTTTTTATTTAGGCTTATCCTAGGAAGAAGAAGAAAATATCTGGATGAAAATTAGCATTTGAGTGTGAGCACATATGTCCTGTATGAGAATATAATCCAGACTTCAATGACTTTCACAAAGGACAGGTTTCTAGCAAGAAAGTATCTGGGATACATTCAATCCACAGAGTAAAATGGACTTCGGCATTTTAAAACCTTTGTAGAGGGAAATCATGGCATGAAAATTGAATTTCTTTATCAGTCTTATTTCCTCGAAATTTTGTCAAGCCTGTCTTAAGTAGAGGATTTTGATTTTATTCTGACATATTCTTTGCCAATCTAATAAACTATGGGTCTTAAGCTAATATCTGGGAAATCCTCAGTCTTGCAAGATCTTCTTTTCCACGCCACACTTTCCAACTCCCAAACCAAAACTTTCTAACTGTGATAAAATGTTTTCCTCTCTCAACATATCCTGTCCCAAGAACATAATCTGCTTTCAGTCAGACACTTTGCATTTACTACCTGCCTCTAAAATTTCCACTTAAGCCTTGGCTCCCCTGTTATCGTAGATCTCAAATACTGGAATGTAATGTAATTTTTATTGGGGAAAACATTACAGCCTGGTCATTGATATATTCTTTCTTATCCCCAGTTTTATGTAATAAAACAGATTAAATCTTTGGAGAAATAACCAAAAAAGCAACACCTATTTGTTTCTTCATTTGTTACAGTACCTCCACATTTCTGCAGCTCCTATATTCAACAGAATTTCTCCCACATTTCTAAAGGAGATAAGAATAAATGTCTTGTAAGAAGTTTCTCAGGCCATAATACTTGGGCAGGAGTGTGGATTCCTGGCACATTAAAGAACATCCACTAAATCCTGAAAGAAACCTAGGGTCCTTATAGAAATTCCTAATGTGTTTTCTTTAAGAAGAAAGGGTAATTAAACTTTTGGGTGAATTCAAATTGAAAATATGCCAGTGAATTTCTTTAAGTACCATGTATATTATGTCTTTTTAAAACTCCTACGTAGTGGAGAGGCTACTAAAATAAAATAAAATAAAATAAAATAAATAAAATAAAATAAAATAAAATAAAATAAAATAAAATAAAATAAAATAATAAAATAAAATAAAATAACTAATTTAGAAAGAAAAGTAGAAGAGATTTCAGTAAATCATCGGCAAATCAGTTAATCAACCTATAAAGAAAAACAGAAATATGAAATTTATGGGATTAAATCTGAATTCTGGCAGAGATTCCATATAAGAAAGGAGATCTTCAAATATAAGGACCATGAAATAGGTTTCAGAAAGAGCTGAGACCTGACTAAGCATTGAAAAGGGCACACTACAGATGTTTGAGGCAGAAGACAGGATGAGAATCTCCAAAGATGTGAAATCCTATGAAAATGATGGGAAAACACTGTTGTTAGAAACCACAGTAACAAATGCAGTCATAAAACCCTAATAAATGGCCTGACTGGGGAAAGGATGACAAACTTTCATATTTTAATCAGAAACTTGGATGGATAGGAACCAGAAAATACACATGGTGTGAACCCTTTCCAGAAACAGTGGCTGCAAAAAAAAAAATCCAATAAACAACTCATATTCTTAAGCAAATCTACATAGATGAAAAATTCTCTATACATAGTGTCCTGGGAAAAGCTTCCATCAAAAATCAGGACAATCTAAAAACAGATTCAGCAAGAGGTTTAAACTAGCAAATTACCAGTACATTTATTCAGAAAGAGATATATGAGCAATGTTCACTGTGTATCTACCACAAATGATAATAAGTTCTGTATTTGAAGAAATTCTCCAGAGAACAAAGCTTTAAATGTGTGAACTGATTTAGAAGACTTCAAACAAGAAAGCAACAAAATACCCATCATTGCATTCTATTTAACTAGCGCAAGCCTGTCAGTCTGGGTAATGGGGGAGTCAGCTGGTACTTTCTTCTCGTCAAGTAAACTTGAGACAAAAAAATATGTACTGCAAAAAGTTCAAGAGAAATTGAAACTATAGACTAGAAAGCATTCCCAAACAGAGAAGCTGATGCAAAAAAAGCACAGAGAGGTGATTAATGGAGTTGAAATTTTAGACATGTATTGCTCTTCCAATCAAAACTTGCTCCAGAGTAAGACCCATGTAGAATGCTCAGTCAAGAGATTCAAAGAGCATGAATGTGCAGATATCTTGTCTAGATACCGACTTCAATTCCTTGGAATATATACCCAGAAGTGAGATTGCTGGATCATATGATAATTCTATTTTTAATTTTTTGAGAAAACTCCATACTGTTTTCCATAATGGCTGTACCAAATTACATTGCCGCTAACAGTGTAAAAGTGTTCCCTTTTCTCCAAATCTTTGTCAACACTTTTATACATGTATAAAAGTGATATATATATATATATATATATATATATAAAACATCATCATAACAGTTGATGTTGAATTTGGTTCTCTAGTATTTTCTTGAGGATTTTTGCATCTATATTCATCAGGAATATTAGCCTGTAGTTTTCTTTTCTTGTAGTATCTTTTTGTATGTGTGTGTGTGATGCTCAAATCAGGGTAATTAGTATATTCAACATTACACAATGTAATCATTTTTTTGTGGTCCTTTACCAATTTCTTGCTACTCCTCCATTCCTCTTTTGTAGTATGTTTGTAGCAGAGTAATTCTAATCTCATAAAATGAGTTTGGAATTATTTTCTCTTCATTTTTTAAAAAGAGTTTGAGGATTGATGTTTATTCTTCTTTAAACGTCTGATAGAATTTATCAGTGAAGTCATCTGATCCTGGGCTTTTCTTTGTTAGGAGGTTTATTATTATTGCCATAATCTCATCTATTACTGGTCTGTTCAGATTTTCTCTTTATTCATGGTTTAATCTTAGTAGGTTGTATGCTTTCAGTAATGTATCCATTTTTTCTATGTTAACAATTGTTCATAGTACCATCTTATTATCCTTTGTATTTCCAGGACATCTGTTATAAGGTATCCTCCTTTATTTATAATTTTACTTATATGAGTCTTCTTTCTTTTTTTTCTTAGTTGGTATTGCTTAAGGATTATCAATTCTGCTGATACTTTAAAAAAAAAACACTCTTAGTATGTTGATTTTTTTCTATTATTTTTATATTCTCTATTTCATGTATTTCTGTTCTAATCTTTATTATTTTCTTCTTTTTGCTATCTTTGCTCTTAGCTTACTCTTTCTTTCTAGTTTCTTTTTACATAAAGTCAGACATAGCCACACCCTTGAGGAGTAGGGTAAGATACTGTACCAACAGAAACACAGGGAAAATTCATTCAAATTTCATCTTATATCTGTCATCTTCAATGAAGCAAAATACTCTTTTTTTATCAAAGAAATACCTTGCAGGAATGGAAGGTTGTTAGGATTCAATTCTTTATTCATGCACATATAAATGTTCTCTTTTTTATTTTATTCATTAATCCTCCCTAAGATCTGTATTCAAATTTGGTCTGCAAAATGTATTACTTCCTAAGGCTCAAACCATAAAATTTGCTATTTTATTCACAGATCCAATTTCAAAGACATTTCAGGTTTTTCTTCTGGGTGTCTAATGTTTCTTTTAGAAGATTTTTCTATGAATAAGTTTAAGTTGATGATTCAAACTTTAATCTTTTGTATTGCTATGTTATCAATAATACATGAAATTCATTCATCTTAAATGTAAAGTTCAGAGTCTGACAAGTGTATACAGCTATTTAACCAACACCACATTCAAGATACTGGACAGTTCCAACACTCCAAATGTCCCCACGTACCCTTACCACTTAGTCCCTTCCCCCCACTTGTGGTCCCAGGCACTAATCTGCTGTCACTATAAATGTAATTTTTTAGAATTTCATATAAATGTATATATAGTATCCCATCTTGTGTGTCTGATTTATATCACTTAGCATAATGCTTTTGAGAATTTTTAAATCCATTTTCTGAGTACATATTTTTGAGAAACCTTTTTTTTCCTTTTTATGATCAAATTAGCACTCTTTATGTTTTAATGGAATTTTTAGTTTATTTTATTAATTGAAACAATCGATTATGAGGTACAGAGTTAACTATCAGTATTTGTGTAAAATATGTGATGATCAAATCAATATTACTAGGATGCTCATTATTACAAATCATAACGATTGTTTTTAACCCTTATCCAATTTATCCCTAACTCCCCTCTCCCCTTCCCCACTGTCTTTCTCGTCTCTAGTAACCATAGGTCTGATCTCTCCTTCTGAAAATTCAATGTCTTGTTATGGTGTCTTTCCTTGCCTGCTTGCTTGCTTGCTTGCTTGCTTTTTCTCTTTTTTTTCCTTTCTCTCCATCTCCCTGCTCACTCCTCTCTTCCTTTCTCTCCATCTCCCTGCTCACACTTTTCTCTCTCTCTCTCTCTCACTCTCTCTCTCTCCTTCTCTCTGTCTCTCTCTCCCCCCCCCACCCCACCCCCAGGCTCACTCATCCATGTTGCTGCAAATGCCAGAAGTTCATTCATTTTTGTAGCTGAGTAATATTCCATTGTGTATGCACACACCATTTGCCTTATCCAGTCATCCTTCAGTGGACATTTATGCTGGTTCCATATCTTGGCTATTGTAAACAGAGATGTGATGAATATGGGAGTTCAAATATCCCTTTGACATGATGATTTCCATACCTCTGGGTATGTACCCAGACATGGGATTGCTGGATCATATGAAAGTTCTATCTATAGTTGTTTGAAGAACCTCTGTACTGTTTTCCATAATGTCTGCACTAGGCTGCAGTTCCACCAACTGCATTCTCACCAGCATTTGTTATTCTGTCTTTTTGATTATAGCCAGCTTAACAGGGGTGAGATAATATCTCAAAGTGGTTGTGATTTTCATTTCCCTGATGATTAGTGATGTTGAGCATTTTTCATGTACTTGTTGGCCATTTGTATATCTTCCTTTAAGAAAAGGCTATTCAGCTATCTTGCCCATTATTTAATTGGATTTTTTTTAATGTGAAGTTCTTTGACTTGCTTGTATATTCTGAATATTCATATCCTGTCATATGCATAGTTTGCAAATATTTTCTCCCATTCTATAGTTTGTCTTTTCACTCTGTTCATTGTTTCTTTTGCTGTGTAGAAGATTTTTAGTGTGATATAATCCAATTTGTTTATTTTGTTGTTGTTGTTGTTGTTGCTTGTGCTTTTTGGAGTCTTATTCATAAAGTCTTTGCCAAGTCCTACTTCCTAGAGTGTTTTCCCTCTGTTTTATTTTAGGAGTTTCATAGTTTCAGGTCTTATATTTGTCTTCAATCCATTTTGAATTTCTTTCGGTATATGGTGAGAGTTACAGGTCTAGTTTCGTTCTCCTGCATATGGATATCCAATTTTCACAGTGACTTTGTCAAAGATCACTTGTCTGTAAGTATGAGAGATAATTTCTGGGTTCTCTATTCTCTCCCTTTGGACTGAGTGTCTGTATTTATAGTGGTACTGTACTGTTTTGGTTACTATAGCTTCATAGTATAATTTGAAGTCAGGTAGTGTTATGCCTCTGGCTTTTTTTTTTTTTTTTTAGGATTGCTTTGGCTATTCAAGGTCTTTTATTGTTCCATATGAATGTTAGGATTGTTTTTCCTATTTATATAAAGAATGCCATTGGTATTTTGATGGATATTGCATTGAATCTGTAGTTCGCTTTGGGTAGTATGGACATGTTCACCATGTTAATTATTCCAGTCCAGGAACATAGAATGTCTTTCTACCTTTTTATGTTCTCTTTAATTTTTTTCAAGGAGTGATTTGTAATTTTTGTTGTAGAGATTTTCACCTCCTTTGTTAAATTGATTCCCAGATATTTTATTTATTTATTGTTTTTGGTGACAATCATAAATGAGCTTCTTTATTGAATTCTTTTTCTGCCAGTTTGTTATTGGAGAGTAAAAGCATTACTGTTTTGGGGGTGTTAATTTTGTATCCTGCAACATTATTGAAACTGGTTATCAGCTCTAAGAGTTTATTGGTAGTCTTCAGGTTTTTCTATATGTAAAATCATGTCATCTGCATATGGGGACAGTTTGACTTTGTCTTTTCCAGTCTGGATACCCTATATTTCTTTCTCTTGCCTGATTGCTCTGGCTAGGACTTCTAATAGAACTTCTAATGCTAAATATGAGTGGTGAGAGTGGGCATCCTTGTCTTGTTCCTACTCTTAAGGAAAAGACTTTCAGGTTTTCCCCAATCAGGATGATATTGGTTTGGCATTTGTTCATGTATGCCTTTTATTGTGTTGAGATACTTTCCTTCTATACCTAATCTGCTGAGAGGCTTTATCATAAAAAGATGTTGAATTTTGTCAAATGCTTTTTCTGTGTCTATTGATATAATCATATGGTATTTGTCCATAAGATTTTGTTGATCTTTCTATATGGCTGTCCAATTTTTCCAGCACCACATGACATTCTTTACAGAAAAAGAAAAAAACAATCCCAACATTCACATGGAACAACAGAAGACCCTGAACAGTCAAAGCAATCTGAGCAAACATAATAAAGCCAAAGGCATTAAACTACCTGACTCCAAATTATACTACAAAGCTATAATAACCAAAACAGCATGGTACTGGAATAAAAGCAGACATTCAGACCAATAGAACACAACAAAGATCCCTTGTTATGTTAATCAAGCCATATACTTATAGCCAACAGATATTTGACAAGAACAACAGGAGCATGCACTGGGGGAAACCCCTGCCTCTTTGATGAGTGCTGCTATAGTCCGATTGCTAATTTTTTTTTTAGTTTTTTTGTGTGTATGTTTATCAGAGATACCGGTCTGTACTTTTACTTTTAAGGTACATCTTGTCTTGTTTTGGAATCAGAGTGATTTTGGCCTCATAGAATGAGTTTGGGAGAGTGGCCTCTGTTTCAATTTTGGGGAATAATTTGAAGAGAAATAGGTTAGCACTATTTTTCTTTAAAGGTCTTGTAGAATTGAGTAGTAAAGCCATTCAGTGTTGGGCTTTTCTTTGTTGGGAGACTGCTCATTACTGCTTCAATCTCATTGGTTGTTATTGGTCTGTTCAGGTTTTCTCTTTCTTTTTGGTTGTCTTGGAAGTTTGTATGTGTCCAAAAATTTATCCATTTCCTCCAGGTTTTCTATTTTTTGGCTTATAGTTGTTCATAATAGTCTCTAATGATTCTTTGTATCTCTGTAGCATTAGTTGTAATGTCTTCTTTTTCATTTATTATTTTTGTTATTTGGATCTTCTCTCTTATATTTTTATTTTCTTTTTGTTAACCTAGTTATTAGCATGTTTATTTTGTTTACATTTTCAAAAAAACGACTTTTTGTTTCATTGATCTTTTGTATCTTTCTTTGTTTCTCTATTTCAATTAGTCCCGCTCTGATATTAATTATTTCTTTCTGTCTACTAGTTTTGGTATTGGATTGTTGTTTAACTAGTTCTTTGAGATGTAGCATTATGTTGTTTATTTGACATCTTTCTATTCTTTTGATGTAAGTGTTTATTGCAATAAACTTCCTTCTTAATACTGCTTTTGCAGTATCCCATAGATTTTGTTGTGATGTGACTTTATTTTTGTTAGTTTCAAGAATTTTTTCATTTCTCATTTAATTTCTTCTTGGACCCATAGGTCATTCAGGAGCCTGGTATTTAATTTCAATGCATTTGCATATTTTCCTGAATTTTGTTCATTATTGATATCTACTTTTATTCTATTGTGGTCTGAAAAGATACTTAAATTGATTTCATTTGTTAAAAACTTTGTTGAGACTTGATTGTAACCTAATATATGATCTATCCTGGACAATGTTCCATGCACCATTGAGAAGAATGCATATTCTGTAGTTGTTGGATACAATGTTTTGTAGATATCTGTCAGGTCCAGTTAGTGTAAAGCACGGTTTAAATCCTGTGTTTCTCTATTGATTTGTAGCCTAGATGATCTGTCCAATGTTGACAGAGGGGTGTTCCATTCTGCATTATTTTTATCTCTTTTTTTAGATCTAATAGTGTTTGCTTTACACAACTGGAAGCTCCAGTGTTGGGTGCATATATAATTGTTATGTCTTCTTGATGGATAGATCACTGTATCATTATATAGTGGCCTTGTTTTTCTCTTTTTATAGTTTTTGTTTTAAAGTCTATTTTATTCAATAAAAGAATAGCTACTCCTGCTCATTTTTGGTTTCCATTCATGTGGTATATATTTTTCCATCCCCCCACTATTATTCTGTATGTGTCTTTACAAGTGAGGTGAGTCTCTTGAAAATAGCATATTTTTTGGCCTAGATTTTTAATCCCATCTGTTAGTCTGTGTCTTTTGAGGGGAGTTTAATCCAGTTGCATTTAGGGTTCTTATTGAAAGGTTTTCTCTTACTCCTGCTACATTATCACTTTTATTTCGGATGTTTTAAATATCTTTTGTTCCTCTCTTCCACTTCTATTGTTTATCATTGATGTTTGTCATTTTTTTGAGGTCCAAAGATTTAGTTTATCTTTCTAATTTGCATTTTCGTTCTACCAGTGGATTTTGTTCTTACTTTTGTGTTCACAGTAGTATTTTTCATTTCTTGGATTCTAGATGCAGGATTCCCTTTATGATTTCTTACAGGGCTGGTCATGTGGTGGTGAACTCCCACAATTTTTGTTTATCTTGGAAATACACTATTTCTGTATTGTATCTGAAGGATAGCCTTGCCAGGTATAGTATTCTTGGCTGGCAGTTTTTTTTCTTTTAGTATTTTGAATATATCATCTCATTATCTTCTGGTCTGCAGAGTATCAGTTGAAAAGTCTGTTGTTAGTCTGATGGAGGCTCTCTTAGGTGATTTGATGCTTTTCTTTTGCTGCTTTTAGGATTCTTTTCTTTAACCATTGCCAGTTTGACTATAATGTGTCTTGGAGAGGAACTTTTAGGATTGAATTGGTTTGGGAATGTTTGAATCTCCTGGATCTAAAGATCCATGTCTCTCCCTATACCTCGGAAGCTTTCCTTTATTTTTCAATTGATTTGGTTTTCAGTGCCCTTTCCTTTCTCCTCCTTTTCTGTCACATACATGATTTGGAGGTTTGTGCACTTAGTTGTCTGCTAACTCTCTTGGATTTTTTTTTTATTCTTTTTTCCACTTGGATTATCTCAATAGATTATCTTTGAGGTCAGAAATTCTTTCTTCTCTTGGCTCTAATCTGCTGCTTAAGCTCTTTGATGTGTCTTTTAATTCACTGAATGAATCCTTCAGTTCCAGGAGTTTCTCTGCATTCTTTTTTAATGTATTAATCTCTTTGTAAATTTCTTCTTTCATGTCCTGTATATTTTTTCTCATTTCTTTATGTTTTTTAACTGAGTCTTTTCATATCTCATTGATTTTCCTTAAGATTGTTATTCAGAATTTCTTTTCAGTTTTTTCAAGAGTTTTATGCTGTATGGGGCCTGGTACTTGAGAATTGCTATATTCCTTTGGTGGTATCATATTTTCTTGTTTTTCGTATTTCTAGAATCTCTGCATTGATATCCAGTCATCTGGTAGAACAGTTGATGATTCTTTTACTCTGCAGTGGGCTCTGAGGTGAAAGACTTTCTTCATTTTTTTTTTTTTTTCATGCTGCTCTGGTGACTCTCTGTGTAAATGTAGTTGATTGTGAAGTGGGCTGCCTGCATGGTGGTTATGGCTTCTACTGTGGTAACAAGCCATTCTTGAAGTGGCAGAATCTGTGGTGGTGGCTATGGTGGACTACCTGCATGGAAGCAATGTTTGTGGCATGTGTCTGCCTTCTGTTCATCTGGGGAGCATGCCCACTGCCAAATGATTGAATAGTATTCTATTGTATGGAAATTCTTCAATTTATTTATGAATTTACCAGTTGAAGGACACTGGTTCATTTCCAGTTTGGGCTGTTATGAATAAAGGTGCTAAGAATATTCACCTATGATTCTTCATGTGGAACAAATGCTTTCATTTTTCTTGAGTAAGTAACTAGGATTGTGATCAGTGGTTACAAGATATGTGTATGTTTAACATCGTAAGATAATACCAAACTGTTTTCAAAAACAGCTGTACCAGTTTGCACTTCTATCATTGATGTACAAGAGTTCCTTTTGCTCCATATCCACTACAATACTTTGTGTTGCATTGGATTAAATGTTTGTGTCATTCCAAAGTTTATATGTTGAAATCCTAACCCACAATGTGATGGTAATAGGAAGTGGGGCCCTTAGGAGGAAATTAAGTCATGACAGCATAGCCATGACAAGTGGGATTAGTGGCCTTATAAAAGGAACTCCAGAGAGCTCTCTCACTGTTTTTAGAAATGTAAAGATACAAGATTATGGCAGTCTACAGCACAGAAGCAGGTCTCAACCAGAATATGACCATGCTGGCAGACTGATCTTGAAAGATCCAGAACCCAGAAATGAGAGAAATAAATTCTGCTGTTTATAAGTCATCTAGTCTATATTCCTTTGTTGTAGTAGCCTGAACTAATACAGTACTTTTAATCTTTTAAATTTTAACCATTCTAGTGGGTATGCGGTAATATTTCATTGTGGTTGCAATTGGCACTTAATGACTAATGATATTGAGCATCGTTTCATGTGCTTATTAGCCACTCATATATTTTCGCTAGTTAAAAAAGGTGTTACAATCTGTTTTTTTACCATCTTCCTGTCTTTTAAAAAATTTTTAAATGTTCATTAGTACATTTTTTGTGAGGTACAGTGTGTTGTTTCTATACAAGCCTATACCGCACAGTGATTCACTTAGTGTAGACAGCATAGTTTTGTACCAGTTAGTCCACCATTTTTCCTCCTCCCACTGACTCCTGCCTCTGGTAACTATTAGTCCTCTCTCTACTTCTATGAGAACCACATTTTTTTTTAACATTTCACATATGAGTGAAATCATGTGGTATTTGTCCTTCTGTGCCTGACTTATTTCACTTAACATGATGGTTCCTAGTTCCATCCATGTTTCTACAAATGACGGGATAGTATTGCTTTTTATAGCTGCATAGTATTCCATTGTGTATTTATTCAACAGTTTTTTTTTTTTAATTCATTCATCACTTTATAAGCACTTTGACTGATACCATCTTTTGATTCCATCTTTTGGCTATTGTAGATACTGCTGCAA
Source organism: Cynocephalus volans (assembly GCF_027409185.1). Lineage (NCBI taxonomy): Eukaryota > Metazoa > Chordata > Mammalia > Dermoptera > Cynocephalidae > Cynocephalus > Cynocephalus volans. Next base: position 116,081,873 of record NC_084467.1, on the reverse strand, counting down.
TAAATATGGGAATCCAAGCATATTTTTCATGTATTGATTTCATTTCTTTTGGGTATATACCTAGTGAGAGAGCTGGGTCATTATGTGGATCTATTTTTAGTTACCTTAGGAACTTCCATACTGTTTTCCACCATGGCTGTACCAATTTATACTTCCACCACCAATGCAGGAGCATTCCTTCTTCTCCACATCCTTGCCAGCTATTTCATTGTTGACATATAGGAAGGCAATTGATTTTTCATGTTGATTTTGTATCCTGCCACTACACTGAATTCATTTATTAGTTCTGGTAACTTTGGGGTGGAGTCTTTAGGGTAATGTTTATGATCATGTCATCTGCAAATAAGGGTAGTTTTACTTCCTTCTGTCCTATTTGTATGCCCTTTATTGCTTTCTTTTGTATTATTGCACAGGCTAAAATGTCTAGTTCTATGCTGAATGAGAGTGGGGAAAGTGGGCATTCTTGTCTTGTTCCAGATCTTAGAGAAAAAGTCTCCATGTTTTCTCTATTTATCATGACATTAGCTGTGGATTTGTTATTGTGTGGAGATACATTCCTTCTATACCTAATTTGTTGAGTGTTTTTAATCATGAAGGGGTATTGGATTTTATCAAATGTGTTTTCTACATATGTGGAAGTGGTCACACGTTTTTTTGTTTTTGTTTTTGTTTTTTTTCCCTTTATTTTGTTGATGTGATGCATCATGCTTATAGATTTGCATATGTTGAATCATCCTTGCATCCCTGGTATAAATCCAATTTGATCACGGTGTATGACCTTTTAATGTGCTGCTGGATTCTGTTTATCAGGATTGTGTTGAGAATTTTTATGTCTGTTTTCATTACGGACATTGGTCTGCAGTTTTCTTTTTTGTTATTGTTGTGTCTTTTTCCAGTTGTGATATGCTTGCCTAGTAGAATGAGTTTCGAAGTATTCTCTCCTTTTCAATTTTTTGAAAGAGTTTGAGAAGAATGGGTATTAGTTATTCTTTAAATGGTTGAATTTAAACATTAAATGGTAGAATTGGGCAGTGAAGCTATCTAGTCCTGGAATTTTCTTTGTCAGAAGACATTTCATTACTACATCAAATACATTACTCATTATTGGTCTATTTAGGTTTTCTAGTTCTTCATGATTCAACCTCAGTAAGTTGTATTTGTCCAGGAATTTATCCATTTCTTTTAGATTTTCCACTTCCTTTGCATATAGTTGTTCATAGTATTCTTTTATGATCCTTTTTATTTCTGTGATATCAGTTATAATGTCCTCTTTCTCATTTCTGATTTCATTTACCTGAGTCTTCCCACCTTTTTTCTTTATTAATCTAGCTAAAGGTTTATCAACTTTATCTTTTAGAAAAAACAGTTCTTTGTTTCATCAATCTTTTATTTATTTTTTTTTAATTTCTAAATCATTTATTTCTGCTCTGTTCTTTGTTATTTCTCTCCTACTGATATTGGTTTGTTCTTGTTTTTCTTGCTCCTTGAGCTGTAACATTAGGTTGGTTTTTGGAGTATTTCTTCTTTTTTTCTGATACAGGCATCTATTGCTATAAACTTCCCTCTTAGAACTGCTTTTACTATGTCCCATAGGTTCTGGTATCTTGTGTTTTCATTTTCTTCTGTCTCTAGATTTTTATTTATTTATTTATTTATTTATTCTTTGGCCCATTCATTGTTTAAGTACATGTTATTTTTTAATTTCCATGTATTTGTATGGTTTCTAGTGAGCCTTTTGTTGTGGATTTTTAGTTTTATTCCATTGTGGTTGGATAAGGGAGTTGGTATCATTTTGATTCTTCTAAATTTGTTGAGACTTGTTTTTTGACCTAACATAAGGTTTATTCTAGAGAATGTTTCATGTACTGCTGAGAAGAATATGCATTCTGCAGCTGTTGGAAGAAATGCTCTGTAAGTGTCCATGATGTCAAGTTGGCCTATAGTACAGATTCTGCTGTTTCCTGTTTAATTTTCTTTTTTTTTTTTTTTTTTTAAATTTTATTTTGTCGATATACATTGTAGCTGATTATTGCTCCCCATCACCAAAACCTCCCTCCCTTCTCCCTCCCCCCCCCCAACAATGTCCTTTCTGTTTGCTTGTTGTATCAACTTCAAATAATTGTGGTTGTTATATCTTCTTCCCCCCCCCCCCCGGTTTGTGTGTGTGTGTGTGTATGTGTGTGTGTGAATTTATATATTAATTTTTAGCTCCCTCCAATAAGTGAGAACATGTGGTATTTCTCTTTCTGTGCCTGACTTGTTTCACTTAATATAATTCTCTCAAGGTCCATCCATGTTGTTGCAAATGGCAGTATTTCATTCGTTTTTATAGCTGAGTAGTATTCCATTGTGTAGATGTACCACATTTTCCGTATCCACTCATCTGATGATGGGCATTTGGGCTGGTTCCAACTCTTAGCTATTGTAAAGAGTGCTGCGATGAACATTGGGGAACAGGTATACCTTCGACTTGATGATTTCCATTCCTCTAGGTATATTCCCAACAGTGGGATGGCTGGGTCGTATGGTAGATCTATCTGCAATTGTTTAAGGAACCTCCATACCATTTTCCATAGAGGCTGCACCATTTTGCAGTCCCACCAACAATGTATGAGAGTTCCTTTTTCTCCGCAGCCTCGCCAGCATTTATCGTTCATAGTCTTTTGGATTTTAGCCATCCTAACTGGGGTTAGATGGTATCTCAATGTGGTTTTGATTTGCATTTCCCGGATGCTGAGTGATGTTGAGCATTTTTTCATATGTCTGTTGGCCATTTGGATATCTTCCTTAGAGAAATGCCTACTTAGCTATTTTGCCCATTTTTTAATTGGGTTGCTTGTTTTCTTCTTGTAAAGTTGTTTGAGTTCCTTATATATTCTGGATATTAATCCTTTGTCAGATGTATATTTTGCAAATATTTTCTCCCACTCTGTTGGTTGTCTTTTAACTCTTTTAATTGTTTCTTTTGCTGTGCAGAAGCTTTTTAGTTTGATATAATCCCATTTGTTTATTTTTTCCTTTGGTTGCCCGTGCTTTTGGGGTCGTATTCATGAAGTCTGTGCCCAGTCCTATTTGCTGAAGTGTTTCTCCTATGTTTTCTTTAAGAAGTTTTATTGTCTCAGGGTGTATATTTAAATCCTTAATCCATTTTGAGTTGATTTTAGTATACGGTGAGAGGTATGGATCTAGTTTCATTCTCCTGCATATCGATATCCAGTTATCCCAGCACCACTTGCTGAAGAGGCAGTCCCTTCCCCAGTGAGTAGGCTTGGTGCCTTGTCAAAGATCAGATGGCAGTAAGTGTGTGGGTTGATTTCTGGATTCTCTATTCTATTCCATTGGTCAGTGTGTCTGTTTTTATGCCAGTACCATACTGTTTTGGTTATTATAGCTTTGTAGTATAGCTTAAAGTCAGGTAGTGTTATGCCTCCAGCTTTATTTTTTTTGCTCAGCATTGCTTTGGCTATTCGTGGTCTTTTATTGTTCCATATAAATGTCTGAATAGTTTTTTCCATTTCTGAGAAAAATGTCTTTGGAATTTTGATGGGGATTGCATTGAATTTGTATATCACTTTGGGTAGTATGGACATTTTCACTATGTTGATTCTTCCAATCCAAGAGCATGGAATATCTTTCCATCTTCTTGTATCCTCTCTAATTTCTCTCAGCAGTGGTTTGTAGTTCTCATTATAGAGATTTTTCACCTCCTTGGTTAACTCAATTCCTAAGTATTTTATTTTTTTGGTGGCTATTGTAAATAGGCAGGCTTTCTTGATTTCTCCTTCTGCATGTTCACTATTGGAGAAAAGAAATGCTACTGATTTTTGTGTGTTGATTTTGTATCCTGCTACTGTGCTGAAATCATTGATCAATTCCAAGAGTTTTTTTGGAGAGGTTTTAGGCTGTTCGATATATAGGATCATGTCATCTGCAAACAGGGACAGTTTGACTTCATCTTTTCCAATCTGGATGCCCTTTATTTCCTTCTCTTCTCTGATTGCTCTGGCTAGTACTTCCAACACTATGTTGAATAGGAGTGGTGAGAGTGGGCATCCTTGTCTAGTTCCTGTTCTTAAAGGAAAAGCTTTCAGCTTTTCCCCATTCAGGATGATATTGGCAGTGGGTTTGTCATATATGGCTTTAATTATGTTGAGATACTTTCCCTCTATACCTAACTTATAGAGGGTCTTTGTCATGAATGAGTGTTGAACTTTATCAAATGCTTTTTCAGCATCTATAGAGATGATCATATGGTCCTTGTGTTTGAGTTTATTAATATGGTGTATCACATTTATTGATTTGCGTATGTTGAACCAACCTTGCATCCCTGGGATGAATCCCACTTGATCGTGATGAATAATTTTTCGTATGTGTTGCTGTATTCTGTTTGCTAGTATTTTAGTGAGGATTTTTGCATCTATATTCATCAAGGATATCGGCCTGTAGTTTTCTTTTTTGGTTATATCTTTACCTGGTTTTGGTATCAGGATGATGTTTGCTTCATAGAATGAGTTTGGGAGATTTGTGTCCGTTTCAATCTTTTGGAATAGTTTGTAGAGAATCGGTGTCAATTCCTCTTTGAATGTTTGGGAAAATTCTGCTGTGAATCCATCTGGTCCTGGGCTTTTCTTTGTTGGGAGCCTTCTGATAACAGCTTCAATCTCCTTTATTGTTATTGGTCTGTTCAAGTTTTCTACGTCTTCACGGTTCAGTTTTGGGAGCTTGTGTGTGTCCAGAAATTTATCCATTTCCTCCAGATTTTCAAATTTGTTGGCGTATAGTTGTTTATAGTAGTCTCGAATGATTCCTTGTATTTCAGATGAATCAGTTGTAATATCGCCTTTTTCATTTCTGATTTTTGTTATTTGAGTCTTCTCTCTTCTTTTTTTTTGTTAGCCATGCTAATGGTTTGTCAATTTTATTTATCTTTTCAAAAAACCAACTTTTTGATTCGTTGATCTTTTGAATTGTTATTTGGTTTTCAATTTCATTCAGTTCTGCTCTGATCTTAATGATTTCTTTCCGTCTGCTAACTTTAGGATTGGATTGTTCTTGTTTTTCTAGTTCTTTAAGGTGAAGTGTTAGGTTGTTCACTTGCCATCTTTCTATTCTTCTGAAGTGAGCATTTAATGCAATAAATTTTCCCCTCCATACTGCTTTTGCAGTATCCCACAGGTTTTGGTATGATGTATCCTTGTTTTCATTAGTTTCAATAAACTTTTTGATTTCCTGCTTGATTTCTTCTTGGACCCATATGTCATTAAGTAGAATGCTGTTTAATTTCCATGTGTTTGTATAGTTTCCAGAGTTTTGTTTGTTATTAATTTCTAGTTTTAATCCATTGTGGTCTGAGAAGATACATGGGATAATTCCAATTTTTTTGAATTTATTGAGACTTGATTTGTGACCTAATATGTAATCTATCCTGGAGAATGATCCATGTGCTGATGAGAAGAATGAATATTCTGAGGTTGTTGGGTGGAATGTTCTGTAGATATCTGCCAATTCCAATTGGTCTAGAGTCTTGTTTAGATCTTGTGTTTCTCTACTGATTCTTTGCCTAGATGATCTGTCTAATATTGACAGTGGAGTGTTCAGGTCCCCTGCTATTATGGTATTAGTGTCTATTTCCTTCTTTAGGTCTAATAGAGTTTGTTTTATAAATCTGGCTGCTCCAACATTGGGTGCGTACATATTTATGATTGTTATGTCTTCTTGATGGATCAATCCTTTTATCATTAAGTAGTGTCCCTCATTGTCTCTTTTTATGGTTTTTAGTTTAAAGTCTATTTTGTCAGATATAAGAATAGCCACTCCAGCTCGTTTTTCTTTTCTGTTTGCATGGTAAATCTTTTTCCATCCTTTCACTCTTAGTCTGTGTGAATCATTATGGGTGAGGTGGGTCTCTTGTAGGCAGCATATAGTTGGGTCCTGCTTTTTGATCCAGTCAGCCAGTCTGTGTCTTTTAATTGGGGAATTTAAGCCTTTAACATTAAGAGTTGTTATTGAAAGGTGTTGATTTATTCCTAGCATTTTATTGGTTGTTTGGTTGTCTTAGGTGTCTTTTGTTCCTTGCTTTCTGATTTACTGTTTGGTTTCTTTGTTTGTTGGTTCCTTAGGTTGTAGATAGTGTTTTTGTTAGCTTGTTTTCTCTTCATGAATGCCATTTTTATTGTACTAGCGGGTTTAGATTTTTCTTAGGTTTTTATGGCAGTGGTAGTTATTTTTCAGGAACCAAACCCAGTACTCCCTTGAGGATTTCTTGTAAGGGTGGTCGTGTGGTAGTGAACTCCCGCAGTTTTTGTTTGTCTGAGAAATATACTATTTGCCCCTCATTTCGGAAGGATAGCCTTGCAGGGTAGAGTATTCTTGGCTGGCAATCTTTGTCTTTTAGTATTTTGAAAATATCATCCCATTCCTTTCTAGCTTTTAGGGTTTGTGATGAAAAGTCTGATGTTAACCTGATTGGGGCTCCCTTATAGGTGATTTGACGCTTCTCTCTTGCAGCTTTTAAGATTCTCTCTTTGTCTCTGAGTTTTGCCAATTTGACTATGACATGTCTTGGAGAAGGCCTTTTTGGGTTGAATACGTTTGAAGATCGTTGAGCTTCCTGGATCTGAAGATCTGTGATTTTTCCTATACCTGGGAAGTTTTCTGCCACTATTTTGTTGAATATGTTTTCAATGGAATCTCCATTTTCCTCCGCTTCTGGAATACCCATGACTCGGATATTTGAGCGCTTGAGGTTGTCTGATATCTCTCTCAGATTTTCTTCCATGTCCTTGATTCTTTTTTCTTTCTTTTTGTCTGCTTGTGTTATTTCAAACAGCCCATCTTCAAGTTTAGAGGTTCTCTCTTCAACTTCGACAAGCCTGCTGGTTAAACTCTCCATTGTGTTTTTTATTTCGCTGAATAACTTCTTCAGTTCAGCAAGTTCTGCTACATTTTTTTTCAGGACATTGATTTCCTTGTATATTTCCTCTTTCAGATCCTGTATACTTTTCCTCATTTCATCATGATGTCTAGCTGAGTTTTCTTGTATCTCATTCAGTTTCCTTAGAATTATCACTCGAAATTCCTTGTCAGTTATTTCAAGGGCTTCTTGTTCTATAGGATCTAGAGTATGAGATTTATTAACTTTTGGTGGTGTACTTTCTTGATTTTTTGTATTTCTGGTGTCTTTTTTTTGGTGTTTATTCATTGTGGCAGGGGGTTTCACAGTCCACCAGTTTGAGACTAATGACTAACTAGGATGTTGCTGTGGTTGCCAATTTGGTATGGCTCCCGCCGTGACTGCTCAGTTGGCCTCTAGTGTCTTGTGTGTGTGGTTGCCTCGGGTCTTGGGCTTCTCCGGGGATCCACCTTTCTGGTCAGCTTGTACTCTGCTGGGCTGGTGCATCACGTACCACAGGGTGTGTGATCTCTGTTGAGCTTTCACTTTCTGTACAGGACTTCTCCCCGTTCCGTGTGCTCTGGCCCAGGCTGTTAGATCGTGCAGTGGCGACCCCACCGGGTGTGTGGTTTCTGTCAAGTCTCCGCCTCCCTGGCTGCACGTCTCCCCCCTCTGTGCACACTGTGCTGGGCTGGGGTGTGTCTTCTGCACCCCTCGTCTATCAGCTGGGCCTTCAAGACCCTGCTCAGCACCGCCTCGCCCAGGAAGTCTACCAGGTTTCTGCTAGGCACAGACGACCGGTCTCTCTGGGTGTCTTTGTAGCACTATGTAGATCTTTCTCGGGTCTTGTTCACCTTTGTATCCCCCCGGTATAAACCGAGTCTAGTGCCCACCTGCAGCCTGCTCTCTGGCAGGTTCAAGCGGACCTGGGAACTCTCCTACCACACTATTCCCAACCAGAAATTCGTTAGGCTTTTTTCCAAACTGGTAGTTGCAGAGATGGTATCTCCCTCCCAGTAACAGGAAGTTTACCGGGGCGGAGCCCAGGGTGTGGTGGAGTGACAGTCTGCCCGCCCGTACTTCCTAGACCTCCCAACACTGGTCGGGACGCCCCACACCCCAAGCCCCGCCAGAGAACCGCGGAGGGAGTGGGAGAGGAGGCCGGCCCGCAGGGTCCGGAAAGCCCCGCTCCAGGCCAAGCAAATGGGCTCAGTGATGGCCGAGCAGGGCAGAGCTGCCCGCACCTGGGAAAATGGAGGCAGCACCGGGGCAGTGAGTGGCCTTGTGGTGCAGGCGGGAGCCGCGTGGGCATCCACCCCCCGAACAGAGCTGTGCCAGGGATCACTCACAGTGCTGTGCCAGGTCGGGCGCTCGCTCTGTCTCTGGTTTGTTGCCTTCCGTGTTCTCGGCGCTGCCGCCTCGGGCTGTTCTGTCGCGGCGCTGCTCGGGCGCTCCCAGGAATCTTCTTTAATGCCGGCCTGAAACCTCGAATCCTGAATAGGGCAGCTGGCCACCTTCAGTGCGGCCCCAGCCTCCGGGATCCTGGCTGCATCCACAGCAGCCCTGGCGCCGTGTTCCCTGTTTCAAGACTCGCTTTTGCAGCTAAGAATCAGTTCTTTTCCTGCTCCACACTTCAAAGCTGTTGCCTGTAAATGAGGCAGCCTCTCCTGCCGGGGGCACAGTGGCGTTGAGCCCCCACGACTGGCCAGCAGCAGCAGTCCTCCCTTAAGAGATGGCCAGAGGAAGGTCCACAAGTTTCCCGGCTGCCTGAGGCCCAGTGGCCACCTTTTCCACCTCAGCTACTCCGCGCCAGCCGCCGCAGCCGCCGCCATCTTGAAACTCCTCCTCCTGTTTAATTTTCTGCCTGAATGATCTGTCCATTTCTGAAAATGGAGTATAAAGTCCCCAACTTTTATTGTGTTGGAGCCAAACTCTCCTATTACGTACAATTGTAATTGCTTTATATAGCTAGGTGCTATGGCATTGGGTGTCTATATGTTTAAAATCATTATATCCTCTTGCTGAATCAATACTTTATCATTATATAATGACTTTCCTTATCTTTTTTGTTTTGTTTGTTTGTTTGTTTGTTTTACTTTCCTTAGCTTAAAGTCTGTTTTATCTGACATAAGTATAGCTACTCCTGCTCTGTCCTGGTTTCCATTTACATAAAATATCTTTTTCCATTCCTTCACTTTCAGCTGTTGTGTGTCCTTATCAGTTAAGTAGGTTTCTTGTAGGCAGCATATTGTTGGCTCTTATTTTATAATCCATTCAGCCACTCTGTGTCATTTAATTGGGGCAGTTAATCCATTTACATTTAGGATTACTATTTTTATATAAGGACTTGTTACTGCCATTTTGCCTTTTTTTTTTTTTTCTGGTTGTATTATGGATCCTTTTTTTCCCTTTTTTCTGGTCTTAATATCTTCCTTTGTGGTCGAGTCGTTTTCTCCAGCTTTACATTTTGCTTTTGCATTTTTGCTATTTATTTTTAGTACGTCTCTTTTATGTTTTTGTGTTATGGTTACCATAAAGCTTACAAAAACCATGTTATAATTATAACAAATTATTTCATACCAATAACAACTTAACTTTGATATCCAAGGGAAAAAAACAAACAAACCAAAAAAAAAAAAAAAAACAAAGCCAACTTTGCACTTCGGCATCATTCCACCCCCAACTTTCTGACAACTTGTTGTTTCAAGATAAATCTTTTAATATTGCCTTCTCTTATATGATTGTTGTATATGTTAATGTCTTGTTCGATTTGTTTTTGAGTCTTCATAATAAGGATGTAAGTGGTTTGTTCATCACACTTATAGCATTGGAATATTCTGTGGTTGTCTGTGAATTTACCCTACTAATGAGTTATGCACCTTCAAATATTTTCTTCCTGCTTCTTAGTGCTGTCTTCTTTCAGATTTAAGAACTCCCTTTAGCATTTCTCATAATGAAGATCTAGTGTTGATTAATTTCCTTAGCTTTTGTTTGTCTAAGAAAGATTTTATTTCTTCTTCATAACCTTCTGAAGGTTATTTCTGCTGGATACAGAATTACTGGCTGACAGTCTTTTTCCTTCATTACTCTGAATATATCATCCAGTTCTCTTATGGCCTGTAGAGTTTCTATTGAGAAATCCACTGAGACATATTGAGGCTCTGTTGAATGTTATGTTTCTTTAATCTTGCTGCTTTCAGTATTGACTCTTTGTCTTTGACATTCCTCCTTGGATTGAATTTGACTGGCCACCTCTGGGCTTCTTATATACCTGGATGCTGTCATCTTTCTCCATACTGGGAAAATTTTCAGTCACTATTTCTTGAATCTGCTTTCTGCATCTCTTCATTTTTTTTTCTCCCTTTGATATGCCAATTATGTGGAGGTTTTTTTGCTTGAGACGGTCTCATATTTGTTGTATTTCTGTTTCATTTTTTCTTTCTGCTCCTCTGATTGGATAAATTAATGTGTTTTATCTTTGAGCTCACTGATTCTTTCCTTTGTTTGATTAAGTCTGCTGCTGAAGCTTTCTATTGCCTTTCTCAATTCAGATAATGTATTCTTTATTTCTAGAAGTTCTACTTGTATTTTTTAATTGATTTATTCCTTTGTCAAGTTTCTCAGACTGATTCTGAATTATTTTCCAGATATCATTTAATATTTTATCCATATTTTCTTGTGATTCCATTAACATTCTTAATAGGGTTATTCTGAATTCTCTGACAGACTTTTCACAGATCTGCTCTTCTTCTGTATCCATTGCTGGTGTTTTGTTTGTTTTATTTGCTGACTACATATTTCTCTGTTTTTTCTTGATCTTTGTGTCTTTATATTGATGCTTAGGCATTTGAGGAGACTGCTGTTTGCTGCTGATTCTCTGAGGAGGGCTTTTTGTGCAGATAACTGATCATTTCTGGGTCTGAGCTGTGTGTAAATTTCAGCTCAGGATTGATCTTTCCTGGAGATTGAGCCTCTTGTAGTCTTATTGTCCTGACTGATTTCCACTGAGACCAGCTCTCCATGATGCGTCCAGTGTTCCCTTGGTAGGACAGACTTTCTCCTGCACTCCAACCACTTCCCATGGGACAGACCATATATGCATCCCTCGTTATAACTCACTGGCCTCTGGGCAGCTCTTTCCAGTTGGTTGTGGTTGCTTGCTCCTATGTGGGCCTAATTCTGCCAGGGGTCTTTATAGCCTGTGGGCTGGTATGGTGCACCCTAAAGCCATCCTCTTTCCTGCAGACTCCAAGCAGGCTGATGTGAAGGATGCCACAGATTTTTCTGGCTTATGTTCATGGGTAACAGGTAGTACCATATTCATACCAGACTGTCTCAGAACAATAGATGTCATCCCTACACCCTTTCATCATTACATCAAGAATATGTTAAAATCTTTTGCCATGTTTTTCCTTATTGAATTATTTGTCCTTTATTGATTTCTTAGTTTGTTTTTGTTTTTTTTAATATACATTGGCTTTTAATCCTTTATAAAATATATATAGTGCAAATATTTTCTTCCCATCTATGTTCTACATTTTCCATTTCTCAATGGTGTCATTTGAAGAGCAGATGCTCTTAATATTGATTAATTAGATTAAATTATAATGGTTCTTATTTTTTTGTGTCCTACCTAAAACATATTTGACTAACTCAAGATCATAATAAGTTTCTTTGTTTTCCTTTAGAATGTTTATAATTTTATCTCATTTTTTACATCAGTAATTTATTTTATATTAACTATCCCTCTTCTGTCTTTTTGGAAAATGGGGGAGGAATCAGTATTAGTTATTTCTTAAATGTTTAGCAAAATTCATCACTAAAGCCATCTGGACATAAAGTTTTATTGTGTTAAGCATTTTATCTATAAATTAAATTTTTCAATAGATATAAGGTTATGCAAGTTGTCATTTTTTTTAGTGAGTATTGGTTATTTCTTTCAATGAATCTGTTTATTTAATCTAAATTGTAAAATATCTTGGCATAAAGTTGTTTATGTTATTCCCTTAATATTTTTTATAAAGTTTGCATGAATTGTAATTACCTCCTCTTTTCCATTCCTGATATTAATAATTTGTGTCTTCTCTCTTTCTTTTTCTTTCTTTTTATCAGTCAGACTGGAGATTTATCTGGTTTATTGATCTTTTGAAAGAAATACCTTTTGATTTAATTGATTTTCTCTAATTCTTTACATTTCCAATTTATTTATTCACCTTTATGCTTATAATTTTCATCTTTCCACTTATTTTAGATTTAGTATGATCATATTTTTTTCTAGCTTATTAATAGCAGCTTAGTTCATTGATTTTAGACATTTCTTCTTTTATAATTTAAATATTTAAAGCTATCAATTTCCCCCTTTGCACTGCATTATTATTAGCTGCATCCCACAAATAAGATATGTTGTATTTTCAATTTTTCCATTTTGAATACTTTCTAATTGTTGTTTTGATGTTCCTTTGACCCACGAATTATTTGTATTTCCAAATATTTGGAGGTTTTTCAGAAACTTTTCTATTATTGTTTTCCCATTTAATTGCATTATGGTCATAGAACATTTTTTATATGATTTTAGTTCTTTTAAATACATCAATATTTGTTAATAATTCAGAATATGGTCTTTTATGGTGAATGTCCCTTGCACACCTGAAAAGATTATGCTTTCTGCTATTTGTAGATGGAATATTTTTGTCAACAGGTCAAATTGGTTTATAGTAAGATTCAGTTCGTCAGATCTGAAATGCATCTTCTTATCTGCTCTCTATAATCCCTTTAAATCTTGTGATGACACATTCAGCAACCAGTCACAAGCAATAACTAGATTATCTGACATTAACCTAATATCTTGACACTAAAAGCACTGCATAGCTTCCTCATCACTACATAAATACCACATGTTCATAGACCCTATGTATCTACTCTCAGAAAACTGAAGCATTTTTGGTTTTTGTTTCAGGTTTTTGGTACGATAAAGATAGTGTACCAGATGTCCTTATTTTATAAATAAGTAAAAGAAGAATGGCAGAGAGTTATATTTTCTAAAGCAAGATCAAATTGAGAAACTAACACTTTTCCATCTTTCAAATGGAAAGTTGAGAACTAACCCCCCCCCCCACCACCACCCAATTCCAAATTAAGCAACCCTCAACAGTGTTTTTAAAGTAGAACACACGTTAAATCTAAGTTCACATTTCTGGCATCGGTCATTGGAGACACAATAATTTCAGGCACAATTGAATAGACAGAAGAATTAAGAGAGGAAGTTGTTATGTTTTCAGCTTCAAGGTAATGGTCAATTTTTCATGAACTGAAAATTCTTTTGTAGAAAGCCCCATGTAATTGAGAGGTTAATCCAGACACTAAAAGTTTGTTCTCTGGTTGAAGGGCAGGGTCCCACTCACTGAGAGTTAATCATTTCAAAACTGTGAAGAAAGATTTTTTCTTGAAAAAAAAAAACTAGAATTTTATTATGTTCTTAACAAATGTAGAAATTTACAGTGATGTTGATTATGTAGCCAGTTATTTCCTGATGTTTTGTATTTTCTGAATCTCTATCTGAATAACTTAAAACTTAATTTTTTTTTTTTATTTTTCCCTGACACATTTATTCCTAACAGCCCATTTATTATATTGCCAATTTTCTAGTGATATTGTTTCTACTTTCTTTGAGAATCAGGGTCATTATCTTTATCACAGACAACACTTAAATTGAAGTAACTGGAAAATTACTTTCAACACATACCAACTTTCTATTTCCCTCTTTATTTGTTTAACCAGAGCAAAATCCCAAGTCATCTTTAACTTTCTGTTGCTTATTTTGATACTTTCAAATCTGTTATCTTGAGTCACCTTAACACAGTGTTTTTGTTTGTTTGTTTCTTTCTTTCTTTCTACAGTAATACTATGGGACTAAAGCAATTAAAGATGTTCCTCATGCAAAGTTTACTGTGGATCCAAATACAGGCTCAGAGCCTTCCATTAATTTCATCACAGTGAAACTTCAATGAAGTTGCAGGAATGAGTGAAGGTAAAGTCGGTAGAGAGTAACTCTTCTTGGTCTTGATACAGATTGGCATTTGTTTTCAATGATGTATCATTTAACTTCCTATTTAAGTTAGATTGTGCAGCTAAGATTTATCATCACTATTTGTTAGTTCAGTCCTTTCTCATTTTGTACCGTGATTACTGCAAATGTCTCTGTATTGACACCACTAAATCCATTCTCTACTTCGCAGGCACAGTTATGTTTCTAAAATGAAAACATTATAGCTACCCTACCAAAAACTCTTCAATGTGACAACAAAATAAAATAAAATATCCCCAAAAGATGAAATGGGTGAACCGTGTTATCAGCATATTAGTTTACAGCTGGGGGGGGGGGGGGACAAAAAAACCTGGCTATGGCATTTAAAATCAAAATGTGTGTTCTTTCAGATCTCTGTTTGGCACAGTTTTATTCCTTCATTTGATTTATTCACACGGTTTTATTTTTTATTTGACTTGTTCATTTTATTATTTCATTTGATTTGTATTTGATTTAAAATCAAAACATGTGTTATTTCAGATCTCTGTTTGACACGGTTTTATTCTTTCATGGTAGTAGTGGGGGAGTGAAAACATGCTGCTTCAATTTCAGACACATTTGCATCTCTGTGTCATTTTTTGACAAATAAAATACAATGCAAATAAATTATTTTAAAAATTAAACAAAACAAAACAGGATACACATGAGCTTTTCTTGTTTTACCATTAGATTAACAGACATAAAAGTATTCTGTTGCATTTCTATAAAAGTTCAAACATTTACTTTCAGTTTCTATACTTATCTTCTCACAAATGAGTAACACATGATTTCTAGTCTGGCCCCTGTTCCGTGGACCATACTTTGAGTAGTATTGATTTGTGATTCAGGTATTTGTAAATACTTAGAATCCCCCATGACATTCAAAATTGAAATATTTCCTACCGCTGTGCCTTTATTTTCTCGATCTGGAGTCCCCTCATGCATAGGCCTTGTTCATTGATTACCTTTCAACTCAGCTTAAGTGGAATCTCTGAAGCTTTTCTTGTAATCTAGCAGAAAGAATTGGCCCCTTCTTCCCATATGCCCCCAACCCGCAGCCCAAAATTCTTGCTTTTGACAAGCACTGATAGCATTGTATTCCTATTCTGAGTTCATATGACTAATTCCACTATTGCAGAGTAGTTCTTAAACTTGTTGTTATTGCTTTCAAATAAGTGTCTTCAGCATGGATACATCTCAATTCTAGACCTAAATCCAATTGCCTGTTGGACCTCTCTGTTATGAATACAAATAGTCATTTAAAATTAAATGTCCAAAACCTAATTCTTAGTTTGTCCTCCAAATCTTTTCTTTCCACAGACTTATCTCTGTTTTAATTCCAAATAGAATTCCAGTTGCTTACAACAAAAACTTGGAGTCATTTCTGACTTTTCTTTTTTTCTAGTGCAATAAATGGAATCTACTCTCAAGTCCTATTGACTCTTTGTAAAACACACAGTGTCCTGTCTTTTTTACCACCTCCACCTCCAGCTCGATGGTTTACTACTATCATCATCTCTTGAATTTTTATAGTAACCTTGAAATTAGTCCTTCTGCTTGTACTTAATACAGTAGTCAGGATTATCCTTAAAAATCATGTCAGATTATATCTCTTATCAGATCAAAACCTTCCAATGTTTTCCATCCTGTTCAGAGAAAAAGGCTTTAGAGTGTCCTACAAAACCATAAGTTACCTGGAGGTTCAGGTCCTGGGACCTCATTTCTGACCACTTTTCCCACTCCTCTCCTCATTTCTGCATATCTTCCAAACAGGATGTTCAGGGGAGAAGAGGACAGTGAAGGGGATGGTTTCACATCTCTTCCATGCCTACCTCCTCAAACTGCATTTATACCGTGTTGATGTGTATTTTTATTTTCCAACAATATTTTTGTATGAGAAGGCTCACTAAAATGTGTATTTAATGTGATTTTGGTAACAACATGAATATATCAAACCACATTAGTTCAAACATCAAATACTCACATTTCTTCTATGCATTTATGCATTAAATACACAACTAGTTATAAAATATAGAAGATAAGAAATTGATAAAATTAATGAAATATTGGGAAGGCAAATCCTCAAGGAAAATAAATTAGGAATTTATACAAAGTATTCTCTCTCTCTCTCTCTCTCTATATATATATATGTATACACACACACACACACATACATATACATATATAAAGGAGATGTATGTGTATATATATAAAGTAGGAGCATTTTCATTTTATATATATTTTCTCTTATAATAAAAATAGGAATAGGAAAATCACTGAGTAAAAATATAGATATGGATAAAGATTAAAGTAATAAACATTTAGTCAAGTGTATATGAGAATAGAATTCTAATTATTTTACCATATAACATTTAATATCTTCCATATCAATTTTAATTTTTTAAATGTATGTCTCTTCCAGAAATTACACAATGGAATACTACTCAGCTATAAAAACGAATGAAATACTGCCATTTGCAACAACATGGATGGACCTTGAGAGAATTATATTAAGTGAAACAAGTCAGGCACAGAAAGAGAAATACCACATGTTCTCACTTATTGGTGGGAGCTAAAAATTAATATATAAATTCACACACACACACACACACACACACACACACACACACACACACACACACAACCGGGGGGGGGGGAGAAGATATAACAACCACAATTACTTGAAGTTGATACGACAAGCAAACAGAAAGTACGACAAGCAAACAGAAAGGACATTGTTGGGGGGGAGGGGGAGGGAGGAGGGAGGGAGGTTTTGGTGATGGGGAGCAATAATCAGCCACAATGTATATCGACAAAATAAAAAAATAAATAAAAAAATAAAAATAAAAAAAACATATGCAGAACCAGTAGTACTTGAGCTATCATACTACCATTATGATTTGTTTACATAGTCTGAGAGCACTGGTAAAATTTTTGTATTATAGTTTTCATTATAGTCATTAAACAAAAATTCTGAGAATTTAATATAATTAGTGGGGCCATCTAAAATGCATGTCTCTTAGGATAGGAATATTAGTTAGTTTTCCTCTTTAGAATATTTGACTAATTTATTATGTTGGAACACACTATTGAACTTATTTTTTGCTTGGTTATTGTGTTTAACTGTTAGAAAATGTGGTCTCACGGAACGAGGTCTTTTGATCCACAGTGGGCCATGAAAGAGGGGGCCTTTGTCCTGGAAAACATCTTTACCAAAACATAAAGATCTCACACAGCCTGTGCCAGGCTGATCATCTTGAGTGGGATTACTTTCCCTGACTGCGGCCTGAAGGAGCTTACCTCAGCCTTCTACCATATGAGGACGCAGCAATAAGGCACCACAGTTGAAGAAAAGTACAAGCCCTCACCTGACACTGAATCTGCTGGTGCCTTGATCTTGGACTTCTCAGCCTCCAAAATTATGAGCAATAAATTTTTGTTGTTTATAAATTATCCCATCAATGATATTTCACTATAGCAGCCTGAACATGCTAAGACAGAAATTGGTACTGAAAAGTGGGGTACTGCTATAACCATTACCTAAAAATGTGGAAGAAGCTTTGGAACTGGATAATGGGCAGAAGTTGAAAAAATTTGGAATTAATTCCAGAAAATGTTTAGTTTCCCATGAATGGAGCATTAAACATGATTCTGGCGCGAGCTCAGGAGAGAAGGCCCACAGAGTATAAGACCTGAAAGAGCATGGCTACCTCCTCTTAAATTTCAAAAGATGCCCCAGAGGGCCACAGGGCTCAGGCAGAAAACTGCCACAAATGCAGGGCAAATGCAGAGAGCCACCACTAGGGCAATGCCCAGTGGAGCTGCAGAGGCAGGTCACCCCCAAGACCTGAAGCCAGTGGAGCCACTTACTATTAAATTCAGCCTGTGAACGCCACAGACATATGACTCCAACCTGTGAGAGTTGCCACATGGGCTGAACACAGCGAAGCCACAGGGGCAGAGCCCCCAGGAACCTTGAGTCCCCAAGGAGTCAAAAAAATATTATTGTCAAGCCTTAAGATTAAATGATGATTTCCCTCTTGGTTTTGAAATTACTAGAGACCTGTTATCCCCTTCTTTCCTATTTCTCCCTTTTATAGTGAGAATGTGTAGCCTATGCCTGTACTACTATTGTATTTTGGAAGCACATACATAACTATTTTGTTTTCACAGGTTCGTAGCTAGAGAGACAGACATAGGCCTCAGGATGAATCATTCCCTGAATCTCACCCCTAGCTGATTTAGATGATATTTAGATGAGAATTTGGACTTAGACTTTAAAGTTGATGCTGGTACAAATTAAGACTTTTAGGGCTATTGGTATGCAATGAACATACTTTGCATGTGAAAAGGATAAAAATGGGGGAGCAGAAGAAGAATGTTACAGTTTGAATTGAATGTTTATGTTTCTCTAAAATTTACATATTGAAATTTAATTCCCAATGTGTTGATATGAAGAGGTAGGGCCCTTAGGAGGTGAACAAGTAATGAGGGTGAAGCCCTCATGAATGGGATTAGTGCCCTTATAGCAGAAGCATGAGTTATCTTGGCTCTCCCTTCCACCATGTGAAGACACAGCAAGAAGGCTTCATCTTTGAAGGAGAGAACAAGACTTCGGCAGTCACAAAATCTTCTGGTGCCTTGATCTTGGACTTCTCAGCCTCCAGAACTGTGAGCAATGAATTTCTGGTGTTTATAAATTTTCCCAGTCCACAGCAATTAGTTATAGCAGCCCAAATGGACTAAGAAAAAAAATAAATCCCATCTATGTGCTGTGGTGATGGTTGTGCAGGCCACCACTATTATCGTACCTTGCTACATTTTCACCAACTCATGAACCATTGCTAATGGCCTAGCCATCTGGTCAGGAGAATGGTAAATAAATATGTAAACTATTAAGAGATCTCCTGAGTGGGTACAAGGATTATGGTAGCAGTTTGCTGCCTGGGAGAGACAAAAATATGCCACTCATGTGGATACTCACATAACCAAGGACCTTTTATAATAAAATGTAAACAAAATTCTCTTTCTGATCAAGCTTGTGCCCAACAGGTGGCAACAATCACCTGCTGGATACATCAACAGACTGGACATAGAAATCTACTTCAGGTACAAAAATGGGCCAGGACTGCAGAAATGATACTGGAAGATGCCAAGACTAAGGACAGTTTTGTGATTCTTCCCAATGTGCCCAAATCATCCAAAGAAGAAAATTAAGACACATCGCCTAGGACAAGACCCTGCCTGGGTCTGACAGATTGAACACATGGGACTGCTGGGCCCTAGCCATGAGTGCCGGTGCTGCCTCATTGCCTCTGACATCTACTCAGGTTATGGTTTTGCCATTTAAGTCCAAAATGTGGATGCTAGAACTACCATAGCTCCTCTCAGAAAATAAAAAAAAAAAAAAAGAAAGAAAAACAAGAAAAAATCTTGTCATGTTTTTAGATATCCTATGGGGCTTTGTTCTGAACAAGAAACATCTTTCACTGCCCAAGCAACACAACAATGGGTGCAGTCTCAGAAAATACAATGGACTTTCCTTTTGCCTTATTATCTGCAAGCCAGTGCAGCCATTGAAAGATGGAATGAATGATGGACTCAAACAGCAACAAAAATAGTAGCACCAAGATAGCCTGCTAGTGGGCCTGTACCCACATTGGACTAGGACAGTATGTATACTAAACACTGTATCCCATTGCAGGGGAAACAAGGCACTGCAATGCATGTTGAGAAATATGAGGATACTTCAAATATTTCACAGAAAAATTCCATTAAAAGATAATAAGAATCTTTTCATAAACTTTTTAAAGATACTTCATGCTGAGCTTTATAGGTTTCATGTTAGATCAGGAAGCCACTTCATTAAGCTGTGCCTTCAAAATCTCCACTTCAGTATATCCAGTTGTTCTTTCGGCTCTCCTCCCCCCACCCCAAGAGTGCAAGCTTCAGGGATCGTTTGTGACCAGGCTCCTATAATACCCAAGAAAGGATCCCGACTCTAATCTGGAATTGATGATTCTCCCTGGCTCCTCCCTTCTATGGGATCCCACAGAGATGAAGGACTGAACCAAGGAGTACCAGGATGCTGAGATTCCTCTAGCAGCACTGGGACATCCAATCCTTCAATTCAATTCTGGTGGGTGACATTAACCAATATGTTGAATTTGTTCAGGACATGGCCACCAAAGTGTGACATATTCAGTGCCATTCATATCTACAGGGGACCTAATGCTTATGCATGAAGCTTACCTCTAGCATAGACATAAAGTCTCATGGTTAAGCCAGACACAAGCTTTGTACAAATGGACTACAGATTCATAGCAACTATCCAACTGGAGTTACACAGGCTCCCCTGCATTATATGTTCCTCTCTGGGACATCCTTGGCTTCAGAGTGCCTGTCGCCCTCAGATAAGGCATGTTGTTTGGAAATTTGGGGTGTTTATTCAAATTGACACTCTAAATTGGAAAGACCCACACTTCTGACATGTCACAGGGTTGCCTGAGACAACTTGCCAGGCAAGTTGTCTGAGAGCTGGTTCCATTCTTCTGTCTGTGTCCTCATACCTAAAATAGACATACACGCCTTGGGGAAAATGGTACCCATCTTGGCACTGATTATGGTGGAGATAGCTAATGCTACTGCATGAGCCATCCAAGACCACCAAGATTTACTGAATTCACCAGCCAAGGAAGTGATGTATAACCAAATAGCCCTCAATTATCTGCTGACAGAACAGGGTGATATTTGAGTAGGAACCAAGAACAGGCTCTGGAGCACAAGAGGAGGGAGCCAGCTTTAGGGAGGAACACAGATAGCTATTGACACCTCTTTCTGTGTGTATATCATTAATTCAGGTAAGACAGATACCAAACTGAAGAAGATCCATGCTCAGGTAGGGTGATTGTCAGCAGTACACCTGCAGTCCAGACAGACTTATTATCATTATTATTATTATTTTTACCTCTTCGGTTGCCTTAATCCAGGGACTTGAGGTTTCTGGATGAAGACTGTCCTCCAGGGAGGACTGGCCATCCTCCTAGGTCTGATTCTCCTAGTAATGCTGGTAAAGAGCTGTCTTGAGATAACAGAGGCTGTTCTAGAAAACTGCATCATATGAGTTGTTCAGGGGCTTCATCTGACCCAACTCCACCTCTAAATCAACGTGGGTGAATATCCTACCAGATTTAATGTGCTTTATCTGCTGTTTCAATGGCAAAAAGTCGGGGGTGAACCATTCAGAAAGGCAGTTTTATGCATGAGATCTTCAGCACACCCACTCGGCCACATAAGAATGGACTTAGGGCCTGGAACACTTTTTTACCAGGAAATGAAGAGCCCACACAGCCTGTGCCAGGCCTATCCCCTTGTGTGGGAATATCCTTCCCTGTTTCAGACTCAGCATATGCTCCTTTGTTCTGCTTAAGCATGTGCATCAATGGCTCTCATGCACATCCCCAGCTTTCAGTATTTTAGACTCGAAGGGGGAGAGTATGGGGTTCTTATGCTGCAGCACAAGAGAGGTACATGCAGGTCAAGTACCCAGTGCTGGCTGCTGGGAGGGACCCAATGGCCATGGGGACTGACATACACTATGGAAGCTGATCTGGCTCTGTGTCTTCTCTATGTGAGTAAAGCATTGTTCTATCTAGTGCTTGACTGTGTTGTGTTTTCCTTAGCAACTCTGACACTGAGATTCAGTGGGCAGAAGTGTTTGGACTTCTAAATCAGGTGGTTGGCATGGCGATGATCTTTGTTGTCCTCCGTGTAGTTGGAGTCCTTCCTTGGCACTGCTAACTGCTGCACAGTGTTCTGCTGAACAGTGACTATCTACAATGATTAACTCTAGGAACCCTTTTCACCTGGGTATTTATAGATAATTATTGCTGGTAAACAACCTCTTCTGTATTTGAGTCAATGTGTACTTTTTTGTGATTACTTGGCTTATTATCTCTGTTTAGTTTTCTCTGCTTACATAAATAAACACATAAATGGACCTATAATTAATAGAATGGTGTATGTATATAATACTCCCATTAAAATTGATAAAAATTAGGGGCTGGCTGGTAAGCTCAGTTGGTTAGAGCACTGTGATATAACACCAAAGTCAAGGATTTGGATCCCTGTACTGCCCAGCCACCAATAAAATAAAATGAGATAAAATTGATATAAATTAAACACATAATATATAAATCTCTTTTGCTTTGAAACTAAGTACTTTTATTTTATCTTTTGAGAACCATTGTTTTTCATTTAAAGAATATTGGTAGCCTAGATATTTCTTTCTTTTTTCTTTTTCAATTATTATTAGCATATTAATTATTACAAATCATGATTTTTCTTTATGCTCTTTACCCAACCTGTCCCTCCCAAACCCCCTCGCTCCCTCCCCCCATCTCCAGTAACCTTAGGTTTGTTCTCTCCTTCTGAAAGTTCAGTGAACTGTTAAGTATTTTCTTTCTTTCCTTTTCTTTCTTTCTTTCTCTTTCTTTCTTTCTTTCTTTCTTTCTTTCTCTTTCTTTCTTTCTTTCTTTCTTTCTTTCTTTCTTTCTTTCTTTCTTTCTTTCTTTCTTTCTTTCTTTCTTTCTTCTCTCTCTCTCTCTCTCTCTCTCTCTCTCTCTCTCTCTCTCTCTCTCTCTTCCCCCCTTCTTTATTTCTTTCTTTTCTTTCCTTCTTTCTTAGCACCCAGGCATAACTGAGAATATGTGGTATTTCTTTTTCCTGCTTTGGCTTATTTCACTTAACATAATTTTCTACAGACTCATCCATGTTACAGAAAATGGCAGAATTTCATTCTTTTTAATGGCTGAGTAGCATTCCATTGTGTATATATGCCACATTTTCTATATCCAGTCATCCACTGATGGACACTTAGGTTAGTTCCGTATTTTGGCTATTGAAAATACAGCTGCAATGAACATGGGAGTGCAGGTGTCCCTTCGACATGATGATTTCCATTCCTTTGGATATATGCTCCATAGAGGGATTGCTGGATTATATGGTAGTTCTATCAGTAATTGTTTGAGAAATCCCCATACTGTTTTCCATAATGGCTGTACTAATTTACAGCCCCACCAACAGTGTAGAAGAGTTCCCCTAACCCCACATCCTAGCCAGCATTTGTAATTTGGCAGTTTTTAATAATGGCCAATCTAACTAGGATGAGATGATATATCAATGTGTGGTCTTTTTTCATTTTAACTTCTCAACATACATTGTAGTTGATTTTTGTGACCCTTTACCTGCTCCTCTTCCCCCTCCCCTCCCCCTCCCCCTTTCTCCCCTCACCCCAACATCATATCTGTTCACTTGTCTTAATAAGTTCAAGGAATAGTTGTGATTGTTGTGCCTTCTTCCCCCAAACCCTTTATTTGTTTGTGTGTTTATTTACTTATTTTTAGCTCCCACAAATAAGTGAGAACATGTGGTATTTCTCTTTCTGTGCCTAACTTGTTTCACTTAATATAATTTTCTCTAAGTCCATCCATGTTGTTGTGAATGGTAGTATTTCATTCTTTTTTATAGCAGAGTAGTATTCCATTGTGTAGATATACCACAGTTTTGATTTGCATTTCTCTGATGACTAGTGATACTGAGCATTTTTTCATGTACCTGTTGTCCATTTGTACATCTTCCTTTGAGAAATGTCTATTTATCTCCTTTGCCCATTTTTTAATTGAATCATTTGTCTTTTTACTGTATTCTTATTTGAGTTATTTGTATATTCTGTATATTAATCCCCTGTCGGATGTATAGTTTGCAAATATTTCCTCCCATTTCATATAATTATCTCAATAGATGCAGAAAAGTCATTTGATAAAATATAACATCACTTCATGATTAAGATTCTAGAAAATTAGATATAGAAGGAAAGTATCTCAATACAATAAAAGCCACGTATGACAAACCAATTGACAATACCATCCTGAATGGGGAAAAGCCAGCTTTTCCCTTAAGAACAGGCACAAGACAAAGATGCCCACTCCTGTTTAACATAGTATTGGAAGTACTAGCCAGAGCAGCCAGTCAAGAGAAAGAAACAAAGGGCATCCAAAATGGAGAGGATGAAGTCAAACTGTCCTTGTTTGCTAATGACATGACCTTATATACAGAAAAACTTATAGATTCTACCAAAAAACTCTTACAGCTGATTAACAATTTCAATAATGTTGCAGGATACAAAATCAACACCCAAAAATCAATAGTGTTTTTATACTACAATAACAAACTAGCGAAAATGAAATCAAGAAAGGAAGGCCATTTACAATAGTCATCAAAAAATAAAATACCGAGGTATCAATTTTACCAAGGAGGTGAAAGATCTCTACAATGAGAACTACAAAACACTACTGAAAGAAATTAAAGAGGACACAAAAAGGTAGAGAGATATACCATGCCCTTGGGTGGGAAGAATTAACACTGTGAAAATATCCATTCTACCCAAAGCAATCTACAGATTAAATGAGAGCTCCATCAAAATACTAAACACATTCTTCACAGAAATATAAAAAGCAATCCTAACATTTATATGGAACAACAAAAGACCCTGAATAGCCAAAGCAATACTAAGCAAAAATAAATAAATAAAGCCAGAGGCATAACACTACCCAACTTCAAATTATATTACATAGCTATTGTAAACAAAACAGCATGATAATGGCATAAAAACAGATACTTGGATCAATGGAACAGAATAGAAAACCCAGGAATCAACCCACATTCTTACAGCCAACTGATCTTTGACAGAGCAGCAAGAACATACACTGGGGAAAAGACTGCCTCTTCAATAAATGGTGCTGGGAAAGTTGGACATCCATATGCAGAAAAATGATACTGGACCTGTACCTCTCACCATATACCTAAGTCAACTCAAAATGGATTCAAGACCTACATATAAGACCTGAAATCATAACATTACTAAGGGAAAAAACAATAGGGGAAACACTCCAGGTAATAGAACGAGGCACAGACTTTATGAATAAGACCCCATAAGCACAAGCAACAAAAGAAAAAATAAATAAATGGGATTATATCAAACTAAAAAGCTTCTGCACAGCAAAGGAAACAATCAGCAGAGAAGAAAGACAACTATGGAATGGGAGAAAATATTTGTAATCTAGATATTTCTTGACACAGCAAATGGAACCAACTACCTGCCCTAAAGGAATTTGTCTTTTTTTCTTTAAAAGTAGAATATGGGTGCTAGGGCATATAAGTATAATATTTAAAGGTAAGCAAAGGTGCTGCTACTAGTGTTTGGGAGATACTTTTAAGAGTGACAAATTTTGAATACGTTTTAGGTCTTTTAACAAATTAAGTTCAAATTGAATTTATGTGTATCCTTTGCAACATGTTTGATTTTATTTGCTGCTATGAATTAACTAGCTAATTTGGCCGGACAACTGAAACTGAAGGAAAAGTTAAGAGATTATTTATTGAATCTCAAGTGATGGGTGAGAGTTGGAAGCTGATGTTATTGTACTCTGAGGCTTTAGCAGACTAAGCACAAGCAAAGCAGCTTTTGGAACTGGGTATCAAATGAGGCAAAAGGCTGAAGAGCAAGCCATGCTCTATGACTTTGTGTGGAACATTCCTCTGTAAAGGCACCTGAGGATTGGACCGGAGCATTGGGAGAAACAGGTGATCACAAGCCTTGGTACAAGTATTATCTTCTTGCCATGAGTCTAGCAGCTATGAAACTGTTCCAAGCAACACTGTGGACAGCAAGTAGTTGGTAAATAGAAGCATGAACTGGAGAGGAAAAAACAAAGCAGATGCAATCTGGTGACTGATACTGAAAAACTGGATTGTGAGCACAGGTAAGGCATACTTTTAGTGGGGCTAAGTTTGTACTAGTGCAGATAAGTAGTTTGCGGTCACTGTAATTTGGGTGTAGATAACAATCATGCCCCGTTTTGTAGTCACAGGTGGGGAGGCCAGGTGACACTTGTGTTAAGAACTCATTTCCTTAACCGCTTTATTGACATATGATTGATGTAAAAAAAAAAGCTGTATATACTTAATGTATTTAACTTAATGAGTTTGGGGATAAGTATACATCCATAAGACCATCGCCACCATCAAGGCCCTTACAAGTATCCATCACCTCTCAAAGTTTCCTTCTACCCCCTTTATTATTAATAGTGCATTTTGTATATATATGGTAAGAACACTCAATGTAAGATCTACTCTCTTAGCACATTTTAATTATCCAATATACAATATTGTTAGCTATGGTCACTAGGCTGCATAGGAGACCTCCAGAACTTTTTATCTTGCGTAACTGAAATTATGTACTGCTTGACCATCATCTTGCCATTTCTTTCCCCGACCCCAGCCTCTGGCAACCTCTATTCTACTCTCTCCTTCTATGAACTCATCCCCCTTTACCTAACTGTTACGCTGCACACTTATTCAAAATCCTGCAATGATTTTGATTCCAGCTCACTGGCCTCATATCCCACTATGTTCCCCATCACTTACTCCAATCCAGCCACACTGGAATTATTATGGTATTTACAAAATACCCAGTAGACTGTTACTTTTATTTGCAGTGTTTTTGCCTGGACTGCTGTTTGCCCAAATACTGTATGGCTTGTTTCTTGCTCTTTCTTTAGATCGCTTATCAAAAGCCACTTTCAAGAAGTGTCCCATTCTGTCCATTATCTTTGAAATAATAGTCCCTGTTCCTCTCTGTTCTCCTTTCCCTGATTCAGTTCATAATTGTATCATATGTCATCACCTTACATACAGTATTTACTTGTTGTCTGTCTCTCCAGCCACTCTACTACCAATATAAATCTGTAAAGACAGGGTATTTTAAGCTTGTGTCTCTGTTGTATTTCATTACCTGTAACAGCATCTAACACATTGTGGGTTTCCAATAATTATTTGTTTAATGTGTAGTGTAGTAGTTGGAGCAAAAATGCCTACAATACTTACTAGACATGTGACCTTTGTTTTCTAATCTAGATAATAGAAGTGATAGTATCTGTTCAGGATTGTTATGAGGATTACATGAGTTAAGATGTATAGAGTATGTAGAAGAGCACTTGGCCTACAGCGGGGTCTACTCAAATGACTTTTGTTATTCAGTCAGCTTTAACCATAAAATAGGTACTTTTCTTTTCTGTAATAATTGAGCTGATGTTCAGTATGTGATATATGTGATCATTATCACATTATTAATAAAGGGATTTACATTAATATTTTTGGCAGTTGTGTTCACATTTGGGTCAGGATCCAAATGGAAGAGGGAATAGAATGCAAGAGAACTTAAAAAAATAGGCTATTCAGGAAGAATGATGAAGTCCACAGAAGAAAGTTTTGATCTGGAGAAAATAGTAAAATGATGGGACATTTTACAGAATAATATTAGAAGGGGGAAATGGTTAGTGAGAAAAGATTATGAACTAGTTTTAATTCCTTAAGGGTAAAGTCTAAGTTCCTAAAATATATAGCTATCTTATGTGGGTAACCTGAAGAAGCAGCCCTGGGGCTTTAACCGTATCTTTTACCCTGCACACAGGCTCCAGAGCAGGTGCTGCATAAATATCTTTCTTCATCTGCAGGTGATATACTTGGAGGACTGGACCCCTGTTTCAGTTTATGTTGCTCCACTTAATCAAGCCTTCCACATCCTCAGCTTACTTAACCATCAGGTACAAGGTATCAGACAGGCATTCTCTAAGGCCACAGTTTATTGAGGGCATATAGCTACCATGCTCTTCTGAGCTTTGGCCCCAGCATATTCTGATTCCACCAGTTCTAACAGAGCACCTGCTCCAACAATTAAGGCTATTCCTTAGAGAAATTTTCCAACAATCAAGAATACCACTCCATATCTTTTTCCGAACCTACTGTCTATCATTTCTACTGTATTTTTGTTCACAATAGAACACAGTAAGCTCCAGGTTTGTACTGTAAGCAAAGCAGATTACCTTCTTGGTTTTGTACTTGGTGGGAATGGAAAGTGTTGTCCCCAACTATTGAAAAAAACACTGCAGCCCTCTAGAACAATGAATCCCGTGTTCCAGGGTTCCAGCCAGATTGTTATGGTTAACACTTAAGTACCAGATTCTCACATAGGAGTTCTGATAGAATTACTCAGCCCAAAGGTCCACACTACAGGGATGGCACAGAGCTTTTCAAGCAATACCATAGACCAATACTTACAACTTCCCCAAATCTTTTTGAGCTACTATTTCTTACAACATAAAATCATATGTCCTCAGGCTATTTTTGAGCTCTTCTATGCCAACTCTTGGGGAAAAGAAACATATGTGTAAGCAGCCCAGATTCATCTCCTCCAGGAGGTATACCTTGTGCCTCACATGAATATATGCCCACTTCTCAACTATAGCACTTTGTCAGAACTTGGAATCAGAATGCATTAAGGTATTTAGCTCAGGAACCTGGAGTTTTCTGAAAATTACTGTAGACAGGAGTTATCCTTCCCTAAGATATTCCATGGAGATCACCAAAGCACAGCTAAAGAAAAACCCAAAGTTGCACTTTGTGGTTAACTCCACTTGTCATCCATAGTACAGAGGACTCATAAAATTCTGTGAGATCTCCCCGCTCTGCCCTAAATCCATATGTGTATCATAGGATCTTGCCATATTGTAAAGGTAGTAACTAGAAGCAAAGGGAGAGTCCGTCACCTTCTGTATTCAGACACCCTATCTGGTGGCAGGATATAAGAGTTCAGAGAAAATGGTGGAATTTTAAGGGTGTTTTGAGCAATAAATGAAGAAAGTCAAGGTTCTACCACATGATATAAGACCACAGGGAGTGAACTCTACCAGAAATGAAGAGGTTCAATTAGGGAATTTCTGGCATGTGGTGTGTAGTGAAAATATATTTTTGATAATTCCCATTAGAATATATTTTCTCCAGGACTCTAGGTTTTGGTCACAATAATTCTTTGATCCCTGATCTATCTCAAGCTAACTTCTTTGGCCCCATGTCCAGTCTTCTACCCACTGCATATTTGCTTCTGTGACACTAGATTTATTTCTGTCCCTTGATTATATGAATCTTCTTCTCAGCTTATGTTACCTCCATATAGAGATCTTTGCTGATTAGTTTAAGTAAAGTAGAGCACTCACCTTAGCCATCTTTTATTCCAATATTCTGTAACTGTTTATTCTGAATACTTAATTTAGTTGAAATTACCTGATTTATTTTTTATGTATCCATTGACTTTCTCATCCAAAATAGAAGCACTGTGGTATCCTGGATTTTATTTGTCTTGATCAAATTTGTATCCTAGTTCCTACATTATAGCCTGACATATAGTAGGTGGAAAATCTCTCAGAATGGTAGTCACACAAGCTTCCCAATTCAGTATTCAGCTTCATGTGGTGGAAGAAACCACTACCATGTAGAACTCACCTATATCTTGTAGTAGTTATTGTTTGGAAAGTGTATGGGGAAATGCCATTATAGGAAGATTGGGAGGTGGGGGGAATATGGCAGTGACAACAATGACACCTGATAGGCCATAGATTTTCAGATACTGATATGTTTCCAACATGTTAGTGTCACTTAAAGACAGAGGTAGAACATTGATATCGTGCATAGAGAAGTGATCATAGAACCCTGTCCGATAACTTGAAAGTGTCGTGCATGGAGTTATAACTTCCACAAAGATATCTATGCAATTTGCTCAATTATCCTATTCAAGGGAACGAATTTACAGAACATCTGCATGAACTCTGCACCCAAATGCCTTCCTGCTGTCCAATAGATTTAATCAATGTATCTCAATTAAAGTAATTAGGTAATTTAAGAATTCATGTTTAAAAACAAAAGGAAAAACAAATTATAAATAATAATAATAAGCCAAAATAACTAAGAAAAGTAAACACACAGCTTAACTGGCATCCAGTTACGCTTTACTTCATTAAATTAGCCCTCGTTCTCCCATCAAAATTGTCTTTAAGCCCCATGTCCTTTCCCTAACTGCTCAGAATATGAATTTCTCCCTTTACTGTGCACATCTTAAAAGACACACATAAACACGCACAATCTCATGAAAGTAGAAATGCCAATCCAACCTTGTTCTCACATTGATAGGAGACATCTCATATGTTGTTATTATTTTTTAAGTATCCCTAAAGATGCATAAATGCCCCAGTCACTGTGAAGTCTGAGGCATTTACCTGTCTCCTTCATCTCTGGTGAGATACAAAAAGAGAGAAAGAGTTTTAATATGAGCACAGTTAAATGATCCAGAGATGTCAAAGAGTAAGACAACATCACTTGATTTGACAATAGATTTATTTCATTCAGGATTTATTGAGAAATATAACATTCGGGCAGAACAAGCTATATAATTTGGGGGATCAGAGTGAAATGAAAATACAGTGTCTCTTTTTCAAAACTTATTATGAATTTCAAGATGACAGCAGTGGAGCATTAAACCTAGCATGGGTTCCTTCAGAGTATGGGGCCCTGTGTGACTGGACAGGCCACATGCCCATAAAGCTGACTCTGAATTGGGACAAAACTTTTGGTCATGAATACAGACACAATCACCTAAATCCTACTTTCATTCAACTAAGAGAAGAGAAGAGCAAAACTTATATAACTGTTCATAGTAAGAAGGGATGAATGTAG
This sequence comes from Cynocephalus volans, assembly GCF_027409185.1. Taxonomy (NCBI): domain Eukaryota; kingdom Metazoa; phylum Chordata; class Mammalia; order Dermoptera; family Cynocephalidae; genus Cynocephalus; species Cynocephalus volans. Next base: position 116,051,292 of record NC_084467.1, on the reverse strand, counting down.
TTAGGAAGATCAGTCCAATTTGTTTTTGTTTTGTTTTTTTTTTTTTAATTTTATTTTGTCGATATACATTGTAGCTGATTATTGCTACAGTCCAATTTGGCGAGAACTGATGGGCTTTTAATTAGGTGATCCAGGAAAGCTTTAATAAGAAAAAGGCATATGAGATGTAGTCTGAAGAATCAATAGTGATGAATATGTGGCCAAAGCAGAAAAGATATTGTTGGGAGATGGAAAAGCAGCTTCTAGAGGGATCAGGATCTTCGCCTGAGCAAGCTGCTTTAACAAAATCATGCTCTGTTTATTAGGCATGAACCATGCTTAAGAAGCAGACATGAATTTTATGTGCAAGGTAAAGCTGCCATCACCAGAGTTGAGTTAGAATAGTTTTCCACTTCTTCAGGAATCTGTTTTTGATCCATGATTCTTGTGCTAAGCAGAGCTGATGTCCTGGACTCCTGGGGTCCTGAGTGTTGGGGAAAGCAGGGTCGGGTACACGGGGAGAGAGGACATTCCAATTTGAGCTGTGGGAAAAAGAAAAGGACCTTAATCTCAAATACAGGAAAGCAGAGAGAAAGGGAGAAGGAATAAAGAAGATAGAGGTAAAGAGAATGAGTTGACAAGAGGTTGAAGAAACAAAGAACAAGAAAAGTCTCACCTGTGCTTTATAAACAATGAGCCAATGAGAGCCAACATGACCAAGGTAACTATTACAGCCAAGCAGATCAATATCAGGAGGATGGAGTATCCATCTGGTTGGAGTAAACGAAGGATGTCAATCCATAAAGTACTCTCTATCCTATGGCAGGTAATGCTTCTCACTCCACAGGGGCACGGCTTTCCTACAGTTTTTGTCTTTATTTTCTAGAGCCCTCATTTCAATTTCTCCTGAGTTCATGTCCCTGATCTCCCCCCAACTCTCTTCCCCCAAATCAGTAGGTTCTCCCTTCTTTTCTGTTTAGTACCTCTAATTCTCTACATTCAGTTTCTTGAAAGTTAATGGTTGTCATTCTCTACTCTTCTCTACTTGGATTCTCCTAGTTTTATCCTTCTTGCTCCTAGCATCCCCAGCTCTTCTCTCAAACACATCAGGACTATCTTCCATCATTTCCCAGCTGGGCCCCAGTTCCTCCTCACCCCAGTGGATGATTATATCATGGCCTCCTAGACTGCTGTGTTTCACCCGGCATGACAGGCCAGCTGCCTCCCTAGCCACCACATCCACGGTTACTCGGAGGTACCACGTCCCATCAGCATTGGGCAGGATGTCACCTCGCCGAGTGCCCGCCTGCTCCTTCTCACCCCGCATCCACTTCACCCACACGGGCTTTGGGTGGAATCCTGAGACATGGCACACCAGCTGCAGACGGCCAGGCCCAGGACTGGGGCCCTTGGATACCCAAGCCTCAGGCTTCACTAGACAGGAGGAGATGGGGAGAAATGGAATTTCAGGAGCACACCAGGCCAGAGCTCAGCAACTTGGCTGCCTTAGCAGTTTGAATAATCACTTCTCTTTCTTGTCTAAAAAGCAATCCTAAACCCATCCATTTCACCCTCTAGCATCTCATTACATGTTTCAAAATGATGATGAGAAGTGGCAAATTCAAATGCAAGAGTTAAAGCACTAGGAATAAAAGGGGAGAGAGAACTGGACTCACCTTGTCGTTCCAGTTCTGACTTGCCTGCTTCAATGAGGCCTGCCAGGAATCGAGGGCAGGTGTGCCAGAGAAGAATCTGCACTATTTCTTTAATATCCAGGTAGCGATTGAGCACCTTACAGACATTCTGGGCCTGACTCCCTGCTCCTGGAGATGGCTTCCAGGAACTTCCTTGGAAACTCAGGAAATCTAATCCTTGATATGCTCCATTTAAGAAGCTTCCTGAGGCATCCCCAGCACGCGTTGTACAACCAGCTGATATCTGGAGCTCAAAGGGATCTGGGGATAGACATGGAAAGGATAACAGGAAGGTAAAGTAAACAACCTAAAGAGTAAAGTGATTCAAGGGAAGGAAATTTTATTGGGAGATCATATGGGAGACTAGAATTGAGGTGGGAAAGGGGAAGGAAATTTGTAGGAAGAAAATTTGAAGATGATAAATGTACTTTGAAATAATTAGTGGGGAAGGTGTAGAGGGAAGGCTGTCAGTAGGATAGGAGACTAGTCTAGAAAAATTCACATGGGAGTGGTTAGGTACAGGCCAGGCCATGAGAACACTCAGGCCAAGGGGAAAGGAAGGCAGAAATCTGATTGAGAAAGGCTGAGTTTGAGGCTGAGGATGATGAGTAGAAGATCTAGAGGAGACAATCATTCTAAGGAGCCAGTAAATAAAGGTATATTCAAGGGCATGGAGAAATATGTACATGCAGGCCCTTGTGTGTATATGGTATCAGGTGGTAAAGGGTGAAGCACAGGAAGGAGTGGGAGCCAAAAGGAGACAGGGAATAAGATCAGAACGGTTGGATGATCATCAGAGCCTGCACACCATCTTTCCCTTTGGAAGATGGTTGGAGCCCTCAACCAAATTATCAGCTTGGAAAAATGAACTCACATTCAAAATGAAATTGACTGGCATAGGCCTGTACCTCCTGGGTAAAACCATGGAAGTACAACTGGAACAGCTCCTGGAGGTGCGTCAATTCCTCTTTGCTGAAGTTTCCCCCAGACCAAGGCCACAGAAAGCGGATGGTGCCCAATATAGTGTCCCAGCCATGAGTCTGCAGCTCACCCAGCCAGGCAGATCCCTGGTTGTGCGACGAGCTGTGGTTGGCAAAGGACGAGATGTGGAGCAAACGGAAGCGAAGGGGCTCTTCTGCTGCTAGATAATGGGGTGCTGGATCCTGGGGAACTGAAAGAAGGGGGAATGACAAGTGGAAAGAGTGTAAAGGGATGGGAGAAGAGATGCCACTGGAAGTAGAGGGCCTGAGAGGAAAGAAATAATGGAGATACACAGGTTTTACCTGCACCAATTTCCCCTCCCCTCGAGCCAGCTTCCGCTCTCCAACATCAGAGACAGAAACTGAGATTGTGGGCAAGAATTCTGTGCCTGACACTAGCCTGGAATGCAGACTCCAAGACCATCCTACAGGAGTTTTGCTTCCTTCCCTCAGGTCTTCCCCAGAGCTTCCTCTCCTCCCTCCTATGCCAGCACAGCCATCTTTCCACCTGAGCTCTTCTTACCTGCTGTGTTTTTCCCATGGCAGCAAAGTCCCTCGAAGAGAAGGAGGAGCAGGAGTAGCATTGATGTTCTGTTAGGCGAAGGATGCCTGAGCAGAACAATCGCCCTCAGCACTCAGATATCAGCTCCCTTCCCCAAACCCTCTTGCACTCTCATCTGACTTCCTTGCTGCACAGACTGACAAACCTCTCCCTCTGCCCACTTCCCTAAGCCTCACAGCCTCCCTCAACCACAGCCTCCCACAGGACCTCTCATTTCCCCTCCAACTTTCCCACTATCTGGCTTCCAGATTTTCTCCCTGCTGTTTACTTCCTCCCAACCTCCCCTACTGCACCAACTGTTGTAGAAGGAGTCCTGGCTTAGGACAAAATCTGCACTTTGCGGTCAGGCTGGGAAATTTAGTAGCTTTTGGTCTTGGAGAAATCAAGTTCACACTTGGATTCTCAATGTGCTCATCTGTGAAAAGAAGTGATGAAAGTTACTCAAAGGTGTCTAGTGACCTGCCAGCAGTCCCCCCACTCCTCATTCCTCTGTGGTCTTCACCTCCCTCTGTCTGTCACCTGATTCCCTTTCTCTCTCTTCTTGGTCTTCCCTGTCTTTCTCTACTTATTCATTAGTTTTGCCTCCGAGTCTACTTTTGCTCTACTCGCTTGCCCTGCTGGTTCTCTCTGTCCCCTCAGTCTTTCCTCTGTCTCTTCATTGTGCTCTTCTCAAAATCTTTATCAGATGACACCAAACTTCCTGGGTGTAGGTGTATAATGCACAGGCAAATCTCCATAATCTATAGTAAAGTAGGGGCAGCAATTCCATGCAGATAACTTAAGAAAATGCCCTTTTCTCAGTTCTGCCAGTCAAACCCACTGTCACTGTTGAAAGTCTTCATGAGTGGACATGACCTGAAGAAAGACTGGTATAAAATTATTAAAAATTATATAAACTTGTCAAATTTAACATATTTGTTTAGAATTAGAGAAAAAAAGCTAATAATTGAGAAATTAAATCCATATTATTGTACCCAAATTTGGGAAGGGACATAAAAAGAAAGAGAGATAAGGTTTATTTTAAATCATGTCTTATTGGTTTCAGGAGTAGAATAGAAAATGCAACCATAAAAAGCAGTTAACTTATAGTGCTGTGGAAGACTAGATTAAATCAAGGAGGCAGAGATCACAAACATTTAGCTCACATCTCCAAAACACTTAAAGTGTCAAAAAATGTGTGTTTTTTAAAACCAGTCAAATCTACTATTACTCTGGAGAACAATCCAGGGATCCAACCGCTGAAACGAAATTTTAAAGTTCTTCAAAAGAGAAACAAGTAAGATAGCTTCAAATTCATATAGCATGTGAGAAGACATATACCCACATTTTATTTTATTTTATTTTTTTTAAGTTTTATTTTGTCGATATACATTGTGGCTGATTATTGCTCCCCATCACCAAAACTTCCCTCCCTTCTCCCTCCCCCCCTCCCCCCAACAATGTCCTTTCTGTTTGCTTGTCGTATCAACTTCAAGTAGTTGTGGTTGTTATATACCCACATTTTAAAACATATTAGAAAGTTAGTCTTAAACATATGGAACTTGTATAGAAATATGTTATGTGATAGAAGTGAGCATTGGAGTTTAAGTACAAAACAAGAGAAGCCATGGCAAAAATTGGTAAACCTTGATTATGAAAGGCTGAGCATGCCATTCTGAAAAAGAATTGTCTTTTGTTTTTCAAGCAAGTGAAGGATCTTAAATATGAGAGTGATATAGTTAAATCAGCATTTAGGAAAATTCTTTCAATTCTAATGAGATTCACTGGAAAATATATCAGAGAGTGATAAGACCAAGAGAGCAAGTGACTTTAGTGACCTGAACAAAGGCAGCAGCAGTGAGAATGGAGAGGAATGGAAATAACAAAGGTAAATAGAAGTAATAAGGAGAAGTAATAAGGATTAATCTAAAAAAGTATTGTGACTGGAAAGAGATAAAGCGGCGCTATTTACAAAGGTAGAGGATACAGTGCAGGGATAGATAGAATTAAGACGCACAGCTAACTGTGGTCGTATTGAAATTGAAGCTCTAGTTAAAGATATTTGTGTGGTTTCTGACATATTGGTTGTTTTAAAGGGGTGTTTTGGACTATAATGCGGAACCTGCCAAGAATGTGTGCCGTAGAGAGAAGTATAGGTTTCTGCAAATTTGTCCATATCCTCCAAATTATATTTTAAAGGTACATTTAATAATAATATTATCTGTGCAACCATCTTCAAGTATCTTGAAGTGTGTTCATTTATTCATTGTTTCATTCATTAAATGAGTATTTATTGGCATATACTATATACCAAGAACTTTATTAAGAACTGAAAATACAATAGTAGAACAAATTAAGAGTGGGGAGGGGATATATAGTCCTTGTCCTGGTGGAGTTTACCATGAATTTAATAAAGTCATACAAGTTAATATGTAAACACAATTGTCATAAGCACTACATTTAGAAGTAGCGCTTCACACAGTGCTAAGATAACAAATGATAAGAGGAATAGACCAAGACAGGGAGGTCAAGGAATAATTCCCAGAAAGTGATGACAGACATGAATTCTGAGGGGAGATTAGGAGTTAACCTGGAAAAGACAATACTGTACATGCAAAGACCCAGTAAACAGAGGGAGTATATCTCATCTGAGGAACTAAAAAAAAGGCCACAATTCACATGTATTTCATAACACAAAAACATCTCAAATATTAAAATCTGATTCTCTATTTTAAATATATCTTTTCTTGAAAAAAGCGGCAAAAGATAATTTTTGACATGATAATGCATTGAATTCCTTAATATAGTCTAGTAAATGTTGTACCATGTTCACATCAAAGCAACATGTTTAGGAAGTTTATCATTCAGCAATCTCACAATCCACCCATAGTAGCCTGATGCATCTGCAATTACCAGACAAACTCAGCAATATATGTGTCAGAGATCATTCTTCTATCAATTTGTTGATGTATTAGGTTTCTATGTGCTGGTCACCAACACATCAGGATAACAGCTTCTTAGGTGTTAACATTGGATCTTCCTCCTCCCCTTACCATGTTAGAAAATAATGAGCTAAAACTTGAATGCTTCGCTTATGCTACACCATCACTCAGTAGGCCTCCAAGTCCTTTTGAACATCCAGTTAGGCCTCTTCTGAAGTTTTCTGGTTGTGTTCATGACACTGACTCCTTAGGTAAATGGGAATACCAGAATACATGCTGAGACCATGTAGACAAAGAGGTGCTGTAGCAATTTGGAACTTCTCATTTCTCTAGTGTGGGAGATTTCCAGAATGGTGGAATAAGGAGCTTGGCTAATCCTCTTCCCCCAAAACAATGACAAAACTTAGAAAATTTTTCAAATATAGCCATATCAAAACTCCGGAAATGGATTAAAGTCATATAACAAATTGCAAAGCACTTACTCTAGAGAACTATTAAACCTTCAGTAAGCAAAGCTGTAAGCACATCTCTTCCCCATGTTCAAAACCTGCACTGAATTTCTACCAGGGAAGAGAAAGCCATTAAAACCAGAAGTTTTTCTGCGGGGGTTTGGGGGGGGGGGGCTAAATTGACTTACACAGGAGTAGAGGGAAAAAAACAAACCGAGGGGCATCGTCAAAAAACAATAGCAAGCTCAGTAGCAAACACATTGGAAAAGTTAACTCCCCAGCCAATTTAAAGTTGCAACCCTCAATGGTGTAAACAATATACCTACAGACTAGCCAGAAAATCTAGAGAGAGATTCTGTGAATAAGACGGCCATCATGGGACTTGATAAGCCCACATGTTCCTGGTAGTCTGGAAGGATGAACAAGTGTGCAAAACAGCGTGCAGCCAAAAGAGATCAGAAATGTCCAACCCCAGCTTTCTTCAAGTCTCTAGATGACTGTGAGGCTTATACACATGCTTCTAAGAGACACAAACAAGTGGAGCAGAAAGTAAAAGTCAAGGTAGACTTGAAAACTCACTAATCTTGGAATGCACACCTGTTAGATGGTTTTTATCAAAAAAAAAAAAAAAAGATAACCGTTGGCAAGTATGCAGGAAAAGGGAACTCTTATACACTGTTGGGGGACTGTAAATTAGTAAAGCCATTGTAAAAAATGGTAAGAAGATTTCACAAAAAATTAACATAGGACTACCATATAATCCCATTTCTGGGTACATATCCCCCCCCCCAAAAAAAATGAAATCAGTATGTTGAAAAGATCTCTTAAACTCCCATGTTCCTTACAGCATTATTCACAATAGCCAAGATATGGAATCAACCAAACTGTCCATCAATGGATGAATGGATAAAGAAAACATGGTATGTATATACACAATGAAATACTTACCAGCCTTAAAAAGAAGGAAAATACTGTCATCTGCTATGGCATGGATGGAATTGGAGAACATTATGGCAAGTGAAATAAGCCAGGCACAGGGAGACAAACACAGCATGATATCACTTATGTGTAAATCTAAAAAAGCTGAACTCAAAGATTTAGAGAGTAGTATAATGGTAGGGATGGGGGGAGGTGTGCAATGGGAAAGGGAGAATGTGAAGTATTTGATCAAAGGACACAAAGTTTCTAGTAGAAGAAATAGATTTTGAGATCTATTGCATAGCAGGATAGCTATAGTCAACAATAATGTATTGTAGTATGAGGAAAATGAAGTAGTTTAGTCAGGCCCCCACGCCTTAGGTCCAGTTGGGGGTGGTGCAGCACATTCTTTGGAAACAAGTTGTGTGGAGGTGGAGTTATGTGCATGCGCACCCAGGTACTTTCAGCTTGTTGCTCTTCTTATGTGTTCTTCTTCAGTGTGTGAGCAGCAGCTCTGAACTGCTGGCAGGCAGAGCTCGCATCTAAAAATAGCATGTTTACTTTGCTGGCAGCTGCTCAGTTTTTCTTTGGACTTTGCTGGCAGCTGCTCAGTTTCTCTTTGGACTGCCTAGCTCTTAGAAGTGTGTGTGTGTGTGTGTGTGTGTGTGTGTGTGTGTGTGTGTGTGTGTGTGTGTATGTGTGTGTGTGTGTACACGCTGAATAGAAACTATTCTTTCTTAAACCAAGGCTCCAAGGAACTTTTACTGTTGTCTAGCTGGTAGACCTGCATGTAAAGGGTTTTTGAATGGGTTCAAGGGGTCTGTGAGCTCCAGACCCTAGCCCTAGCTCTACATGTAGGTTTCAAAATAACTAAGAGAGTACATTTCAAATGTGTCATTGTGAAAAATAACAGGTAAGTGAGGTGATGGATATGTTAATTAGCTTGATTTTAATTATTCCACATTATATATATATATATTAAAACATCATATTGTTCCCCATAAATGTATAAAATCATGATTTGTCAATCAAAAATAATATTAATAAAAAACAAAATAAAATTAGGAAAGTGATTTTATATACGAAAATCTCAAAAAAATACATAAGAACAAAATTAATAAGAAAATGCAAGATGTGTGTACTGAAATCTACAAAATTAGAGAAATTTAAGAACTAAGTAATTGGAGAAACACTTCTTACATTCATAATAGCAGCAAAAATAATAGAACTAATAAATAAAAGGAATTATATTAACAAAAATGTCATATTTTTTCATGTTATATATGTATTTATTATAAAGAACTAATATTGTTTTTCTACCAATAACAAATTCTTCTGGTATTTATTTTGTTACCTTTTTTTGTTTGTTTTTGCTGAATATTATTTTGGGTTTTTCTGCTTTGTTTTGTTGTGTTTTGTTGGAACACAGTTGATTGTATGTATCTATCAGTGGGGTTCAGAACTGAATATCAATACCTGTTTACAGCATGTGATGCTCAAATGATTATAATTAGTATATTAAACATTATGAAATATAATTTTTCATGGCACTCTACCAACCCCTCCCATACTCCCCCTCCCACTCCTCCTTTTCCACCTCTGTTAACATCAGTTCTTTTCTCTCCTTTTGAAAGTTCAACTTATTATTGTGAGTGTTTTATTATTCTTTCTCTTTTTTCATATATTGGTTTATTTCTGAGCTTCCACTTATTAGTAAGGACAAGTGGTATTTCTCTTTCTGTGCCTAGATTGTTTCACTCAACACAATTTTCTCTAAGATCATCCATTTTGCATCAAATGGCAGTATTTCATTCTGTTTTATGGCTGAGAAATATTCCATTTGTTAATATACAATATTTTCCTTATCCAGTCATCTGACAATAGACATTTAGGTTGCTTCCAACTCTTGGCTATTGCAAACAGAGCTGTGATAAACAAGGGTGTGCAGGTATCCCTTTCACATGATGGTTTCCATTCATTTTGGAATAAACCCATTGTGGGATTGCTGGATCATATGGAAGTTCTATCTGTAGTTGTTTGAGGAAACTCCATACCATTTTCCATAAGGCCTTCACCAAGTTACAGTGCCACCAACAGTGTAGGAGGGTTCTACTTTCTCTGTATCCTTGTCATCATTTGTTATTCTCTGTCTTTTTGATAATAGCCAGGCTAACTGGGGTGAGATGATACCTCAATGTGGTTTCAATTTGCATTTCCCGGATGCTTAGTGATGTTGAGCATTTTTTCATGTGTCTGTTGGCCATTTGCAGAACTTCCTTTCAGAAATGCCTATTCAGCTCATATTTTGCCCATTTTTTAATTGGGTTACTTGGTTTTTTTGTTTGTTTGTTTGTTTTTGTTTTTTACTATTAACTTGTTTGAGTTCCTTGTATATTCTGGATATTAATCCTTTGTCAGATGCATATTTTGCAAATACTTTCTACCACTCCATGGGCTAACTTTTTGCTCTTTTAATCGTTTGTTCTGCTGTGCAGAAGCTTTTGGTTTGATACAATTACATTTGTTTATTTTGTTGTTGTTGTTGACTGTGCTTTGGGGGTCATATCCATAAAGTCTTTGCTCAGTCCAACTTACTTAAGTGTTTCCCCCATGTTTTCTTTAATGATTTTTTAAAGTTTCAGGTCTTATATTTAAGTCTTCAATCCACTTGGAGTAGATTTTAATATATGGCAACAGGTTTGGATCTAGTTTTATTCTTCTACATATGGATGTCCAGTTTTACCAGCACCATTTACTGCATAGACAATATTTTTCCCAATGTATGTGCTTGGTGCCTTGTCAAAGATCATTTGGTCTGGGTTCTCTATTCTGTTCCATAGGACTGAGTGTCTGTTTTTGTGCCAGTACCATGCTGTTTTGGTTACTATAGCTTTGTAGTATAATTTGAAATCAGGTGGTGCTATGCCTCTGGCTTTATTTATTTAGGTTTTGTTTTTCGTTGTTTTTTTTTTTTCCCCCCTAAGGATTGCTTTGGCTATTCATGGTCTTTTGTTGTTCCATATGAAAGTTTGGATTGTTTTTTTTTTTGTTGTTGTTGTTGTTGTTTTTCTATTTCTGTGAAGGATCTTATTGGTATTTTTGATAGGGATTGCATTGAATCTGTAGATTGCTTTGGGTAGTATGAACATTTTCATGATGTTAATTCATCCAATCCAAGAGCATGGAATGTCTTTCCATCTTTTCTTGTTCTCTTAATTTATTTTATTTTTATTTTTTATTTTTATTTTTTATTTTTTTTGTCTTTTTCGTGGCCGGCACTCAGCCAGTGAGTGCACTGGCCAGTCCCATATAGGATCCGAACCCCCGGCGGGAGCGTCGCTGCCTGCACTCCCAGCGCCGCACTCTCCCGAGTGCGCCACGGGCTCAACCCTCTCTTAATTTATTTAAGCAGTGATTTGTATTTCTCATTGTAGAGATATTTTACCCTCTGGGTTAAGTTGATTTCTAGAATTATTTTTAACTGTTATAAATGGGCTAGCATTCTCAGTTTGTTTTTCTGCTGGTTCATTGTTGGAGTTTAATAACACTCCTGGTTTTTGCATGCTCATTTTGCATACTGCAACTTTACTGAAATTGTTTATCAACTCTAAGATCTTTTATGTAGAGTCTTTAGGCTTTTCTGTATATAGGATCAAGCCATCTGCAAACAGAGATAATTTGATTTTGTCTTTTCCAATCTGGATGCCCTTTATTTCTTTCTCTTGACTGATTACTGTGGCTAGTACTTCCAATAATATGTTAAATATGAATGGTGACAGTGGACATCCTTGTCTTGTTCCCAAGACAAGAAGAGCTTACAGCTTTTCCCCATTCTGGATTATATTGGTGGTGTATTTGTCATATATTGCTTTTATTGTGTTGAGATACTTTCCTTCTATACCTAATTTGCTGAGAGTATCATGAAAGGACATTGAATTTTATCAAATGCTTTTTCTGTGTCTATTGAGATAATTTTGTAGGTTTTTGTCCTTGGTTTTGTTAATGTGGCATATCACGTTTATTGATTTGTGTATGTTGAACCATCCTTGCATCACTGGGATGAATCCCACTTGATCACGATGTATAATCTTTTCAACATGCTATTGTATTCTGTTAATATCTTGAGGATATTTGGTCTATGGTGATCAAAGATATTGGCCTATAGTTTTCTGTTTGTTTATTTGTTGTTTGTATCTTTGGCTGGTTTTGTATCAGGGTGATGCTAGCCTCATAGAATGAGTTTTGGAGAATTTCCTGTTTCAATTTTTTGGAATAGTTTGAAGAGAAATGGTATTAATTCCTCTTTAAAGTTTTGGTAGAATTCAGCAGTAAAGCTATCTGGTCCTGGGCTTTTCTTGGGAGACTGCTGATTACTGCTGAAATCTCATTGCATATTATTAGTCTACTCAGATTTTCTATTTCTTCTTAGTTCCGTCTTGGTAGTTTGTATGTGTCCAGAAATATATCCATTTCCTCCAGGTTTTCAAATTAGTTTTTGTAGAGTTGTTTATAATAGTCTCTAAGGATTATTTGTATTTCTGTGGTATCAGTTGTAATGTATTTTTTCATTTCTACTTTTTGTTATTTGGTTTTCTCTCATCTTTTTTAGTTAGCCTAGCTAATGGTTTGTCTATTATGTTTATCCTCTCAAAAAACCAACTTTTTGTTTCATTGATATTTTGTATCAATTATGGGTTTGTATTTCAGTCATGTCTGCTTTAATCTTAATTATTTCATTCATCTTCTAATTTTGTGATTGAACTTTTCTTGTTTTTCAAGTTCTTCATGGTGTAGCATTAGGTTGTTTATTTTAAATTTTTCTATTCTTTTGTTGAAAGTCTTTATTGCAATAAACTTCCCCCATATTATGTTTTGCTGAGTCCCACATTTTTTTGGAATGATGTGTCTTTATTTTCATTAGTTTCCAGAATTTTTTTTTGTTTCAAATTTAATTTCTTCTTGCACCCATATGTTGTACACAAGCATGCTGTTTAATTTCCATGTGTTTTTATAGTTTCCTGAATTTCACATGTCATTTAATTCTACTTTTAATCTGTTGTGATCTGAAAATATTGGAAATAGTGGAAATTATTCCAGTTTTTAAAATTTGTTGTTGCTTGACTTGTGACCTAACATTTGGTCTATCTTGGTGAATGTTCCATGTGAATGTTCTCATGCTTATGAGAAGAATGTATGCTCTGTGGTTGTTCGATAAAATGTGCTATAGATATCTGCGAAGTCCAACTGCTCTAAACTGTGGTTTAAATACTGTGTTTCTCTGTTGATTTGTTGCCTAGATGATCTGTCCAATATCTAGAGATGGGTGTTTAGGTTCCCAACTATTATCATATTTGGGTCTATCTCTTTCCTTAGGTTTAATAGTGTTTGTTTTACATGTGGGTGCTCCAATATTGGGTGCATATATATTTATGATTGTTATGTCTTCTTGCTGGATAGATCCCTTTATCATTATACAGTGGTCTTCTTTGTCTCTTTTTTTTTAGTTTTTGGTTTAAAGTATATTTTATCTGATAAAAGAATAGCTTCTGCTCATTTTTTATTTCTGTTGGCATTGTATATCTTTTCCATCCATTTATTCTTAGTCTATGAGTGTCTTTACAGGCAAGGTGAGTCTCTCATAGACAGCATATAATTGGGTCTAGCCAATTAGCCAGTCTGTGTGTTTTGAATGGGAAATTTTGTACATGTACATTTACAGTTGTCATTTAAAGGTATTGTCTTACTCATGGCATTTTATCTATTTTTATTTGAAAGTTTTAAATAACTTTTGTTTCCTTTTTTGGTTTTATTTTTTTGTATTCAGTGTTTGTTGGTTTTGGGAGGTTGTAAGACAAAGGTTTTTCTTTTCTTGTTTGAGTTTTTGTTCTACTGGTGGGTTTTATTCTTTCTTTTGTACTCATGGTAGTGTCTTTTGGTTTTGGGATTCTAGATCAGTACTCCCTTGAGGATTTCTTGCAGGGCTGGTCAGGTGGTTGTGAACTCCCATGGGTTTTTTAGTTTTGTTTTGTTTTGTTTCCATCTGAGAAAGATACTATTTTTTCTTCATTTCTGAAAGAAAGATTGCCTTGCTGGATATAGTATTCTTGGCTGGCATCTTTGTTTTTGGTTGTTGTTGTTACTGTTGTTTTTGTTGTCCTTGTTGTTGTTGTTGTTGTTTTGCTTTTTTCTTTTAGTATTTGAATACATCATCCCATTCTCTTCTGGCCTATAGAGCTTCTCTTGAGAAGTCTGCTGTTAGTCTGATGGGGACTCCCTTACAGGTGACTTGTTGCTTTTCTCTTGCTGTTTTTAGGATTCTCTCTTTGTCTTTTTGGGTTTTGCCAGTTTGACTATAATGTGTCTTAGAGAGGGCATTTTCTGATTGAATCTGTTTGTGGATCTTTGAGCCACCTGAATCTGAAGGTCCATGTCTCTCCCTATATCTGGGAAGTTTTCCACTGTTATCTCATTGAATATGTTCTCAATGCCTTTTCTTTTCTCCTGTCCTTCTGGAACACCCATGATTCACGTTTGTGCACTTAAGGTTGTTTGCTACCTCTTTTAGATTTTCTTAATTTTTTAAAATTCTTCTTTCTTCCTTATTTATTTATTTATTGTCCACCTAAGTTATTTCAAAGAAACTGTCTTCAAGATCAGAAACTCTGCTTTCTCTAGCTTGCTGCTTCAGCTCTTAACTATATATTTTTCTTTTGTTGAATGACTCCTTCAATTTAAAAAGTTCTGCTACATTATTTTGTAAAGTATTAATCTCTTTGTAAATTTCTACCTTCATATGCTGCATATTTTTTCTTGTTTTATTTTGTTGTCTAACTGGGTCTTCTCTTATCTCATTGAGTTTCCTTAAGATTGTTACTTGTGATTCCATTCAGTGAGTTTATGTGTTTCTTGCTCTATGGAGTCTGGTAGTTCAGGATTATTGTATTCTTCTGGTGGACTCATATTTCTTGTTATGTCATATTTCTAGTATCTCTACATTGATGTCTGACCATCTGGTAGAGGTGCTGCTTCTTCTATTAGTCTCCTTTTCTGGACTCCACTAATGACTTCTTTGTGTCAATGAAATTGAGTGGTCAGTAATCCACCTGCACAGTGGTAGTGGCTACTGCATTTGGTGCTGTGGTAGCAGGCCACCCTTGTGGGGGCTGTGGTGGTGCCTTTGATGGGTTGCTTGCATGGCAGTGGTGGCTCCAGCAGTGGCAGGCTTCTCATGCCATTAAAGTGGCAGCAACTGCAGTGGTGGCGATTGTAGAAGTGGCCCACATAGCTATGGTGTCCACCAAAATAGCAGGGTTATCTCACTGCAGTGGTAGCAGCAGTGGCAACTGCCACTGCCTCCCCAGTGTCTGTAGTGTCCTTGGTGACGGCAAGGTTACCTTGTGGGGTTGACAGTAGCACTAGTGGCTGCAATTGCCTCCCTTGCATATTTGGTGTCTGATGGTTGCAATAGCTTCTGTTGCATCTGCAGTGTCTGTAGTGGCAGCAGGATTGCTTTGTGGGGGTGACAGCAATGCTGGTGGCTGTCTGTGACTGCCACCCTCACATCTGTGGTGTCTTTGGTAGCAGCAGGGTTATCTCGTGGCAACAGCAGCTGTGCTGGCACTGCAACCATTTCCCTGTCTCTGTGGTGTCATTGGTGGCAGTGGGGTTAGCTCATGGTGGCAGCAATGGTGGTGGTGGTTGCAGCCACCTCCCTCACATCTGCAGAATCTGTGGAGTCTGGAGGTGTAGCAACAGATTACCCATCGGACTGCAACTATGTGGGGAGCTGCTCTGTGATGGGCAATGGTTCTGGGACCAGACAATGGCTCCAACATCTGCAGTGGTGGTGGCAGTAGAGCCATTTAGATCATCTTCTGTGGGAGGAATATGTCCTGGGCACCTGTAGTCTACCATCTTCCCAGAAGTCTGGATATCATTTTGAATAAGTGGAGCTCAATTGAAAAGTTTGTATTGTAGTGTTACTACATTTATTTAACAAGTTGATTTTTTTTATCTACATAATCTGCCAAATTCTTTTTCTAAGTAAATTTTCTATTTTTAAAATTTGTTCTATAGAGAAAATCATATCATCTGCAAATAATGACAATTTCATCTTTATATATATCCTTAATTTATTTACTCACTGGCAATAGCAGATAACCTTGTCCTGTTCGCTATTTAATGTTAAATCTTCTAAATTTTTGTAATTAAGTATATATGTCATGCTGTAGTTGTAGCTACACTAAACCATATATGGAAGTTCCCTTTCATTCCAGAGGGTACTATGTCTTTTTCATCAATATACATTTAATTTTATTGAAGAGTTTATCAGTCATGTGGCAAAATTATTAGATTTTCCCCATTTAATCTCTTAATATAAACAACTACATTAATGGATTTCTAATGTTCAATTTTCTTACGCTCTTGGTAAAAACCGTACATGATACATCTAAATTTATTTAACTTAAATTCATAAGTGAAATTGGATAACATCTATTGAGTGTTTAGTTTATGCTTTTGCTTTGTTTTTATTTGTATGCTTTGTTTATTTTCAAGTACTTCTGTCAAAATGCTAAGTTTTCATGTTGTGATCATTCTAGCCTCATAAAATGACTTCTGAAGTTTTCTATCTTTTCCTGTATCCTGAAACTGTCCTTCACATAAAACCTGGGACTTTGGGGTCAGTTAGAACCTTGATTTCAAGCACAATTTTTGTAGTGACTGATATACTTAGGGTTTCTTCTTCCTTTATGTCTTATTTTCAACATTTATAATTTTTAATAAAATTTTTTATCTCATTTTGACTTCAAATTTCCTTAAATAAAATGTAGTGACTCTTTTATTTATTTATTTATTTTTACTAATTTTCACTCCTTATTGCGTCTGTTAACATTCACTTTTTAAATTTCACTATTGTTTACTTGAGCATTATCTTTTTCCTTATCAATTCTTCTAGAATTAATTTTTTAACTGTCAACATCTTTCTATATTTGCTTTATCACACATCTATCATTCCCCATATTGATCCATCTATCAATTCATCTAACTTTAAAAAAAAAATTATTGATACACAATTTAAAATTACATTTTATGGCTTATATGATAATTTTATTATATGATTTCTTTTCATTTCTATTTGAATAATACAGCTTTTATATTGATTTCTTTCACACTTTTTGATTTATTTTATGGTTCTTTTACTTTCTTATTGAGTTAGATATCTAGACTATTTTTAATGTTTCTTCTTTTCTACAGAAACATTTAAAGTTATAAATTAGTAAATCTACCTTGTTTTTATAATACCATTTTGAACTACAGACAAGGATAGGTATTAAAGAGAATACACACTATCTTACAAAAAATGTAATACATAGTAAAAACATTGGAATGACCTATACCAAACTTCAATGCTACAAGTAACTGTATTAATTAAAAGCATTTTAGAATTGTTTACAAAAAAATAAATTTTGAAAATAAAGAAAAAAGCAATTTCATTATTTAACAAGAAATTATGCTGTTATTTGGGTGAAGATAACCATATTCCAATTTTCAGTTTTGAGGTTGTGGAATCCACAAATCACTTCAAAGAACTGAGCGAAGTAGAAAAAAAAAATCTCTGAAAACCACCCAATGATAATTAATAAAATATTTAATGAGATTTTTTATAAATCAAAATAATCCAGATAAATTCCAAATGGAAAAGTATCTAATATAAATTTTAATTTTGGGAACATTATATGGTACAATTACTTCCTCCTTGCTTAACAAAATTCCATAAGTGCCTAATAGTAAGTAAACTTACTGTTTGTGGCCAGTTCTCATTTAAAAAGAAATCACCCTTCCTATGCTTTTCTCTGGGTTGTCACACAGTTACATTCACAGATCCCCTTTTGTTAACCTTTTGACAAAACTGAAAAATTCACTGGAAACATGTTACAAAATTTGACTTTATACAAATCAGTCATCCTAAGTAAGAACAAGATGTAAGCATGGGGGAGACAATCACTCAAAATTGACATAAAGTAGAATTTTTTTAGTAGAATTATATATGTGTAATGATATCTTCTTTCTTTTTAATTTTTTCAAAGAATTTAAATGAGATTTTAATTTCTTTTTTGCTTATTTCCATGAAAAGGACTGTTTGGCAGGTACCTATTTTCTTGCTTGTATATATTTCTGTTCTTTTAGTGTTTATTCATATATATTTTTTTCTTCTTTTCAGCTTCATTGAGGTACAAGTGAAAAGCAAAAGCTGAGAATATTTAAGGTGTACAACAGGAGATTTTGATATATGTATACATTGTGAAAATGATTATCACAAGCTTATTAACATATCTACCACCTCACATAGTTACCTTTTGTATGTGTGTATGCATCTGTGTGTATCTCTATGTGTGCGTGGTATGGTAAGAACACTTAGGATCTACCCTCATAGTGTATTCCAAGTATACAATGCAATGTTCTTAACTATAGTCACATTGCTATACATTAGATCTCCAAACATATTTACCTTGTATAATTGAAACTTTCTACCCTTGGACCAATACCTTCCCATTTCCCCTTTCTCCAGGCCCCTGGCATCACCATCCTATTCTCTGTTTTCATGAGTCTGGCTATTTTAGATTCTACTTATTAGTGAGATCATGCAGAATTTGTCATTCTATGTATGTTTTATTTCACTTGGGTAATGCCCTTCAGGTTCATCCATGTTCTTGGAAATGTCAGAATTTTCTTCTATTTTAAGGCAAAATATTATTCCATATTTTATATAAATAGCCAAATATAGATATATAGATTTATATGATGTATATCTTACATTTTTTTATTTATTCATCCATCAATTCACATTAATGTTGTTTCCGTATCTTCGCTAGTGTGAATAATGCAATGAATATGGAAAGAAGATATCTGTACCACATACTAAGTTTATTTCCTTTGGATATAACACAGAATTGGAATTGCTGGATCATATGGTAGTTCTATTTTTAATTTTTTGAGGAGCCTCTGTACTGTTTTCTATAATAGCTGTACCAAATTACATTCCCACCAACAGGGTATACAGGTCTCTTTTCTCTATAGACTCACTAACACTTACTATCATTGTCTTTGTAAGAATAGCTATTCTAACAGGCATGAGGTAATACCTCATTTTGGCTTTCATTTGCATTTTTCTGATGGTCTGTGATGCTGAACATCTTTTCATATTCCTGTTAGTAATTTATATTTCTCCTTTTTCGAAATATCTATTTTAAACATTTACCCATTTTTTATTTGGTTTTGGGTTTTTTTGCTTTTGATTGTTTAATTTTTGCTATTGAGAGATGTGAGTTCCTTATGTATTATGAACATTAATCCTTTATTGTATATATGGCTTATAAACATTTTCTCTAATTTCATACATTGTCTCTCCTCTGACGATGATTTCCTTTGTTGTGCAGATGCTAGTTTGATGCCATCTCATTTCTCTATTTTTGCTTTTGTTACCAGGGTTTTTGCTGTCAAAAAATATAGGTAGTAAAGGCCACATAAGGAAAGCCCACCATTAACATAATAATCGCTGGTGAAAATCTATAAGCTTTTCCTCTAAAATCCATTGTGATAAGAATGCCCACTCTCACCATTTCTATTCAACATTGTATTGGAAGCCCTAGACAGAGCAATTAGACTAGAAAACAAGATAAAAGGCATCCAAATCAGACAGAAAGAAGTAAAATGATCTCTGTTTGCAGATGACATGTTTATATGTGTAGGAAATCCTAAATATTCAACAAAAAAAACATTAGGACTGATAAAGAAAATAAATAAAAATGCAGTATACAAAATCAAGATACAAAAATCAGTGTGTTTCTATACACAAATAGTAAATCAGAAATAGATATCAAGAAAACGATTCCATTTATATCAGCAACTAAACAATAAAATACTTAGAATAAACTTAACTAAAGAGTTGAAAGACTTGTATACTGAAAATTAGAAAACATTGATCAAAGAAATTAAAGAAACACAGAAAAATGACAAGATATTCCATATTTCTGATTTGGAAAAATTAATATTGTTAAAATGTTTATACTATCCAAGGTGATCTGTAGATGCAATTCAATCCTTATCAAAATCCCAGTGGCATTCTTTATGGAAATTTTAAAAAAAACTCTAAAATGCATTTGGAATCATAAAAGACCCCAAATATCTAAAAACAATTTAGAGCATGAAGAAAAAAGCTGGGGGCATCACACTTCTTGATTTCAAAATATATCACAAAGCTATGGTAATCAAAACAATATAATATGGACATAAAAACACATATATGAAAGGGGAATAAAATAGAGAGTCCAGACATAAATTCACACATTTGTGGTAAACTGATCTTCAACAAGGGTGGGAAGAATACACAATGAGAAAAGGACAGTCTCTTCAACAAGTGATATCCACATGCAGAGAAAAGAAATCAAACCCTTATCACACTACATAAAAAAATTAATTTAAAAAAATTTAAAGTCTTAAAAGTAAGACCTGAAACCATGAAACTATCAGAAAAAAATACAGGAGAAAATCTTCTACCTCCTACTATTGAAAACTCTGTAATTATCTGATGATCTTCCTGCATTTCCTTCAAAATAGACCGATTTAAACTTTAATTGTATTAGAATAGGCTTAATGCAACATAATAAAATGCTAACCGAAGGTAGAAATATCAACCCCTATAATATCTACAAATATTCAATAGTCAACTGAAATTGAGTATGAAAAACCTCATATTTCAATTTGAATATTTTTTTTCTTTTTATTATAAGTGTAGAAAAAATGTGGTGAAAGTGCTCAGACTGTCCTACATACTCACACAGTCCTCTATCCTGCCTTTTCAGAACCTCAGTCATCTACTCAGCAATTGTTCAATCTTTCAACTCTTTCCTCACAGCCAATTCTTTCCTGTGGTTAATTTCCAGGAGGTTTATATATTCCAGCATTTCTCTAAAGCACAACATTTTCTCTCTAAAGCTTCATTCTTTTTTGAAGAGCTCTCCCTTTATATAATAATTCCATTCATGTGAATTTATGAAGCCAATGTTGTTTCAGATCACCACAGTGAAGGGGCACAAAAAAGTCTCATTGGCAGTATTAATCCACATTGCTCAGGTCATTGCACTAACCTCTTCTTGCATTACTTTCAGATTCCACAGTCTTAAGAAAATTATTTCTAAGAGCACCTTTGTGATTATTTTATGAACTCACCAAGTCAGTTTTGCCCACGCTACTTGGAAGCCTGAATGCAAGTTCCTCTGACCTGTTTCTCAGGCCCTCCAACAACACCTGACATGCACCATTATCGTCATGGCTATTGATGTGAACTGGGTCCATGTACCCCGAACTAGCATAGTATGCTCTGAGGCTTGAAAAGTGCAAAATCCAAATGGAAATCTCTGTCTTTCTCTCCACTATTTGTTAAATTTTTGTTATGTAGCCAAAAGGTTTGAGGTTATGCTAACTATGCCTTAGAATAGGGCTATCTAATAGGACCATTTTCATGATGAAAATTTCTATTCTGTGACAGCCAGTACAGTATTTAATTTAACTTAATTTAAATTTGGAAAGTGAAGTCAATGTTTAAACTGAAAATAACTTTCAGTTTTTTATCCACATTCCTATGGCTTTTTACGATGCATATGCATCCAGCTCACAAATCATTCAGACCATCCTCTTCCATCTAATTCCTCAAGACAGGGCTCATCTCAAGCTTGAATCCCAGACACATCTGTATGGTGACTGTAGTGCTTCATTCTGGTAGTCTGCAGGATCCATCACCACAACCTCCTACCCTTTTCCATCCATACTACCCACCCTGTGACATTTTATATTCAATGGCTAAATTATTGCTCCTTTATTCCTTGCACTATTAGTGAAGAACAGCAGAGGCTGAAGTGGCCACTGCATAAAGCTGGTTTCTCATTACAGTGAGTAACACTTCTCTGATCATCTCCAGCCAAGATAATTGACACAACACAACAGGCTCATAAAGCCTACCAGTGATACAATATTTGAATAACAGATTTAATACTAATTTCAGCTTTTTTTTTATTCCAGTTAGTTCAATGTGACATTCATTCATTTATAAGTAAGATATTTATTTCTTCTGCTTCCACTCCAGGATTGTTTAAATTTGACCTGTTCTTAGATTATATCATAGAGTGCATACTCTCAGAGTTATCTTTACTTCAGGTGGCACTCACTCTTGTAGGTCACCTTAAAAGTTAATTAGGAACTCCTGGACTTCTCTCTTTTTTTTTGAGTTCACTAGGGTGTTTTTAATTAAGCATTTTTACTTCAGAATAATTTCAGATATCAAGAAAAGGTATAGACATAGTATAAAGAGTACCCTTATACATACCTTTTATGTGGTTTCCCCAAAGGTTACATTTTATGTAACTTTGGTAAATTTGTCAAAAATAATAAATTAACATTAATACACTATAATTAACTAAAGTACAGATTTATTTAGATTTCACAAGTATTTCCACTAATTTCTGTTTTCTATTCAAACTTTCAAGTCAGATTATCACACTGCATTTAAACATTGTGTCTCTTTAGCCTTCTCTGATCTGTGATGGTTTCTCCATCTTGTTTTTATGGCCTTGATAATTTTGAAGAGGATGGTCAGGTATTTTGTAGAACGTCCTCATATTGGGTTTTTCTGATATTTTTCTCATGAATACTTTGAGGTTGTGGATTTAAGGGAAGAATACCACAGAGGCGTAAACCCCTCTCATCATATCACATCAGGAGCACATGGTATCAAAGTGGCTTACCTCTGCTGATGCTAATCTAAATCACATTGTTATGGTTGTATCTGCTTGATTTTTCCCCTACAGCTTTATTAATTTTCCCTTTCCACACTCTACTCATTAGAAGTGAGACATTAAGTCCAGCTCACATTCAAGGGGAATTAAAATCCATGTCCTCGATTGGGGAGTATCTACATATATTATTTAGACTGTTGTAATCAAGAGTTGTCCTTTTCCCTCCATTTTCTGCCTCATTTATCATTTATTTATATTTAATGGACTAATGTATCTTTATTTTATAGTTTGGGCGTTAGTGCGATTCATAAGACCTGCTATCATCTCTTCTTATGACTATGTCAGTGGCCACTCTTGTCTCTGACTATCCATGTCCCTAACTTTTCCTGTAAACTGGCTCCCCAAGCTGAAGCCCACTTTTAAGCTCTAAAGTCATTTCTGTCCCATTTCTGATACTGTGAAGAAATTTTCCTAAGTTCCTCTTTTCTCCAAAAGTGACCAAAGAGATAGGAATTGAAACAAGGATGCTTATTAGCTCATCTTGCTCTATGTAGACATAATTTGAACAAATTGCACAATTCTATCAGTTGTTGCATCCACATTTGTAAAATGAGAACAATCACATTATCTTCTTTACAATGTTGTTGTGAGGAATAAATGATTAAATGTGTATAAAGCACACAAGAAACATTTAATAATTATTAGCTCCTAGTATCAGTAGAACCAACATCACCCCTACCACCAGCATCATCATCACAGATGATTTCTGTAGCTTGAGGAAACAATAATGTCTCCCTTGTAATAGTGCCTGAATGTGCTAGTGCTGTGGGTTAATCAGTTTTCTTCTACCTCTTTAATTACTAAAACTTTGTACTTCCAGGTTACTATCCTAATCAGTTTTTCTTTAAGGTTTTGTTTGTTTCTTTTAAAAAAGTTTTTAAACGTTTATTTTTAATTAACAAATAAAATTGTAAGTATTTATGGGCCACAATGCAATGTTCAATTGTGGAATAATCAAATTAGGCTAATTAACATATCTACCACCTTACATACTTATCATTTCTATGTTTGAGAACATTTAAAATTCATTCTTTTAGCAATTTTGAAATACACATTATTATTAACTATAGTCACCATGTATGTGCAATAGATCACCAGAACTTATTCCTTCTGTCTTACTAAAACTGTGTACCCTTTGACCTGTATTTCTCTTTTCCCTGTCCACAGCCCTCTCACCCCCCGACCAGCCTCTGGTAGCAATTCTACTCTCTCCTTCTACAAGTTTGACTTTTTTAGATTCCACATATAAGTGAAAACATGTGGTATTTGTCTTTCTGTGCTTAGCTTATTTCATTTAGCATTTTAAAAAATGCAGTATTTGTACATGATAGAATACTATTAAGCCTTTAAAAAGAAGGAAATTCTTTCATTTGCAACAGCATGGATCCTAACCAACTTTTTTGACTTTTAAAATAATACTGGAATTTCCCTTCTGGCAATGGTAAATTAGATTGTTTAGGGAAACTATACTGCTGAGTAGGAATGGCAAAGATAGATTTTGAAAAATACTATCTATTTGAAAACATCTGAGAGCTATCAAGACCATGAAAAATTAGGGGGCCAGGAAGGAAAAGAAGTCCAGAGAGGTGGTGCTTAGCATTTGCAGGTGCACACCTGCAGTGATCTGACAATTCAAAAAGTCTTGGTCAAGAGGCTGAGAATCTGAGCAGAACATTTTACAGAGTCATAGGTCTAAGAAGCAAAAAATAAGAATTTGAGGGATGCATAGGAAGAGAGGTCCTGGTAAACACCACAGGCTTAACTGAAACTTTGCATTCTAAAGCCCTAAACCATAGGAGTAAAAGTAAATCATAAAGAGAAAAAATAGAGCAGCCCTCACAAAAGATTGAAATTCAGATTTAAATAATTGCAATTCTTGATTTTATTAAGATCATTTGATATTGCTAGTCCCCACCTCTATAAAGTTGAGCAACAGAAAATAAAAAAATCAAAATAAATATTTACTGTGTTTAAAATTTATTTAGAATGATAAATGAATGTATAATGTACATTTAAATACATAACAATATAGCATATAGTCAAGAGAAAGATAAATGGAATTAAAGTATTCTAAGATTATTGCACTAAGAGGAAGTGAAAAAAATATTAATTTATATGAGAACTTAATAACTTTAGAGTCATGTAACATTTTTTAGAATGATCAACAAAGAATAGTAAAAGGCCATGAAATCAATAATTGGATAAGTGGAAAAATGGCACAATTAAAAAGACAGTCCAAAAGTAGGCAGAAATCAGGGGAGGGAGAAAAGGTATAGGAAAAAAGGAAAGCAACAATAAGATGGTAAATGATAGATTTAAGCCAAAATATATCAGCAATTATATTAAAGTCAAATCAACTAAATAATTAAAATACAGAGATTGTCAAACTGAGTAGAAAACAGTTTACCGTAATATGCTCATGAGGACATACCATACATGTAAGTAGACAAAAGGTTTAGAAATGAAAAATGATTAAAAAGCTATACTTTGAAAACACTAACCAAAAGGAAGCTAATATAGTTATACCAATTTCTTTTTTTTTTTTTTTTTTTTTTGGCGTTTTTTCGTGACCGGCACTCAGCCAGTGAGTGCACGGGTCAGTCCTATATAGGATCCGAACCCGCGGCGGGAGCGTCACCGCGCTGCCAGCGCAGCACTCTACCAAGTGCGCCACGGGCTCGGCCCTAGCTATACCAATTTCTGACAAACTCACTTTACAGACAAGAAAGCATTATTAGAGATAAAGGAAGAAATGCATCACAAGTAAGATGTAATATTCTAGACATTCATACATATAACAATACATTCTCAAATTTATAAAGCAAAACCTGGAAGAAAAAAGAGGTACTAAAAATGTATAATTTTGGTGAAGATTTAAAATATACCTCTTTGAAAGATAGAAAAAGAAAATCATTAAGTATGTATAAGATTTCAACAGCATACTTAATAAACATGACCTAATTGATATATGCAGAATTCAAAATTTTAACCAAAATGTTATTTTTTAAGTAAACACGGAACATTTATTTTTTAAATGATGATATGTGTGTCCATAAAGCAATATAAACAAATTTCAAAGGGCTAAAAAAATACAAAATATTTTTTCTGAAAATAAAATTAAGTTAAAAATCAACGATTACAATTGTGACTAGAAAATTCCCTTATGTCTAGAAATTCAGAAATACAAATTCTAAATAATGTGTAAAAAAGTGGATATTAAAAAATATATTAATCTGACTAAAGCAATGCAACATATCAAAATTTTTGATACCCTGCTAAAACCATATTTAAAAGAATTTTTTAGCTCCAAAAGTACATATGGGAAAATAATAGTTGCAAATAAGTTATTTAAGCATCTACCTCAAGAAATTAGAAATACAGAAATAATTTAAACCCAAAGAAAGTAGAAGAAAAGAAATAACAAAGAAATTAAAATTATCATAGAAAGAACCAACAGAGCCAAAAGTTAGTTTGTAGGAAAGCT
The DNA here is from genome assembly GCF_027409185.1 of Cynocephalus volans. Lineage (NCBI taxonomy): Eukaryota > Metazoa > Chordata > Mammalia > Dermoptera > Cynocephalidae > Cynocephalus > Cynocephalus volans. The sequence goes on along the minus strand of NC_084467.1, from coordinate 116,025,453 downwards.
TATAAAATTAATAAGCCCCTATTAAAATGAGAAAGATCAAACAAGAGAGAACAAATTTCCAATATCAGATGAAAGGATATATACTGATGAACTCTACAGACAAGAATACAGTAATAAAAAAATATAATGAAAAAGTCATTGACAATAAATTGAGCAATTTAGATAACTTGAAAAGTACAATTTACCGAAGCTGATACAAAAGAAAAATCTGAGTAGACAATTGAATAGAATTATATTTATTTTTAAAATCTGGGCATTGAAATTTAAAACTGTTCCTTTCCAAAAATTTTTCAACACATAAAGGCTTCACTGTTAAATTCTACCAAATACTCGAGGAAAAAATATATCATACAACCCCTACCCCCAAGAATGAAAACAGAGGAATCATTTTTTCAACACTTTTTATGAAGACAAAAAATCCTTAATACTAATACTGACAAGAATCAAATGAATACACTAAACAAAATATTCACAAACTTAATCCACATACATACATTATAAACAAGACAGGTAAGTTATAGAAACATAATTTTGTTTTGCCATTTGAAAATTAATAAGTGTGACTCACAAAATTAAGAGCATAAAAAATATAAAGCACTTGGTCATCTTAAGAAATACAGAATAATCACATAATAAATAATGAAATCTGTATGGATCCTACTACTGATATTGTCTCATAATAGTTTCACAGTTTTTAAACATTTTTTCTGTTGGTATATAATCATTTATTTTACAATCTATGGAAACTCTGATTTGATCAAATACAGTGATTATTGATGAAATATGATGAGATTGGCTCCTGGGCCTGAATCTTGACCTTCCAGGCTTCTTGATACTTATTCAAACGGGAGAGAAGACACGATGAGGACTCATGGGATATCCTGATATGACCTGTCAAGAACACAAGTAAAAAATAGCTCTACATGAAAGATATTGGTGCAGCTGTGTTCATAGCAGCATTATTCACAACGGCCAAAGGTGGAAGACCCCCAAGCGTCCATCAATATATGAATGGATAAATAAAATATGGCATATACATACAACAAAGTGTTATTCAGTCTTAAGAAGGAAAGAGATTCTGACATGTGCTGCAACATGTATAACATTAAGGATATAAAGCTAAGTGAAATAAGCCAGTGACAAAAATGGCAAATACTGTATGATTCCACTTTTGAGGTAGAGCAGAGCAGAGATAGAAAGTGGAATGGTCATTGCCCCACCCGGGGAGAGGGGGAAATGGGAGTTACTGTTTAGAAGGTACAAAGTTTCAGTTTTACATAAAGAAAGGGGTTCTGGACATGGATGATGATAATGGTTGCAAAACAGTGTGAGTATAACACCACTGAACTGTACACTTAAAAATGGCAAAGATGGTAAACTTTATATTACATGTATTTTACCACAATTTTTAAAAATAGCTCTTCATAAATGATATAGGAATTAGGAGGAAATGGGGAAGGATCTGGTGGAAAGATTGAAGCTAAAGTGATGTAAACAGATTAAATGGTGGGAAGGAGTGGAAGCGTGAACAGAAAAGAAAGATTAAAAAAATAAAAACTCACCGACGCCTGACAAACCAAGATGCAAAGCCCAGCAAAAGGATCATGAAGGGCACTATTATTGCCAAGAAAATCAAGCCAATGGAGATGGAGTGTCCTAGAAATTGGGAAGGGACACAAGGATGTCAGTTCAAGCCCCACCCTCTGATTCCCCTGGCTCTCCTTTGCCCAGCTGTGCCATCATCACTGTTCACCTGCTTCTGATGGACAATCACCTCCACCTCCCTGTTTCATATTCCCAGACACCATATATTCATCCTTTGCCTCTGTCTCTAGTTTCTCCCCATCCAAGGTCTAATAGGTCCTTCATTCTTAGCTCTTCCATACTTTGAATCAACTATTTTTATTCTTGCTGGAAGTGGTATCAGAGAAGTTTCTCTCTCTCACTCTCTCTCTCTCTCTCTCTCTCTCTCTCTCTTTGTCATCATACACCACCCTTCCCTGGTCCCTCCCTCTGTGCCAGAGGACCTATTGCTCCCATTTGCAGCCTGGGTCCCAGTTCCTTCTCACCCCAGTAGAGGACAATGTCCTGGCCTCCTAGACTGCTGTGCTTCACCCGGCATGACAGGCCAGCCGCCTCTCCTGCAGCCACATCCAGAGTTACTCGGAGATACCACGTCCCGTCAGCATTGGGCAGGAGGTCACCTCGCTGAGTACCCAGCTGCTCCTGCTCACCCTGCATCCACATCACCCACACGGGCTTTGGGTAGAATCCTGTGACATGACACACCAGCAGCAGACGGCCAGGACCAGGACTGGGGCCACTGGACAGCCAAGCTTTGGGCTTCACTGGGGCGGGGAGAATTCTGGATTATCACTCTAATCCAGAGCATAAGGAATCAGAAACGCACAAGCCCTGGTAGTTAACCTCTTTCACTTCTTTCAAAACCAAATAACTATTCATTAAGCCCCTCTCCTTTTTGGGTACCTTTCTACTCAAGGGTTTAGAGGAGGTGGTGGGAAGTGAAACAGAGAACGGGACTAACCTTGCCTCTGCAGATCTGCCTTCCCTGCATCAAGGACGCCCAGGAGATAGCGAGGGCAGGTTTCCAAAAGGAGCATCTCTACAGTATCATAGATACCTTGGTACTGAGTGACTAGGGTGCAGAACCGCTGTGCCCGGCTGCCACCTTCTGGGGAAGGCACACATGAGTAATTCTGGACGCTCAGGAAATCCAGTCCTCCTAAAGCTCCCCTCAGGAAGCTTACTATGGCACCCCCAGGATGCAGCTCACAGCCTGCTATTCCCTGGATCACAAAGGGGTCTGGATAAAAGGAAAATAGAGAACAATTTATTAAACAGCAAGCAAGACAGAAAGGGATGGGGAAATGACTTGGGTTTTTAAATTTTGGTGGAGAAAAAGATCCAGTATGCAAAATCAATAGCCAAAAACCAATTACAGCATTTAGAGCTTTTCAGAAATAAAGAGCATGTGGAGAGGTACGCATGTCATGGTGGGGAGGGGGCTGTGGTAAAGATGTATAGTAGGTAAGATGGAAGAGGAGAGGCAGAGTGCGAGGAACAGTGTGACAGAGTCAGGAGAACGGCACTCCAGAGTGAACCTGAGGATCACATGGAGAGGAGGGTTCAGGGATGGAGACTGATCGAAGAGGAGAATGAAGAAGAATGAAGAGAGGGAGAAATGAAGAGGAGGAAGCCGCACTTTAGGTCACTCGGGCACATAGTTAAGAGAAGCAAGAACCCTTTAGGAGGAAATTTCACGTGAGACAAACGTGTTGGTTACAAAGGAAGAGCCTTCATCTATCAGAGAATAGTGCAGAGAGAGCAAGAAGCTGAGATACTTTGTGGAGATGTGGAGAGACTGCCCTAGAGAGTTTGTGCCTGCAGGTGGGTAAGTAGGAAGGAGGGGAGACGAATCAGAGGGACTAGGACCAAGAGAGAAAAAAAGTCATCGAGTATCCCACCCTGTCAGAGGAATGAACTCACATTCCATCTGGAATTCACCTGCCCGGCTCTGCACTTCCCTAATGAATCCAAAGAAGTAGACTCGGAATATCTCCTCCATCTCAGTAATCTCCTCATTACTGAAGTTGCCCTTGGACCAGGGCTTCAGGAATATGGCAGTGCCCGAGTCACTATCCCAGCCATGAATCTGCATATCTTCCAACCAGCCTGAGCCTTCAGTTTGTGCCCAGGTGCTGTTGGCAAAGGTCGAGATCTGGATGACATGGTAAGAGGTTGGACCCTGGAAGGCTGTGAAGAGTGGAGAATAAAATGGTGAGCAATGACAAAGAATGGAAATAGAAAAGATCCAGAGAACAAGAACCAAGAATCTGATGAACACCTAAAGCCTTACACATTTGGGTTCCCAGAGCCTCAGGCTCTAGCCCCAGCTTCCAGGATGGTGGAAGAGGGCTGGAGACAGGACGGCCCAGACCTTAGTGTCCAGTGCACCTAGGTAAGCACAGAATGCTTTTATGCAGATCCCCCTGTGCCAGTGCTCAGGGCTGCCAGTTACTCTTACCATCCTCATTGTCACCACCTGGGAAGAAAACTACCAGCAGTAGAAGTGGCAGAAGCTGCATTTCACTGGGAGATAGAACTTCTGACTCGCAGAGCTGGTGTTTGATCTCTGATTTCAGCAAACCTTTTTCTCAGTACTTTAGAGTGACTTCCTCTCTCTTCCAACTGACAAATCTCTTCCTCATTCAAATTGTGCTAGAGAAAAAAAATGTGCCTCCCACAACCCTTAGCTTCCCACTCTGTGTCTCATTTCTCCTCCAACCCTGACTTCTAGACTTTCTCTTACATCCCTGGCTTCCAGCTGATCTCCCCGCTCTCAGCTTTCTTCACACGACCTTGAGAAAGCCCCTATGTGATTCTGGAAGGTCACTTCACCTCCCTGAGGTTTTATTTCCACATTTGTAAATTAAAAGTGTGATACTAAACACTTGCTCAGTTTCTAGTCTGCTTTAACCTAGTAGATTCTTTTGGTTTATTTACCTGACTCAGCCTTCCTCCCTCCTGTTACCTCTTTGTCTCTGGCACTCTGTCATTTCCCCTTCCTAGTGTTCTCAATGTCTCCTCTTTCTTATCTAGCCCTCCTTGTCTGGTGTCCATAACCCCACATTCTCATTTCTGGCATTGCATCGGTCCATTTTCATATCGTGATTTCTACTTTAACTCTTCTAGAATTTCCCATTGTAAATCTCAAAATCTGAGACAATTTACCAGGATTTTGTGGGGTAAAGCAGTAGCTACCACATAGCTAATTAGACTAGATCACTGAAAATTTGAAGAAAAATATCTCTCCTATATTGTTTCCTTTTATTTATTCACCAAACAATATAAGAAAATTAACATTGTAGCCACTGAGCTTAAAAGGTTTTTAATCCAGTAAAGTAAAAAATAATTAACACTTACAATTAAAACATGCTAGGATGAAGGCTGTTATATAAAGCCCCTGGACCAAATCAAAATGTAAGAAACTATGAGGGTGGGGCAGCTTTGTAAAGGAACATTTTCTATAGTGGTGTCTCTTAACTTATTTTTTTTTTTTCTTTTTCATATCTGAGTACTTCAGTGGTTGGATATATTCTTTTTCCTACATATCCATTTTACCCCTAGACCAATGCTTGGAAAGTAGACAATGCACATCAAGTGTTTAAGGAAAGAGAGAAGGAAGGAAGACAGACAGGAAAGGAGAGATCGAGACTAAGGAGAATATGGGCCAGATGGCTAAATGAAACTAGAATAGTTTGTGCTCAACTGTGCCATATTCTGTGTTCTTCCACATTCTGTTTGTTAGTCCTTGTCTTAAGCTGTTCTCTGCTAGATAAGCTCTCACCTTACTTTCAGTGTTGAAAATTTTGAAGAGCTTTTACGTATTTGATCTAAGTATCATTTATATGACGGATTTTTTTGCTTTTTTATTTCCTGTTTGATATTTGTGAGCAATACAAAATTAACTGGAACTGTTTTTGAGAAGAATATAATTTAGTAGAAAGAGAAGACGCTATTTTAGATTCATATTTCCCAGTGATCAGTAGATTTTCTTCTCATACCTGGTCTCACATGGCCAAAGAAGCTCATTCTACAAAGCAGTCAACAAAAATATCAGAATTCTAAGAGACAGATAAAAATCCCAAAGTTTTTTCAAAAAAATTTATTTTATTTCTACTGCTAAACTGAAATAAGTTTGGTATAAAGCTGCTTCCATACATACTTTAAGTTTGGCCTAAAAGTTTCTCTGTACATAGTGAAATGTAACCCAACTCAATGTGGAAACAGACTGTAACCTAATATGGAAGTATCCTCTTAGAACAAGTAACAGAGTCTCAGCCAATTACAGGCTGCCAACTGATCAGAACATGTCCATATAAAGCAAATGTCTCATCACACCATGCCCAAATAAGGCAAATGCCAAGCTGTAACCAATCAGGTTGTTTTTGTATACCACTTTCTTTTCTCTGTCTATAAATAAGACCTACTCATCTGGTGGGGAGGAGCATTTGGAACCATTTTTAGTCTGGACTGTTGCCAGAGTCTAGACTTGCAATTAAAGCCAATTAAGATCTACAAAACTAGATTTGTTCTAATTTTTGGCTTTTTTGTTAACACTATTTAGTATTACTATAAGGAATAATGTTTCTCACACCAGTTTGCCAGTTTTTTTAGTGGTAAGGCCTGGGTTTCCCTCTTTTACTTTCACAAGTCTGAGCAAATATTAAGAAATTGTGCATAAGTTGTCACAAGTTCCAGGGTCTTGATGATTAATTTCACTTCACTCAGTCACGTGCACTATCTGCTATGAGACCGTCGAAATGAAGCAAAAAAAATAAATAAATAAAAGCAAATCTGTGGTACTAAACGTTGCAATTTAATGAGGTTTTAGATGTCGTTCAATATGTTTAATTTTTATAGAACTAGAAGTGTCAGTCTAGACTCTCTCTGGCCAATTACTCAAAGGTCAATTTAGACATGTGATAGAATTGCTGCTTTGCCAGCAAAGAAGAAGAGTGGGGAAGCTAGCTATGTGCTGGATTTCAGGCAGCCAGGAAAATTTGAGCTTTACTTTTTCTGTAGCTGTTCAAAGTAGTTAGTATTATGTGCTGGGAACAAAATAATTATTGGATTATTAGCTGGGGTGGAGATGTGGTGGAGGAAAGGGAAAATCATGAGCAAAAACAAGGATTAAGTAGATTAGGTTCTTTTTAAAATTTTTATTGACCTACAATAATTGTATGTATTTATGGAGGCACAATGTGATGTTCCAATAAATGTATACGTCGTGTAATGATCAGATCATGCTAATTAGCATATCCATCACCTTAAGCATTCATCATTTCTTTGTTATTAGAACATTCATAATCCTCTCTTCTAGCTATTGAAAAATACAACTCATTATTGTTAGCTAAAACACACATTTGTCTGCCATAGAGCACCAGAAATTATTTCTCCTATCTAACTGCAGATAAGAGAAATAATTATACTCATTGAGAAACATTATACCCATTGACTAACCTCTCCCCATCTCCCCTTCCCCCATTCTCCCCAGTCTCTGGTAATCTCTATTTTTACCCTCAACTTTAATGAGATCAATTTTTTAAGATTCCACATATGAATAAGAACATACGGTATTTGTCTTTTGGTCCCTGATTTATTTCATTCAACATAATGTCCTTCAGGCTCATCCATGTTGTTGCAAATAACAGGATGTCAACCTTAAAAAAATGATTTGATAGTATTCCATTGTGTATATATACCATTATATATTTTCTTTATCCATCCATTGAGGGGCACTAAGGTTGATTCCATATGTTGTCTATTGTAATGGCAAAAGCTGTTGTGGTGGTAAACAATTCCAACAGTAGGGGTTGGAACTGATTTTATTACATAAGCAAGAAAATGCAAAATGAGTAATGTAGAATTCTCAATCCCTGAAAATAAACGTTTCAAAACCTTAATAAGAGTAGCCTTTATTAAAGAGTATCACTGCCTAACGGGAAAATCCAGGATACGTATCCAAATTTAAAAGGATGTATTTTAACAATATTCCCAGACCCGAATAAATGATATAATCCAATCCACTTTTTTGAGTAACAGCCACAGATGACGCAGAGACTTAACATTAGCTGTCATTGACATGAACTTTGTTTCTTCATAAACCTTTTAATTTTGAATAGAGCAGTTTATTCAATGATATGTAGGTTCACTCACATGAATGAACTTTAAAAACTTGGTGTTTAATACCTAAATAGCATGTGAGCATAATAAATAGATTTACTTTCCTACACAACAAATATCCACTGACAGTGATGTGGCAACAAAAACAGGGGGTATAATTACAGTTAGCCTCAAGAAGTTGTCAGATGGACCAATGAAAGTGTCTACAATGTCTAGGAGTACACTCAAATAGAGATATGCTCTGAGAAGCAAGAAGGACTATAGAGAGTAAGATACTGAGAATTCTGACCCCTGCTTCAGGGATCCATTATAATTTTCTTCACAGAGTCAGTGTTTACCAGTCTAACCACACTTAAAACTCATATTGTTCTTGCCGTCACTGTTATCATCCCCTGCTTGGCTTTAGACTTGGATCATGATACTAGTATATTCATTAGAAAATAAAAATGATACCCAGCAATAGGAGCACTCAAAACTTGATTTTTTTTTTTTTTTTTTTGGACCGGTAAGGGGATCACAACCCGCGGTATGATGTTGTCTACACCACGCTCAGCCACTGAGTGCACCGGCCATCCCTATATACGATCCGAACCGGTGGCCTCAGTGCTACCAGCGCTGCACTCTCCCGAGTGAGCCACGGGGCCGGCCCAAAACTTGATTTTTATACAAGCATTCCACGTGAGTCCTATAGACACCTCTCTTCATGAACAACCTATGCTGCCAAAACAAAAGCCTGAGTGAGAACAAATATTTCAAAATTCAGATTCTTAATTACTTCAACCAAGAGGTAGCTAAGGATGCAGGTTCATAACTGTATTAGTAAAAAGTAGTATGAGGATAGGAAAGGAAAGGTGAAAATTAACCTCTGTTTCTTCAGAGTCCCCAACAACAAATACAACAAGTATTCTAAAAGACTTCACCATAAGCAAAGAAGAAAAATGCCTTGAATCCAAATTAAAATTTGTATAGAGTTGAGGCCTATAGCAGATAAAAGTGCAAGGCAAGTAGATGTAGAAATGAGCTGGTATCCAATGGTTGCTTGATGTCTGCCACTGTATGCAATCCTCTATACATTCTGAGCCATGTTCATAGTGCTTAACGGAGCTAAACTAAGCAAATATCTCTTGATGTAGTTGTCCCTCAATATCCATGGAGGATTTGTTCAAGAACCTCACACAGATATCAAAATCCATTGATGCTCAAGTTCACAATGTAAAATGGCATAATATTTGCATATAACCTATGCATACCCTCCCATATACATTAAATCATCTCTAGATTGTTAATAATACCTAATACAAAATAAATGCTATGTGTAAATAGCTGTTATGTTGTATTGTTTGGGGAATAATAACAACAACAAAAAAGAAAGCCTGTACATGTTTAGTACAGATGCAATTTTTTTCTGAATATTTTTAATTGGTGGATAGTTAAATCCACAGAAGCAGAACCCATTAATATGCAGGGCTGACTGTACTGCATTTTTTTTAATTTTGTGATTTTTAACTAAGTAGTTACAGATAACAATATGAAAAGTATATTTTAATATTATTTCACATTTTTAATATTTTCTGACAAGTATATATTGATCTGCTCATTCATGTGTCCATTTATTTATTCATGTGTTCAACTGATGTTTACTGAGTCCCTACTGTACACACCTGCGTCTACTCTGTACCACTTCTTCAACATCAAACTTCTCATCACCCAGCCCATCTCATTACAACTTAAAAATGAGTTCAAAGACCCCCTTTTAGCTCAGAAATCTTGATACAATGCTTGGGCTTATTGGCTCAATTCTTAATAAAATATTAATAGATCTGAAGGGTAAGGTAGACACAACACAATAATAGGAGGGGGCTTTAGTACTCCTACTTTCAACAATGAATAGATCAACAGAAAATAAATAATGAAATATTGGATTTGGACTACACTTTAGACCAAATGGAACTAACAGACATATACAGAACATTCCATCCAAAAGCAGCAAAATACACCTTCTTCTCAAGCACATGTAGAGCATTATTCAGGATAAACTATATGTTAGGCCACAAAACAAGTTTTAAAAAAATTAAGATTGAAATGATATCAAGGATTGTGTCTGATCACAATAGTATGAAAGTAGAAATCAAAAACAGGAGGAATTTTTGAAAATTCAAAAATATGTGAAAATTAACAGCATGCTTATGAACAACCAATGGGTGAAAGAAGAAACCAAAAGGGACTTTTAAAAATACCTTGAGACAAATGAAAGTAGAAACACAACATGGACTACAGCAAAGGCAGTCCTAGAGGGAGGTTTATAGTAATAACTGTTTACATGCAAAAATAAAAAGAATCTCAAATAAATAGCCTATAATTATACCTCAAGGAACTAGGAAAAGAGTGAGCAAAACCTAAAATAAGCAGACAGAAGAAAATAATAAAGACAAAAATAGGAATAAATCTAAGAATTTTTAATAGGATAGGAAAAAAATTAACAAAACTAGCTTGATATTTTGAAAAAATAAACAAACTCAACAAACCCATAGAGAGACTAATTATAAAAAAAGAGATGATTCCAATAAATAAAATAAAAAATAGAAATGGAGATATTAAAACAGATGCATCAGAAATAAAAAGGATCATGAGATTAATATGAACAAGTACACACTAACAAATTGGATAACCTAGAGGAAATGGATATATTCCTGGAAAAATGCTACCTACAAAGACTAAATCAGGAAGAAATAGAAAGCCTAAATAGACCAATAACAAATAAAAAGATTGAAGTAATAACTTAAAAACTTCCCAACAACAACAAAGAGGCCCAGAATCAGATGGCTTTATGGCTGAATCCTATAAAATATTTAAAGAAGTATAAATACCAATCCTTCTTTTTTTTTTTTTTTTTTAAATTTTATTTTGTCGATATACATTGTAGCTGATTAATGCTCCCCATCACCAAAACCTCCCTCCCTTCTTAACCTCTTTCAAAATACAGCTAGAAAGAACACTTCCAAACACATTTTACAAAACCAGAATCACTTTAATAACAAAGCTATTCAAAGACACTGCAGGGAAAGAAAATTATATACCAATATCACATAACATTAACACAAAAATTCTCAATAAAATATTAGCAAATAAAATTCAACAATACACCAAAAAATTGTACATCGTGACCAAGTGGAATTTATTACTGCATGGAAGGCTAATTTAACATAGGCAAATCAATCAATATGCTACATTACATTAAAACAATGAAAGATGAAAACCACATGATCATCTCAATTGAGGCAGGAAACACATTTGACAAACCTCAAAATCCTTAAATTTCTTTCTGGATAAAAACTCTCAACAGTTTAAGTATAGAAGAAAATTTTCTTAACATAATAAAAGTCATCAATGAAAATCTCACAGCTAACATTATTATAATCAATGCAGAAAAACAAAGCTTTTTCTCTAAGATTTGGTACAAGGCAAGGATGCCCCTTCTCATGATTTCTATTCAACATAATACTTGAAGTAGTACAAGAGCTACAGCAAAATAAATAAATAAATAAATGAATGAATGAATGAATGACACACAAATCTGAAAGGAAGAAGTAAAATTATGTTTGCAAATGACATGATCCTATGTGTAGAAAATCCCAAAGACTCCACCAAAAATACCCCACAAAAAACAAAAAACAAAAAAACAAAAAAACCCTATTGTAACTAATAAATGAATTCAATAGTTACTGGATTCAGAATGATAAAAGAGTAAATTACATTTCAGTTAATTATATTTCTGAATGCAAATAACAACCTATTCAAAAAATAAATTATGAAAACCTCATTTATGATAGCACCAAAAATAAATAAAACATTTAGATATAAATTTAACCAAGAAAGTGAAATATCTGCATACTGAAAACCATAGGCATTGATGAAAGAAATTAAAGAAAACCCAGATAAATGGAAAGATATCCCTTGTTCATGAACTGGAAGAATTAATATTGTTAAAATGTTCATACTACTCAAAGTGATCTACTGATTTAAAGCAATTGCTATCAAAATTCCAATGGCATTCTTCATAGAAATAGAAAATAATAATAATAATAATTCTAAAATTTGTATGGAACCACAAAAGACCCTAAATAGCCAAAGTAATTCTGAGAAAAAAAAAAAAATGGAAGCATCATACTTCCCAATTTAAAAATATATTACAAAGCAATAGTAATCAAAATATTATGATACTGACATAAAACCTGACTCATAGAATGGAGACCCTAGAAATAAACCCAAACATATATGGTCAACTAATTTTCAACAAGAGCACGAAGAGGAAACAGTGAGGGAAAGACTAGACTTTTTAATAAATGGTGCTGAGAAAACTGGATTTTCACATCCAAAGAATAAAATTGGATCTTTTCCTTACACCATACATAAAAATGAACTCAAACTAGATAAAAGACCTAAAGTAAGAGGTGAAGCTATAAAACTCTTAGCAGAAAACATAGGTAAAAACTTCTTGACATTAGCTTTGTCAATGATTCTTTGGTATCACACCAAAAGCTCAGACTACAAAAGCTAAAATAAATAAATGATATGGCAACAAACTAAAAAGCTTTTGTGCAGCAAAAGACAATCAACAAAATGAAACAAAAAACTATAGATTAGGAAAAAATTTGCAAACTGTATATATTATAAGAGATTAGTATCCAAGACATGTAAAGGACTCACAACTCAATAGCAGAAAACTAAACAACCTGATTTTAAAATAGGCAAAGGACCTGAATAGACATTTTCCCAGAGAAGACATAGAAATGGCCAATGGGTATACAAAAATGTTGTTAACATCACAATTTGTCAGAAAAATATAAATGAAAATCACAATGAGATGCCACCTACCACAAGTTTGAATAGCTATTATCAAAAAGACAAGACAGAATAATTAGTTAGAAAAGGTGTGGAGAAAAGGGAACTCTTGTACACTGGTGGGTATGTAGATTGGTGCAGCCATTGTGCAGAACAATATGGAGTTTCTTAAGAAATAAAAAATAAACCCACAATATGACCCAGCAGTCTGTCTTCTGGGTATTTAAAAAGGGAATAAAATCACTTTCTCATAAAGATATCTGCACTCTCATGTACTCTCATATTCATTGCAGCATCATTCACAATAGGTAAGATATAAAAACAACCAAAGTATACGTCAATGGATGAATGAGTAAAGAAAATTGGAACATATGCAATAGAATATTATGCAGATTTTAAAAAGAAGAAGATAGATCCTGCCATGTGCCACAAAATGTATGAATCTGGAGGACGTTATGCTAAATGAAACAAGCCAGACACAGAAAGAAAAAAACTGCATGATCTCACCTATACGTAGAATCTCTAAAATGTGTCGAATACACAGAGATAGAAAACAAAACATTGGCTGTCACAAGTGGGGCAGAGAATTGGGGAATGTGGAGATGTAGGTCACAGGATGCAAAGTAAGATTAGTAGGATGAACAGGTTTAGAAATCTAATGTACAACATGAGAACTATAGTTAATTTTTGTATTTGAGATTGTTGCAAAAATAGTAGCTTTTAGGTGCTCTTGACACGCAAAAAAAAAAAAGGGTAACTATACGAAATAATGTATGTGTTAATTTGATTGACTATAATAATCATATCACTAACGTATATAAAAACATCCTGTTGTACCTCTTAACTGTATAAAACTATGAGTTTTCAATCAAAAATAATATTAATTAAAATAAAAATGAAATTAGATAAGGGATTAATATCCAGATTATACAAGGGACTTAACAGTAAAAACAAACAAACAAAAAAACAAGTAACCGAATTAAAAAATGGGAAAGGAACTGAATATGCATTTATCAAAGAAAGATATACAAATGACCAACAGACTTGAGAAAATGCTTAACATTACTAAGCATAAAGGAAATGCAAATCAAAACCACATTGCGATTTCATCTCACCTCAGGTAGACTGGAAATTATCAAAAACACAGAGAGAATAACAAATGCTGATGAGGACACAGAGAAAGGGTAACCTTCATACACTGTTGGTGGGACAGTAAATTGGTGCAGCCATTATGGAAAAAAAGTATGGAGGCTCCTCAAAAAACTACAGATAGAACTGTCATGTGATCCGGCAATCCCACTGCTGGATATATACCCAAAGGAATGAAAATCTTCATATAAAAGGCATACCTGCACTTCCATGTTTATTGAAACTCTATTTACAATAGCCAAGAGTTAGAACCAACAAAAATGTCCATTAATGGCGGTTGGATAAGGAAAATTGGTATATATACACAGTGGAATACTACTCTGCCATTAAAAAAAATGAAATTCTGTCATTTTCAGCAACATGGAAGAACTTAGAGAAAATTACATTTCAGAATAAGCCAGGCACAGAAAGAGAAATACTGCATGTCCTAAAATATGTGGGAGCTAAAAAAATAATCAAATAAATTAAAAAAGAAAGAAAGAAAGATACAACAATCACAATAATCTGTTGAACTTCCAAAAGGAGAGAACAGATCTTAGGCCACCAGAGTTGGGAAAGGGGAAGGAGAAGTGGGGTTAGCGAGAAATTGGTAAAAGGCCACAATAAATGATTACATTATGTAATGTTGAATGTACGAAGTATCCTGATTTAAGTATTACATATTGTATACAGGTATTGATATTCAATGTCATATGCCACAGATATGTACAATTATGTTTCAACAAATTTAAAAAACACAAAAAAAGTGATGTAATTCACAAAAGTCTAAAAAAGAATAAAATACATAAGAACAAATTTAACATAAATGCAGATTGTGTACACCAAAAACTGCAAAATATTGCTGAGAGAAATTTAAGATCTAAATAAATGGAGAGACATTTCATGCATTTATAATAGCATCAAAAATAATAAAACTATTAAATAAAAGAAATTAACAAAAATATAACACTTGTATTTATTTCATATCTATATATTATAAAAAACACATCTTGTTCTTTTAACCAAAATGTGTTTTATTGGTTTTTATTTTGTTTCCTTTTTTTTTCTGGATATTATTTTCAATAAGTGGAACTTGATAGGACATTTTGTGCTATAGTAATATTTGTTTAACATTTGTAACATAAGTAACATTTATTTAACCAGTTGAAATTTTTTATCTACCTACACTGCTGAATTTTTAAAAATTAATTTTGTATTTTAATCTATATTATAGATAAAATCATATATTCTGCAAATAATGGCTGTTTTTTCTTCCTTATACACTTTATTTACTCACTGGCAAGAGCAAACACTATTGTCCTGTTTCCTACTTTAATGTTAAATCTTCTGAAGTTTTGTAATTAAGCATATTTGCCATGTTTTGGTTGTAACTACACTAAACCATACTTGGAAGTTCCTTTTTATTCCAGATTGGTATAATATTTTTCTTCATCAATATATGTTTAATTTTATTGAGGGCTTTATCAACTATATGGTGAAATGATTTGATGGTTTATTATTTTTTTCTCTTTAATCTCATAATATAGAAAAATACATTGATGGATTTTCTAACGTTCAATTTTTCTTACACTTCTGGTTAAAAAAAAAAAAAAAAAAAAAAAAACCTTGCATAGTATGTCTAAATTTAATTTCCATAAATTCAAAAGTAAATTTTATAATAGCTATTGGATGTGTGGTTTATTTATTTGTTTCATTTTTATTTGTGTGTTTTGTTTATCTTCAAGTATTCCTGCAAGTTTGCTTTTTGTGTTGTGATAATTTTAGTCTCATAAAATGATTTGAACTGTTTTCAATCTTTTCCTGTAGCCTGAAGCTGTCCATTACATAAGATCTGGGACCTTTTGGGTTAGTTATAACGTTGACTTCAGGCTCAATTCTTATGGTAACTGGTATATTTAGGGTTTCTTCTTCTTTTGGGGCTTATTTTCATCATTTATAATTTTTAATAAAATTTTGCACCTCATTTTGATTTCAATCCACCTGACATAAATGTACGTAGTGTTATTTTACTAATTTTTACTCTTTATTGCATTCAGTAACACCAACTTTTAAATCTCAATATCGTTTACTTGAGAATAATTATTTTTTCTTACCAGCCCTTCTAGAGTTTATTTTGAAACTTTTGTTAATTTTTCAAAAGTAGAGTTTGTGGCTAATTTGATAATTTTTATTATGTGATTTGTTTTCATTTCTATTTTAAGAATATAGCTTTTATAATGATTTCCTGTCTTCCAAACTTTTTGATTATTTTACGGCTCTTTTACTTGCTTCCTGATTTGAATATCTAGACTATTTGTTTTCAATGATTCTTATTTTCTGCAAATACATTTAAAGTTATGAATTTCTATGTAAATCTACCTTGGTTTTATAATAGCATTATAAATCGTAGACAAGAATAGGTATTCAAGGGAACACGTACTACCCTATGAAAAACATAATATGTATTAAAAAGATTTAAATGACATATGCCAAACACCAATGCTACAAATATCTGTGCTAACTAAAATAATTTTAGAATCATTAACAAAAATAAAATAAAGCAATAAAAATTAGAAAACAATTTTAACATTCCACAAGAAATTGCACTGTTCTTTGGGTAAAGATAACCACACCCTAGATTTCAGTTCTGAGGTTATAAAACCCATAAATCATTGCAAAGAACTGCGTAAAGTAGGAAAAAAAATTCTGATAGCCACCCAAACAAATCATTAAGACTTCTTCTAAATTAAAGTTATCGGAAGATATTTATCAAAGGAAAAAATATCTAACATTAATTTTGATTTAGGGGACACGATATGGTACAATTACTTCTTTGCTTGACAAAATTCCATGCCTAACCACATTTTTTAATAAACTACTTATTGTGTGTGGACAGATCTATTTTAAGATGAAATTTCCCCTCCTATCCTTTTCTCTGTAACTGTCCCACAGTCACACACTTTCACAGATCCTCTTTTATTAACCGTTTGCTAAAACTGGAAAGTTCACTGAAAGCATGTTACAATTTTCTTCTTCACAAATCTTTTAAAATAAGAGCATGATTGAAGGGGAATAGAGAGAATCACTAGAATTGATTTAAAATAGTATTTTTAAGTAAAATTGTACGAATATAAAGAAATGTTCTCTCTGGTACTATTTCTTACAAATAATTGAATTAACATTATTACTTCTTGTTTGGCTTAGTTCCATAAAAGATGACAATTTATTTTATACCTACTTATTTTCTTGTTTGTGTATATTTACATTCTTTTAATATCTATCCATATGTTTTTTTCTTTTTTTCAGCTTTCTTAAGGTACAATTGAAAAGTAAAAATTGAGACTATTTAAGGTGCATAACGATGTTTTGACATATAGATTTTTAAAATGATTAGCATATGATAATTAATACTTCTGCAATCTCCCATACTTACTTTGTGTGTGTGTGGTAAGAACACTTAAGATCTACCCTCTTACTAAATTTCCAATATACAATGCAGCATCATTAACTATAGTTACATTACTGTACATTACATCTCCAGAACTTTTTTATCTTGCTTAACTGAAACTTGCTACTTTTTTGACCAGAATTACACCATTTCTGCCTTCTCCCAGCCCCTGGCAACCACCATCCTACTTTCTCTTCTTATAACTTTGACTATTTTATCTTTTGCATATGAGTGAAATCATGCAGCATTTATCTTTTTGCATCTGGTTCATTTCACTTGTGTAATGCCCTCCAGTTTCATCCATATTCTTGTAAATGGCAGGACTTTCTTCCTTTTTAAGGCTGAATATTATTCCTGTGTGTGTGTGTATATGTGTGTGTGTGTGTGTGTGTGTGTGTGTGTGTGTGTGTGTGTGTGTGTGTGTGTGTGCATGTTTGATATATTATTTATCCATTTATCCAGTAATGCACATTTAGGTTGTTTCCATAACTTGGCTATTGTAAATAATGCTGCGATGAACATTTGAGTGCAGATATCTCTACAATACACTTATTTTAAATATAACACAGAAGGGGGATTGCTGGATCATATTTCGGTTTTTCATTTTACAGGAACTTCCATACTGTTGAACATAATGACTGGACTAATTTACATTCCCACCAACAGTGTGAAACGGTTCCCTTTTCTCCACATAATCACCCCAACTTTTTTTATCTTTCTCTTAGCAGACATTCTAACAAATGTGAAGTGATATCCCATTATGGTTTTCATTTGCATTTACCTGATGGTTAGTGATATTAAGCATTTTTTATACACCCGTTGGCCATTAGTATGTCTCTCTGTAAGAAATTTCTTTTTTTAAAATTTAATTTAAAGAAAATATATATATGTATGTATAATTTACTTTATTTATAAAGAATATTCATTTAGGATGGCTAAAATCCAAAAGACTCTGAACGATAAATGCTGGCGAGGTTGCAGAGAAAAAGGAACTCTCATACATTGTTGGTGGGACTGCAAAATGGTGCAGCCTCTATGGAAAATGGCATGGAGGTTCCTCAAACAATTGCAGATAGATCTACCATACGACCCAGCTATCCCACTCTTGGGAATATACCCAGAGGAATGGAAATCATCAAGTCGAAGGTATACCTGTTCCCCAATGTTCATCGCAGCACTCTTTACAATAGCCAAGAGTTGGAACCAGCCCAAATGTCCATCATCAGATGAGTGGATACGGAAAATGTGGTACATCTACACAATGGAATACTACTCAGCTATAAAAACGAATGAAATACTGCCATTTGCAACAACATGGATGGACCTTGAGAGAATTATATTAAGTGAAACAAGTCAGGCACAGAAAGAGAAATACCACATGTTCTCACTTATTGGTGGGAGCTAAAAATTAATATATAAATTCACACACACACACATACACACACACACACACACACACACACACACACACAAACCGGGGAGGGGGGAAGAAGATATAACAACCACAACTACTTGAAGTTGATACGACAAACAAACAGAAAGGACATTGTTTGGGGGGAGGGAGAAGGGAGGGAGGTTTTGGTGATGGGGAGCAATAATCAGCCACAATGTATATCGACAAAATAAAACTTAAAAAAAAACAAAAAAACAAACAACAACAACAAAAAAAACAAAAACAAAACAAACAAACAAACAAAAAATATATAATGCTAATTGTCACCCCTCATGCCCATGCTGTGAGGGCCAGGTTCATACTAGGGACATCCCCGTTACCAGAAATTACTTTTGTACCCCATGTCCCAACCCAATTATCCCCAAACCTCCCTCCCTCTTCCCCTCTCCCCTCCACTCTGCTTTGTAGCCCTAGGAATCTTCCCTCCCTCTGTAAGACCACCACACTACTGTGGTCTTTCTTTCCTTCCTTCCTTTCTCTCTTAGCTCCCACATATGAGTGAGCACATGAGATATTTATCCCTCTGTTCTTTGCTTATTTCACTCAACATAAGTTTCTCCAGGTTCATTCATGTTGTTGCAAATGGGGGAATTTTATTTTATTTTATTATTTTATGGCAGAGTAGTATTCCCCAGTGTATATATACCACAGTTTCCTTCTCCAATCATCTATTCAGATCCTTTGCCCACTTTTAAATTCATTTTTTTCTTTTCTCTATCATTTTTTTCTATTGAATTGTATGAATTTTTTATATATTTTAGATATTAACCCTTCATTGAATATATTATTTGAAAATATTTTCTCCAATTCTATATGTGCCTTTTCACTCTGTTGATTTTTTTGTTGTTGTGCAGACACTTTTTAATTTGATGCATTCTAATTTATTTTTGCTTTTGTTGCTTATGTTTTTGGTGTCATATCAAAAAAATTATACAGTAAGAACATTATATGAAAATCCAACAGCTATTATAATAATGAGAAAAAACTAAAAGCTTTTCCTCTAAGATTCATTAAAGTAAGAATGCCCACTCTCACCACTTCTACTCATCATAGTATTGGAAACCCTAGCCAGAGCATTTAGCCTAGAAAAAAAAAAATGCATCCAAATTAGAAAAGAAAATGTAAAATTAGCATGCAGATGCCATGTTCATATGTATATAGAAAACCTTAAAGACTCATCAAAAAACTCTTAGAACTAATAGACAAAATCAATAAAGATGTGCAATACAAAATCAACAAACATACAAAAATCAGTGGTATTTCTATACACAAACAGTGAACTATCAGAAATGGATATTAAGAAAACAAATTCATGTACAGTAGCAAAAAAATAATAATAAAAGGCTTGGGAATAAACTTAACTAAAGAGTTTCAAGACTTGTACCCTGGATAATAAAACATGGTTGAAAGAAATTTTAAAAGACAGATAAATTTTAAAATCCCATGTTTATGAATTGGAAGAATTAATATTCTCAAAATGTTCATACTATCCAAAGTAGTCTACAGTTTCAATTAAATCATTATCAAAATCCTAATGGCATTCTTTACAGAACAGAAAAAAAAATCTTAAAATTTATATGTAATTACAAAAGACCCCAAATAGACAAAGCAATCTTGAGCAAAAAGAACAAATCTAGAGGCATCATATTTCCTCACTTCAAAATGTACTACAAATCTATAATAAACAAAACAGTACAGTATGGGCATAAAAACAAACATGTAGACTAACAGAACAGAATACAGAGCCTAGACATAATCTACACATTTATGGTAAACTGATCTTCAACAAAGGTGCCAAGAATAAAAATGGGAAAAGAATAATTTTTTCAACAAATGGTGTTGGAAAAACTGGATATCCACATGCAGAAAAAAATAAATTGGACCCTTATAGAGGGTTAGAAATCTTGATTCTCTGTTTGCTTGTCAGCACCACGCTCAGCTAGTGAGCAAACCGGCCATCCCTATATGGGATCCGAACCCGGGGCCTTGGTGTTATCAGCACCGCACTCTCCCGAGTGAGCCACAGGCCGGCCTGATCTTTGAATAGGATTTTTAGGTAAATGCATGCATAGGGCCAAAGCCCTCGAGTAGAGGACCAAAGTCCACAGATAGCTTGGCAAAAGCCCATCTAGTAAATTCTTTTTTTTTTTTTTAACTTTATTTTGTCGATATACATTGTAGCTGATTATTGCTCCCCATCACCAAAACCTCCCTCCCTTCTCCCTCTCCCCCTCCCCCCCAACAATGTCCTTTCTGTTTGTTTGTCATATCAACTTCAAGTAGTTGTGGTTGTTATATCTTCTCCCCCCCCCCCGGTTTGTGTGTGTGTGTGTGAATTTATATATTAATTTTTAGCTCCCTCCAATAAGTGAGAACATGTGGTATTTCTCTTTCTGTGCCTGACTTGTTTCACTTAATATAATTCTCTTAAGGTCCATCCATGTTGTTGCAAATGGCAGTATTTCATTCGTTTTTATAGCTGAGTAGTATTCCATTGTGTAGATGTACCACATTTTCCGTATCCACTCATCTGATGATGGGCATTTGGGCCATCTAGTAAATTCTAATCACTGTTTAGGGATGGGATTGTGTACTTTGACAATTTTAGGTCACTGATTCAATTCTGGCTTGAAGGAGTAATGACTATTTAACCTACTGATTGTCATTAAGATATATTGTGGAAGCTGCTTGATTGTTGTTTAAATATGCTGAGGAAACTGCTGTAGGAAAATATGTAAAAAAAAGAAATGTTTGCTAAGGGCAAGCTATTTGTTGGTGGATTGATACAGCTTTTCAGCAATTGCATTCTGGAATGTCACACTGTTAATTTTATTAATGTTACTGGTTTCCATTGTTAAAATTATACTTAGCTGTAATTAACTTCTGTAACACTGTCTTGTTTTATGTCCTTTTTTGATGATTGGATCAACTAAATTTTCTTGTGAAACTTCCTTGTCGTTACAATAAAAGACAGAAGGTAATTTTGAATGGGGCTGTAGCCCAGTTTTTCTCTGGGATACAGACACTTTGGGTTTCTCAATGCATTCATGGTACTTTGAGTAATCCTTTTTTCTTCTCCATGATACAGTGGGGAGCATAACACCTTGTTTCACACTGAATACATGAATCAATTTGAAACTGATTAAAGACTTAAATGGAAGACCTGAACCATAAAACTATTAGATAAAAACGTAGGGAAATCTTGTATTTACTGCTATTGAAAACTCTCTGTAATCATCTGATGACCTTCCTGTATTTCCTTTAAAGAAGTCTTACTTAAACTTTAGTGATATTAGAAGAAGCTTTTGTGTGTGTTCTAATTTATTTTTTTTCAGAACAGAAGCAATGAATTTTAAAAAGTTGCTCTAGGCAAAAATATTAAAATTTACTACATTCAGGGTCATGAAGAACATGGAAAAAGAAGCACATTTGGTAGATGTAAAAATCAATACAACTGTTCTTGAGGGCATTTAACCTAATGAAATAATAAAGGATGTTCACAAAGGTTTAGTATAAGGCTGGTCATTTTAGTGATGTGTATGACAGAAGAAAATGGAAATAATCTAGATATCTAACAAAAATGGATGGAATAATTAAATGAAACTTCATCTCTACAATAAGATATCTTGTAGCTATAAAAAGAGAATTTGTAGAAATGAATTTAATGACATGGAAAAAATATTTCAGATAGTTAACTTATTAATTGGTGATCTCAGGCAAATTAGTTGACTGTCTTCTGCCTCAGTTTCCTTAGAATAAAATTGGAATAATAATATTGTCTTCCTTATAGGCTTGACATGAGATTTACATGAGTTATTGTATGTAAAAATATTTGTATAATACCTGGATAGTAAACATTATATACATATTAGCTGTAATTATATTAGAAAAAGCTTAATGCAACTTAATAAAATGTTAAACAAAGGTATAAACAAAATCAACCCCTATTACATCTAAAAATATTCAATAGTCAACCAAAATTTGTATGCTAAAATCTTATTTTTCATTTTGAATAGTGTATTGTTTTTTTCATTACATGTGGAGGAAAAAGACAGAGAGGGTAAGTACCCAAACTGTCCTACATGTTCATGCAATCCAGCTTCTTTGGAACCTCATCCACCTACTCAGCAATTGCTCAATCTTCCAACTCTGTCCAACAGCCAACTCCTTTCTTCGGTTAATTGTCAGGGGGCTTATATTGGATTTTTTTCCAAATCCAATACCAAACTCAATGACATTTTCTCTGAAGTCTCATTCTTTTTTGAAGAGCTCTCCCTTTAAATAACAACTACATTCATGTGAGTTTATGAAGCCAACATTGTCTCAGATAACCACAGTGAATGGGGCACACAAAAGGTTTGTTAGCAGTATTAATCCACATTGCTCAGATCATTGCCCTAACTTCTTGTTGCATTACCTTCAGATTCTCCCAAGCCTTAAGTAATTATTCCTGAGAACACCTTTCTGATTCCTTTGTGAACTCACCAATGAATCCGTTCACTCCCACTTCTCAGAAACCTGTACGAAGTTTCCTCTGACCTGCTGTCCAGGCCCTCTGGCATCACGTCATGCACCACTATCGTCATGGCTACTGACGTGAACTAGTTCCATATGCCCCAAAGTAGTACAGTATGATCTGAAGACTGCAAACTGAGAACTCCAAATGGAAATCCCTTTCTTTTCTCCACTTTTAGTTATATTATTGTTATGTAGCCAAATAAATTGGAAGTTATGCTAACCATATGTTAGAGTAGGGCGGCCTATTTGCATGGTGAAAATGTTATATTCTGTAATGGCCAGTAAAGTATTAAATTTAATTTAATTGAAATGTAATTAAATTAAATTAAATTAAAATTTGGAAAATCCAGTTTTTATGTTTAAACTGAAAATAACTTTCATTTTTTATCCACATTACTATGGCTTTCTATGATGCATATGTATCCAGCTCGCAAATCATCCAGACCATCCTCTTTCATTTGAATCCTCAAGACAAACAGTGCTCATCTCAAGCTGGAACCCAAGAGCTTCATTAATGGGGTCTGCAGGATCCATCACCACAACTTCCTACCCTTCTCCATCCATACTACTCATTCTGTGATATTTTATATTCAATGGCTAGAGGTTATTGTTCCTTCGTTCCTTGAACTATTAGCAAAGTACAGCAGAGGATGGAGTAGACATTGCATAAATTTGATTTCTCATTACCATGCATGCCACTTCTCTCATCAACTCCAGCAATGATAGTTGAAACAACTCAGTGGGTTCATAAAGCCTTCCAGTGATGAAATATTTAAATAACAGATTTGATGTAAAATTTCAGCCTTTATATTTTTATTCCAGTCAATTCAACATGATGTCCATCTGTTTATAATTTAATTTTTTCTTTCCTCTGCATCTACTTTAGATTTTTAAAAATTTGGCTTGTTCATAGTTTATTTAATAGTGCATGCCTTCAGCCCTGTGTATAGCACACATTCACGTAGGTCATGTTATCAGTTAATATATATTAGGAACTCCTGGACTTCTTTTTCTTCTTTTTTTTTTAGAATTTATAAAAACTTTTTAAATTAAGCATTTTTATTTCAGAATAACTTTAGATTTCAAAAAAAGGTATAAACGTAGTATAGTTACCATATACATTTCACCCTGTTTCCCCAAAAGTTACATCTTTTGTAACTTTGGTAAATTTGTCAAAACTAAGAAATCAACATTAATACATTTAATTTATTTATCTGTTTGTTTATTTATTTTTATTTTACTTTATCAATATACAAAGCAGTTGATTTCCGTGTCCCTTCACAAATTCCTCCTTTACCCCCTCCCTCTCCCTCCCCCAACAGTATCATATCAGTTCACTACATTAATACATTATTATTAAATAAAGTATAGGTTTATTCAAATTTCTCTATTTTTTCTGCTAATTTCTGTCTTCTGTTCAAGTTTCAATCCAGAATACATCACTACATTTAATTATTGGGTCTCTTTAGTCTTCTCTGATCTTTGATGGTTTCACCATCTTTACCTGTTTTTATGGACTTTTTAATTTTGAAGAGTACTGGTCAGGTATTTTGTAGAACGTCCTCACATTGGGTTTGTCTGATGTTTTTCTCATTGTTAGACTGGGGTTGTGGATTTAAGGGAAGAATACCGCAGAGGTGTTTATCCTTCCCACCACATCATAACAGGAGCACATGTTATCAGAATGGCTTACCACGGGTGATGCTAATCTTAATAACTTTATTAAGGTTGCATCTGCTCAGTTTTTTCACTGTACTGTTATTATTCTTTCCCTTTTCACACTATTTGTTGAAAATGAAAAACTATGCTCAGCCCACATTCAAGGGGGGAGTATCTATCTATATATATATTATTTGGAATTCTGTAATCAAGTTTGTCCTTTTTCCTTCATTTTTTAATTCATTCATTATTTATTTATATTTTATCTTTATTTCATAATTTGGGCTTTAATGTGATACATAAGACCTGCTATCACCTCTTCTTACAACCACGTGAGTGGCCACTCTTGTCTCTGTTTATCCGTGTCTCTAACTTTTCCTGTAAACTGGCTTCCCAAGCTAAAGCCCACGTTTAAGCTTCAAAGTCATTTCTATCCTTCGTCTAAAACTGTGTGAAGAGTGTTTAAGTTCTTCTTTTCCTCAAAAGTAGCTAAAGAGATAGGAATTGAAACAAGGATGTTTATTAGTTCATCATGTTCTACGTAGATGTAATTTGAACAAATTACACAATTCTATGAGTTGCTTTATCCACATGTGTAAAATGAGAACAATTGCATTATCTTCCTCATGGGATGGAGCTGTCTGAATGAAGAAATGTGTAAAAAACACACAAGAAACATTTAATAATTATTAGCTCTTAGTGTCACTAGAACCATCATCAGCACTGCCAACAGCATCATCATCACCTCACATAATCTCTGTAACTTGAGGAAACAACAATGTCTCTCTTGTAATAGTACCTGAATGTACTAATGTTATGGATTAATCATTTTCAAATGCCTCTTTGATTACTAAATCTTTGAATTTTAAAGGTCATGATCCTGACCAATTTTATTGCCTTTAGAAAACAATGTAATTTTACTCTGGGAATAGTAAATTAGATTGTTAGAAAAAAATATCACCAAGAACAGCCAGTAAAGATAGATTTTTAAAACATGCCATCTATTTTAAGACATCTGAGAGATATAATGACAGTTATAAATCGAAAGGCCACGATCCATTAAAGGAAATATTTTTTGAAAGGTGGTACCCAACATTTGAAGCCTCATTTCCTTCACCTACAGGCACTTCCCAGTTCCAAAAGTGGTGGCTGAGAGGCTGAGAGGCTCAGTAGAACCTTTCTCAGACTCATGGGGCTAAGAACACAAAATTTGTAATTTGTGGCCTGCACAGGAAGAGAATCCCTGGTAAACACTGTTGGCTTTAGTTTGCAAACCTAAAACCTTACATTTTAAAATCCTACATCCTAAGAGTTAAAGTGAATCATAAATAGAAAAAAAAGAAAAGTAGAGCAACTCACATAAGGAATTAAAATCCACATTTGAATAATTCAAATTCATGATTTCATTAAGATTAACTGGCATTACTAGTCCCCATCTCTAGCTGCCAAATTAAGCCATGGAAAAGGTAAGTAAATCACAATAAATATTTACTGTGTTTAAAATTGGTTTAAAACATTAAATTTACTTTATAAAATAAATTTAAATACAGAACTAGTGTAGCACATAAGTCAGGAAAAGGATAGATAAAATTAAAGTGTTCTAAGATTATTGAATCAGCAAGATGTGTAAAATATTAATTCATATAGAATTTAATAACTTTAAGAACATGGAGAAATTTTTAGGATAACCAATGAAAGAATATCAAAAGACAATGAAAAAAAAAACAAGATAATGAATGGAAAAAATGGTATAATTAAAAGATAATTAATCCAAAAGCAGACAGAGGGTAGAGAAAAGAGAAGAATATAAAAAGGACATGAAAAGAGGGAAGTAATAGAAAGATGGTAGATGGTAAATTTATCCCAAATATGTCAATAATTATATTAAAGTTAATTAGACTAAATAATTAGAAAACAAATATGTCAAACTGAGTAGCAAACAATATAACTATATTATGCTCACAAAAGCAATACCATACATATAAGTAAACAAAAGGTCTAAAAATTAAGACATAGAAAAAGATACACTGTGAAAACATTAACAAAAGGAACCTTGTATAGCTATACTAATTTCTGACAAAATCAACTTTCAGGAAAGGAAGCACTATTGGAGATAAAGGAATAAATGTATCACAGAGAACTTGTAGCATTTTAAACATTTAGGCTTTTAGTAATGTTGTCTCAAAATTATAAAGCATAAACTGACCGAAAAAAGGGAGGTATTCAAAATGTATAACAATGGTGGGGATTTTTTAATATACCTCTCTGAGTGATAAAAAAAAAAGCAAATAAACAAGTATATATAAGATTTTAACGACATAATTAATACACATAACCTAGTTGATATGTTTAGAATTCAAAAATTTAGCAACACAAAAATTTCTGTTCAAGTACAGGTGGAACATTTATTTTCACAATGATGGTATGTTTGTTTGTAAAGCAATGTGAACCAATTTCAAAAAGCTAAAATTACAAAATTTATTTTTTTCACCCAGCAGAATTCAGCTAAAAAATCAATGATTAAAATATTACCCCAAATTTCCCATTTCTGGGAATTCAGAAACACAAATTCTAAGTAACTAAAGGGTGACAAAATGGATTTTAAAAAAATATATTGGGGCCGACCCTGTGGCACACTCGGGAGAGTGCGGCGCTGGGAGTGCGGCAGTGCTCCCGCCACGGGTTCGGATCCTATATAGGGATGGCCGGTTCGCTCGCTGGCTGAGCACGGTGCGGCCGGTCACAAAAAAAAAAAAAAAAAAAATATATATATATATATATATATATATATATATATATATATATATATATTGAACTGACCAAAGCAATGGAGCATATTAAAATTTCTGGTAAGCAGCTAAAGCCATGCTTAAAGGAAATTTTTAGCCTTTCTAGAAGCGCATATGGTGTGGGAGCTAAAAAAAAAAAAAGAAAGAAAGAAAGAAAAGTAAATAAATAATAATAATGAGCTGAACTTTCAGAAAGAAAGAAAAGAATACTAGAGGCAGGAAGAAGTGGGGAAGAGTGGGAGGCCAGTTAATGGACACAAAATTATAGCTAGATAGGAGAAATAAGTCCTATCGGTGTACAGTGGAACCAGACATCTATAATTAACAATAATTTACAGAGTCTGGTATGTTGCTGAGTCTCATTATGCCAGGGTCCAGAGTCACAACTATAAAATATCTCATTTCTTGGGACCTGAGTTATCACTGTGCCATATTGGCTCTAGTTCCCAAATTACAGCTGTACCCTGCTCCCCAGGCCAAACATCTAGAGTGCTCTTTCTTTCTCAGCATCAGGCTAGTGCTATGCCCTGCCCTGTAGGGCCAGAGTCAAGGCTACAACCCAACTTCCTAGGCCCAAGCTGCTGGGGGGTATGGGGGTGCCTCAGAGTCATGTTCCTCAGCCATGTAGGCAATCTACATTCATCCCTGCTTCAGAGTGAAACTGCTTCCCAATACACAGGTGCCATAATAGATTTGTGAGACTCTAAAACTATGATCCTGGTTACACAGCCACTCAGAGCACCTGTGCCCTGGAACCCAGTGCTGCTGCAGCTGCTTGTAGGTGGGTCAAACCTAACACCAAGGGAGTGTCCCCATTGTGAAAAAAACAAGAATAGCAAAATCTCAAAATCCCTTGCCATCAAGGACCCTAATAACCTATGCTGCCACTGCTGCTGCATAATTCCCACATTCAAGGCCACTGAAGCATCCAGTCATTACTGATGTTGACTGCAGTTGAAGAAACTGCAAAGAGGCTATACTACTTGGAAGGTTTGTCTGGTTTTGAAGTCTTCAGATTTGGTCTGAGCCATGCTACTGGCATCCAGTTTGCAGACGGCCTGTTGCAGGACTTTTCTTTACAACTGTGTGAGCTAATTCCCCTCTTATATATATATAACATATCCGATTGACTCTGTCTCTCTGGAGCACCTAATATAGATTTTGGTACCAGGAGGGGTTCTAGAGAAATAGAATCTTAAAGATGAATTTCTTCATTTGGTTTCAGCACTTTGGACCTAAAAATGCTAACAGTTCAATGACTAATAATACAGAGAGTACTGATAGTCTACAGTGTGAACTGTTTAAGGAGATATGCAAAATATAAATTCATTTGATACTCCTGATTCACCGCTTGTATACAGTGAATGTATACATAATACTTTTGAGTATTTGTGAAAATCAAGGAATATAATAATGCTGGTGGATTGCTCCTAGCATTGCTGGACAAAGTGAGAAAAGAAAAGGAAGAGCTCAGGGATACAAATTCTTGGCTCTAGTGTCACATAAATGATGTAAAATTTTCTAGGCATGCTCTAGGCCAGAATCTTCTCTACAGTACCCACAGGGCTGAAATTGCCAAAAATCAAACACAAGCCCTTATCATAAGATTAGCTGAGCTATGATTGCAGTTTAATTACCAGCCTTGTAGTGTATCTACTGTTAAAGTGAGGGCATTGGTTGGGAAAGAATGAGATCTGGCAAGTTAGGGTGAGGATGTGTGGAAAGACCCTGATGAGGCTGATGACATGGAAACCCTAAATTGCATTGAGTCTTGTTTGCCAGAAATAGACTCCCCACCTCCATCCCCAGAGACAGTGGCTTTTCCACTCTGCATTAGGCGATTAACTCTGTATCACCTAAGGAAACAGTAATGGCTTCCCTGAAGCACTTACTGAGCAAGACAATGCTGATTCTCCTCAGGACCCACACCTACCACCTTTGACTCTAAATCTATAAATGGACTCAAGACCCAGCAGGCCTCTAAAGGTGAAGTACAAAGTGTGACCTATAAGGAGGTACATTATACCCCAAAAGAACTAAATGAGTTTTCTACTTCATACAAGCAGAAACTGGGAGAATATGTATGGGAGTTGATATTAAAGGTGGAAAGAACATAAAATTGCATCAGGCTGAATTTGTTGACATCTGTCCACTAAGCAGAGATTCTGCATTTATTGTTATAGCTCAGGAAGTTAAGAAAGGTGCTAATAGATTGTTTGGTTTGTTGACTGAAATATGGATCAAAAGATGGCCCACTGTGAGTGAGAGATGCTTAATCCCCCTTTAACTGTAGAGGAAGGGATTCAAAAGCTTAGGGAGACTGGAATGCTAGAGTGGATTTGTCATGTAAAACCCATTCATCCACATTTGGAGGCTCCAGGAGATATATATTTTACAAATACCTTGAGAAATTGATTTTTGAGGGGTGCCCCAGCAAACCTGAAGAGCTCTGTGATTGCCCGTCTCTGTAGACCAGACCTTACAGTTGGAACCACAGTCAGACAATTAGAACACTTAAATGCAATGGGAATAATTGAATCCTGGGGTGCCAGGGGTCAATGTGGCACTCAACCAACAAAGGCAAGGTGAGTGTAATTACCATAATGGACAGCAGAGGCAAAGCAACAATCAAAATAGTCTGACTTATGTATAGCGTTGGTTAGTTAATCATGATGTTCCTATAAGCCAAATAGATAGGAAGCCTACTAAATTCTTACTTGATATATATAAGCAGAAAACTTCTAGGTCAAGTGAACAAAAGTCTAACTTGAATTATAAAAACAAAGAGTCATGGCCCCTCAATCAATTCACAGACTTGAGCCAGTTTACACGCCCAGAACCACTTGAATGAAGGGATGGCTAGGTCCCCTTGAGGAAGGGTTCTGGTATACTACCAAACATTTATACTACTAATCTTTCTCCCATCCTTCTCCAAGGGAACCTGTGGTCTTTTACAGAGTAACTGTGACTTGGAGAAAGAAAAATATTCAGAACTTTCAGGGACTATTGGACACTGAACCTGTATTGACATTAATTCCAGGAAACCCAAAATGTCACAGTGGCCCTCTGGTTAGAAGAGGGACTTAGGGGGGTCAGGTGATAAATAAAGTATTAGCCCAGGTCCAAGTCACTGTGGGTTCAGTGGAAAAAGCCAAATAGAAGCCAATAAAGCTGCTGTACCTAGCAAAATAGTAAATCAATAGCAATACCACATCCCTGGAGGGATTGAAGAGATTAGTGCTACTATGAAAGACTTGAAAGAGGCAAGGGTGATGATTCCCACCACGTCCCCATTCAACTCTCCTATTTGGCCTTTGCAGAAGACAGATGGGTCTTGGGGAATGACAGTGGATTATCAGAAGCTAAACCAAGTGGTGATTCCAATTGCAGCTCCTATACCAGTTGTGGTTTTATTGCTTGAACAAATTAACACATCTCTGGGTACCTGGTATGCAGCTATTGATCTGGTAAATGCTTTTTTCTCACTTTCTGTCTATAACACCCACCAGAAGCAGTTTTATTTTAGCTGGCAAGGACAGGAATACACCTTCATGGTAGTACCTCAAGGGTATATCAACTCTCCAGCCCTATGTCACAATTTAGTTTGCAGGGACCTCGATTGCCTTTCTCTTCCACAAAACATTACACTAGTCCATTACATTGATGATATTACGCTGATTGGACCTAATGATCATGAAGTATGAAGTAGCAAGTATTCTGGACTCATTGGTAAGACATTTGCATGTTAGAGGATGGGAAATAAATACAATGAAAATTCAGGGGACTTCTACCTTGGCTAAATTTCTAGGGGTTCATTGGTATGAGGAATGCCAAGATATCCCTTTTAAGGTGAAGGATAAGTCGTTGTATCTGGCCCCTACTACAACCAAGAAAGAGGCACAATGACTAGTGGGCCTATTTGGATATTGGAGGCAATATATTTCTCATTTGGGGCATGTCACTATGGCCCATCTACTGAGTAACCCAAAAAGCTGCTAGTTTTGAGTGGGACCCAGAAAACGAGAAGGTTCTGCAACAGGTTCAGACTGCTGTGAAAGTTGCTCTGCCCCTTGGATCATATAAACCAGCTGACCCAATGGTCATCGAGGTGTCAGTAGCAGATAGGCATGCTGTTTGGAGCCTTTGTCAGACCCCTGTAGGTGAAACACAGCAGAGACCCTTAGGATTTTGGAGCAAGCCCTGCCATCATATGCAGATAACTACTCTACTTTTGATAAACAGCTCTTGACCTACTACTAGGCCTTAGTAGAAACTGAATGCTTGACTATGGGCCACCATGTTACTATGTGACCTGAGCTTCCCATCATGAACTGGATGTTATCTGGCTCAACAAGCCATAGGGTTGGGCATGCACAGCAGCACTAGTTCATCAAATGGAAATGATATGTATGTGACCGGGCCCAAGCAAGTCCTGAAGGCACAAGTAAGTTACATAAAGAAATGACTCAAATGCCCATGGTTCCTGTTTCTGCTACACTGCCTTCTCTCTTCCAGCCTGCACCTATGGCCTCAGAGGGAGTTCCCTAAGATCAGTTGCCAAAGGAAGAGAAGGCTATGGTGTGGTTTACAGAGG
The DNA here is from genome assembly GCF_027409185.1 of Cynocephalus volans. Classification (NCBI taxonomy): domain Eukaryota; kingdom Metazoa; phylum Chordata; class Mammalia; order Dermoptera; family Cynocephalidae; genus Cynocephalus; species Cynocephalus volans. The sequence goes on along the minus strand of NC_084467.1, from coordinate 115,993,315 downwards.
TTCTGCATGATACGAGGACACCACCCAAAAGCGGACAGCTGAGTTACTACAGCCCCTTTCTGGGACATCCCTGACAGACAGCAGTGAAGAGAAATCTTCTCAATGGGAAGAATTTCAAGCAGTGCACCCGCTTGTGCATGCTTCTTGGAAGGAGAAATGGCCAGATGTGCAAATATATAGCTATTCATGGGTTGTAGCCAATAGTTTGGTTGATGGTAAGGGATTTGGAAGGAACATGATTGGAAAATTGGTGAGAAGTAAATTTGGGAAAGAAGTATGTGGATAGACCTCATTGAGTGGGCAAAAGATGTGAAGATATTTGCTTCCCATGTGAATACCCATCAATGGGTGACCTCAGCAAAGGAAGACTTTAATACTCAAGTGGATAGGATGACCTGTTATGTGGATACTAGTCAGCCTCTTTCTCCAGCCACTGCTGTCATCACCCAGTGGCATCATGAGCAAAGTGGCCATGATGGCAGGCATGGAGGTTATGCACGGGGGCTCAACAACTTGGACTTCCACTCACCAAGGCTGACCTGGCTACAGAAACCTCTGTGTGCCCAATCTTCCAGCATCAGAGACCAACACTGAGGCCCCAGTATGTCACCATTCCCGGAGGTGATCAGCCAGCTACCTAGCGGCAGGTTGATTACATTCGATCACTTTCATCATGAAAGTGGCGTCATTTTGTCCTCACTGGAATAGCAACTTCCTCTGGATATGGATTTGCCTTCCCAGAATGAATGCTTCTGCCAAAACTACCAGCCCTGGACTCACATAATGCTTTATTCACTGTTGTGGTATTCCACACAGCATTGCTTCTGACAAAATAACTCATTTAACAGTTAAAGAATTGTGGCAATGGGCTCATTCTCATGGAATTGACCGGTCTTACCATGTTCCCCATTATTCTGAAGCAACTGGTCTGATAGAATACTGGAATGGCCTTTCAAAATCACAGTTACAGCATCAGCTAGGTGACAATAGCATGCAGGGCTGGGACAAGGTTCTCCAGAAGGCTGTATATACTCTCAATCAGCACCCAATATATAGTACCATTTCTGCTATAGCCAGGATTCATGGATCCAGAAATCAAGAGATGGAGACAAAAGTGTCACCACTCACCATTACCCCTCAGGACCCACTAGAAAAAATTTTACTTCCTGTCCCTGTGAGTTTATGCTCTGCTGGTCCAGAGATCTTGGTTCTAGAGGGAGGAATGCTTCCATCAGGAGACACAAAAATAATCCCATTGAACTTGAAGTTAAGGATGCCACCTGCCCACTTTGGTCTTCTCATGCCTCTGAGTCAACAGCCTAAGAAAGGAGTTATGCTGTTGGCTGGGGTGATTAACCCAGACTACCAAGGGAAAGTTGGCCTACTATTTCACAACAGAGGTAAGGACGATTATGTCTGGAATACAGGAGATCCCTTGGAGTGGCTCTTAGTACTACCCTGCCCTGTGACTAAAGTCAATAGAAATCTACAACAACCAAATCCAAGCAAGACTACAAATGGCCCAGACTCTTCAGAGATAAAGGTTTGGGTCTCTCTGCCAGATAAAGAACCATGATCAGTTAAGGTGCTCTCTGAAGTCAAAGGAATACAGAACGTGTAGTTGAAGAAGGTAGTTATAAATACCAGCTTTGACCATGTGACCAGTTACAGAAATAAGGATTGTAATTGTCCCCCCTAACTGTGTTAAGAATATGTCTCTATGTGTATATATATGTGTATATTAATATATGGTACATATATTAAGCAACTATCTTTGTTTTTATTCCTGTTATTCTTTATCATGTACCATGAGACTTATTGACTATATAAGCATTTAAATATTGTTAATTTCACATCATCATGTTTGCATTTATGTCAGGGGATATTGAGAGAAGGGTAAATATCATCAAAGGATTTTACCTCTTCTTCTGGGAAATGGATTAATGTGTTTTCTGTTGTATGCAGGATAGTTGCATCATAATTGATGTAAGTATTATGTTATTGTCCCATTTAAAGATTAAGTGTGATTTGAGGAGATAGTATGGACACCAAGTTGACAAAGGGTGGACTTGTTAAGGTTAATTCCAGGTGTCAACTTTATTAGACTAAGGAATGCCAAGAAACCTGGTAAAGCTATCTTTTTAGGTGTGTCAATGAAGATGTTTCCAGAAGAGATAGGATGAGAGCCTGAATGCACTGAGTGAGAAAGATCTGCCTTCATTATGGATGGGAACCACCCAATCTGCTGGGTACATGGAGAGAACAAAAACTGGAGAAAAAAGGACAAAGATCTCTACCTGCCTGCTGGAGTTGGTATACACTCTTCTTTCCTGTCTATGGACATCAGAGCTTGAGACTCTTCAGCTTTTGCATTTCAGGACTTGCACCAAGGACAACATCAATTTCCCTGGTTTTGAGGCCTTCAGACTTGGACTTAGCCATAGTACCAGCATCTAGGTTGCAGACAGCCTGTCATGGGACTTTTCTTCACAATTTTGTGAGGCAATCCCCCTAATAAATCCCTTCTCATATATTTATATTATATCCTATTGATTCTGTCTCTCTGGAGAACACTGACTATTTCAACTACTGTATCTACTTGGAACTAGAGCCACCATACTCTTCCCAATTGACAGATTAGAACCCATCTTCAGGTGAAAGTGTTTCTCAATAAAAGCAACCCTGTAAAATTTGGAGGAGGTGATTTTTCCACCATATGAGCAGATATCAATGCAGGAACACAAGAAACATTAAAAATGAAAGGCAATATGATGCCATCAAAAAATAAATAAATAAAAAGTAACTCTTTGATAATTGAACACAAAGTAAAGGATGTTTATAAATTGTCTGAAAAGGAATTCAAAATAATAATCTAAAGAAAACTCAATGAGGTGCAAGAGAATGCAGAAAAACAATTCAACAAAATTAAGAAAGCAATTTATTATCTGAGTGAGAAACTTAACAAATAACTAGATATTATAAAAAATAACAAAACAGAAATCTTGGGGCTAAAGAATATAATAAGTAAAACAAAAGATACAATAGAGAGCTTCAACAGTAGACTAGAGCAAGTAGAAGAAAGAATCTCTGAGTTTGAAGGAGTTCTTTTGAAATTATTCAGTCAGAGGGAAAAATAAGAAAATAAGAATTAAGAAAAGTGAAGAGAGCTTATGTGACTTATGGGACACCATTAAGTTAACAAACATTTGCATTCTGGGAGTTCTAGGAGGAGTAGAAACAGAAATAGAGGCAGAAAACATAATTAGTAAAAGAATTGCTGAAAATTTACCACGTCTGGGAAGAGATATGAACATACAGATGAATGAAGCTCAAAAAATCCCCTAACAGATTTAACCCAAATAGGTCTTCAACAAGTCACATTATAATTAAACTGTCAAAAGTTAAAAACAAAGGGATAATTTTAAAAGTAGCAATAGAATATCATCCAGTCACACATAAGGGAATTTCCACTAAGCTATCAGCATGTATCTCAAAAGAAACCCTGCAGACCAGAAGAGAATAGAATGATATTTTCAAATTGCTGGAAGAAATAAAAAATAAATAAATAAATAAATAAATAAATAAATAAATAAATAAATAAATAAATAAATAAATAAATAAATAAACTGCCAGCCAAGAATATTACAGTTGTAATGGCTTCTTTTTCATTTCTCATTTTATTTATTTGAGTCTTCTTTCTTTTTTCTTAGTTTCTAAAGTTTTATCAATTTGTTTATCTTTTCAAAAGACCAACTCTGTGTTTTATTAATCTTTTGTATTTTTTTAAAATCTCTAATTCACTTTTTTTTGCTCTGATCTTTTTTTATTTCTCTCCTTGTACTAATACTGGCTTTAGTTTGTTCTTGTTTTTCTAGTTCTTTGAGGTATAATGTTAAATTGTTTGTTTGATGTCTTTCCCTTTTTTTGATGTAAGCATTTGCCAGTAAAATCTCTCTTAGAACTGCTTTGCTGTATCCCATAGGTTCTGTGTTTTCATTTTCATTTTCTCCAGGAATTTTTATTTTTATTTTTTAAATTTTCTCATTGACCCATTTGTGGTTTAGGAGCATGTTGTTTAATTTCCATGTATTTTGTACAGTTTCCAGTGCTCCTTCCATTATTCACTTCGAGTTTTATTCTGTCTTTGTGATAAAGTAACTTTCTCTAGGAGTATACTTTGATTTTATGCCACTTACTTTTAGTTCATCCATTACAGGTTTTCATGTTATGATTATCTTGAGGCTTACCAAAAAAACATGTTATACTAATAACATGTTAAACTAAAAATATCTTTATGTTGATCACTAAGTGAGAAAATAAAAAAAGACTGTACACTTTAGCATCATCTCCCCACATTTTGACATTTTTTTAATCAAGTTACATCTTTTAATATAGCCTATGTATTATACAGTTGTTGTATTTGTTATTGTCTTTAATAGGTTTGACTTTTAATGTTTATGCTAAAGATATTAGTGATTTATTCACCACATTTAAAGCATCAGAGTGTTCTCAATTTGCCTCTGTTCTTACTTTACGAGGGGGTTTTATAACTTTGAGTCTTCCCTTGTTATACATCTTTTTCAGATTAAAAAAACTCCCTTTAGTACTTCTTGTAAGGCAGGTCTAGAGTTGATAAATTCCCTTGGTTTTTACTTGTCTGAGTAAGACATTATTACTCCTTTATATTTTAAGGGTAGTGTTGCTGGATACAGAGTTCTTGGTTGACAACTTTTTATCTTCAGCACCTTGAACATATTATTCTACTCTTTCTTAGCCTGTAGGGTTTCTGCTGTGACATCTGTTTAAGACCATATTGGGGATACATTGAATGTTATGTGTTCCCTTTCTTTTGCTGTTTCCAGTATTCTTTTTGACTTTGGTTTTTGATAATTTGATTATGATGTGCCTTGGGGAGTTTTTCTTTCAGTTGGGTTTGGTTGAAGACCTCTGAACTTCCTATATCTGGATATTTTTATATTTCTCCATACTTAAATTTTTCAGCCATTATTTCCTTAAATATACTTTCTAGATAATTTTCTCTCTCATCTTATTCAGGTACTCTAATTATGTGTAGATTATTTCACTTGATGGTGTTCCATAATTCCTGCTTTCCTGTTTTGTTTTTTCTTATTCTTTACACTTTTTGCTCCATTGATTGGGTAGTTATATATGTTCTGTCTTTGAGATCACTGATTATTTTCTCTCTATGATCAAGTCTGCTATTGGAGCTTTCTGTCACGTTATTCAGTTCAGATAATGTATTACTTATTTCTAGAATTTATGTTTAGCTTATTTTAATTGATTCCATTTTCCTCTGATTTCTTGTTCTGCTCCTAGATTATTTTCCAAATATTATTTAATTTTTTTTTGTCTTTTCTTGTGACTCTCCAAAAGTCTTTAAGAGGATTATTCTAAATTCTATGTCAGACATTTTATAAATATGCCATTCTTCTGGATGTCTTGCTGGAGCTTCATTAGTTTCTATTGGTGGTGTTATATTTCTTTCTATTTTTTTTTTTAATCTTTGTGTCTTTACATTGATATCTGCTTTCAAAGAGATCACTACCTATTCCAGATTTTGCAGGTGTTCCTTGGTGCTGTTAGAACTTTACTGCTCAATATCAAAATGTTATATCTTGTCTGCACTCTTTTTTTTTTTTTCATTCCTGGAGGATTTATAGCAAACATCACCATTTAAACACTGCACAAGAATTAACTTGCTGTTCTGCTGTCGATTCCCAGTCCAAGGAATACTTAAATCAGGGACCAGAACTTGAACAATGTGCCTGAGCTAAATTGCTGCCTTGCCATTGTTTTTCAGTCTGGAGAAGACATTATACAGACTGAAACTTAATTGTTGGCCTTTTTGTCACTTCCAGGTCATGGAAAGATTCCATCCAAGCAATTTTCCATTTGCATTTGTATTTCCCTGATGATTAGAGATGCTAAGCACCCTTGCATATACCTCTTGGCCATTCTTTGGGCAAAATGTTTATTGAGATACTTTGTCATTTTAAAAATTTGCTTATTTGTTTTTCTGCTGTTGAATCATGTTAGTTCCTTATATATTTTGGATATTATCTCCCTATCAGATATATGGTTTGCAAATATGTTTTCCCAAAATGTATGTTGTTATATTATGTTTTTGATTTTTTTAAATTTTATATATTTATTTGCTGTGCTGATGCTTTTTAGTTTGAGATAGTATTATTTATTTATTTTTGCTTTGATATTTTGGAGTGATAGTGTAAAAATATATCAGCCAAGCTCAATTTTCCTCCCAATGTTTTTTTTTTCTAAGAATTTTATTATTTAAAGTCTTACATTAGAATCTTTGATCTATTTTGAGTTCATTTTTGTGTATGGTGTAAAAATGTTCCACTCTTTTATTTTTTATTTTTATCCTTTGTGTGTGTGTGTGTGTGTGTGTGTGTGTGTGTGTGTGTGTGTGTGTGTGTATGAAAATTCAGTGTTCTTTATTGAAGAGTCTATCTTTACCCATTGTATCCTCTTGGTACTATTTTCAAAAATTTGTTTTCCATATATGTTTGGATTATTTCTGGGCTCTCTCTTCTGTTGCACTGGTTTATGTGTTGGGTTTTATTCCAGCACTGCATTGTTTTGATTACTAAAGTTTTGTGATATATTTGTGAATCAGAAATTATGATGCCTCAAACTTTGTGGGATTTTTTGGTGGTGATGTTGTTTACTTTTTCCCCCTCAGAATTTCTTTTGCTAAGCTTGGACTTTTTTAGTTATGTACAAATTGTAGAATAAAAATTGTTTTCTATTTCTGTGAAGAATGTCATTGTTAGTCTAAAAATCAAGCCCCAAAATAATTAAAAATTTTAAAATCATATCAAGTATATTTTTTGGACCACAATGGAATAAAATTAGAAGTTAACAACAAATAAAATGTTGGAACCTATAAAAATTCATGGAAATTGAACAACATGCTTCCAAATGACCAATGGGTCAACAAACAGACAAAGCCAGAAATCAAACACTTCCTTGAAATAAATGAAAATACAAGCACAACTTACTAAAACCTATGGGATACTATAAAAGCAGAACTAAGAGGGAAGTTTATTGGAATAAGTGCATACATTAAAAGAGTAGAAATACTTCAAATAAACAACCTAAAATTAAATCTCAGAGAACTAGAAAAGCAAGAACAAGCTAATCCCAAAGCTAGTACATGGAAAAAAAGTAATAATTAAAGTCAAAGCAAAGCTAAGTGAAATAGAGACCAAAACAAGAATACTATGCAACAAAAAAAAAAGAAGAAGAAGAAGAAACAAAGAGTTATTTTTGTTTTTTGTGATGATAAACTATATAGACAAGCCATTGGCCAGACTAACTAATAAGAGTGTAGAACCAAATAGCAAAAATCAGAAATTAAAAAGAAGACATTACAACCAATACCCCAAAAATACAAAAAAAAAAATCATTAGAGACTATTATGGACAAGTACATATTAACAAACTTGAAAATCTGGAGGAAATGAATAAATTTCTGGACACACACAAACTACCAAGACTGAACCAGGAAGAAATACAAACCCTGAATATACAAACAACAAGCAAAAAAGAGGCACTCAGTAATCAGCAGTCTCCCAGCGAGGAAAAGCCCAGGACCAGATGGCTTCACTGCTGAATTCTACCAAACCTTTAAAGAAGAATTAACACTGATCCCTTTCAAACTTCCCCCAAAAATTGAAACAGAGGCCATTCTCTCAAACACATTCTATGAAGCCAGAATCACCCAAAATCAGAAAAAGATACAACAACAACAAAAAGAAAGCTACAGGCTGATATCCTTGATGATCACGGATGCAAAAATCCTCAACAAAATATTAGCAAACAGAATCCAACAGCACATCAAAATGATTATACACCATAATTGAGTAGGATTCATCCTAGGGATGCAAGGTTAGTTCAACATATGCAAGTCAATAAATGTGATACACCACATCAACAAAAGGAAAGACAAAAAACATTTGAGTATCCCAGTAGATGCAGAAAAAGCATTTGAAAAAAGTCATCATAACTTCATGATAAAGACCCTCAGCAAATTAGCTATAGAAGGAAAGTATCTCAACACAATAAAAACCATATATGACAAACACACAATCAACATCATCTTGAATGGGTAAAAACTGAAAGGTTTTCCATTGAAATTTTGATAGGGATTGCTTTAAATCTATAGATTATTTTGGAAGTATGAGTACAAACATTTTAGCAATATTAATTCTTCCAGACCATGAACAAGTGATGTTAACCTATTTACTTGGGTCTTTCAATTTCTTTTATCAGTGTTTTTAGTTTTCAGTATACAGATCTATTAATTCCTTGATTAATTTTACTTGTATTCTGTTAATTTCATAAATGAGATTTTTTAATTTTATTCTTGACTAGATCTTTATTCGTGTACAGAAATGCATTTAATTTTGTGCATTGATTTTATATTCTGCAACTTTATTGAATTTATTTATTGGTTTTAAAGTTTTTTTGTATGTGTGGAGTCTTTGGGGTTTTCTGCATATGGAATCATGTCAACGGAAAACAGAAATTTTACATTTTTCTTTAAGATTTGTGTGCCTTTTATCTTTTTATTTTCTGATTTTTTTTTTTTCTAGTACTTCAGTACCATATTGAATAGAAGTGGCAAGAGTGGGCATCCTTGTCTTTTACCAAATCTTAGAGGAAATCTTTCAGTTTTTCCCCACATATTATGATGTTAGCTGTGGAAGTTTTATAAGTGGATTTTATTATGTTGAAGAGATATTCTTATATATCTAAGCTATTGACAGTTTTTTATCATAAAACAATGTAGTGCTTTATGAAATGTTTTCTGTATCAATTGAGATGATCAGGTGGCTTTTATCTTTCATTCTGTTAATGCAGTTTGCATACATTAAACCAGGCTTGCATGGCAGGAATAGATCTCAATTGATCATAAAGTGTAATTTTTTTGAAGTGATGTTGAATTGAATTTACTAATATATTATTGAAAATATTTGTGTCAATGTTTATCAGATATATTGGCCTATAGTTTTCTTTCCTGGTGTTGTCCCTATCTAGTTTTAGTTATCAAGGTAGTGCTGAACTTGTAAAATGTGGTTGGAAGTATTCTCTCTACCTGTAACCTTTGAAAGAATTTAAGAAGTATTGGTATTAATTATTCTTTAAATGTTTTGTAGAATTTAGCCATCAAGCCATATAGTTGTAGGATTTGGTTTTTGTTTGGAGATTTTTAAATTATTACTTTAATCTTTTTATTTGTTATTGGTATATTTAGACTTTCTATACTTGATTCAATTGTGGTAGGTTGTATTTTTCTAGGAATTTTTCTACTTTCTCTAGGTTAACCATTTTGGCCTATAATTATTTATAATAATTCCTTATGATTCTTTTGATTTCTGATGCATCTATTGTAATGACTTCCTTTTATTTCAGATTTTATTTATGCTATTCTTCTATCTTTATTTCATGGTTAATCTACTTAAGTGTTTGTAGAGTTTGTTTATTTTTTAAAAATGTCTTCATTTTATTAGTTTTTTTTCCGTTTTTTTTCTATGCTCTATTTAACTCAATCCTATTCTGATCTTTATTATCTTCTCTCTGATAAGTTTGGGTTTAGTTCATTTTTCTTTTTCTAGTTTTTTGAGACACAGTTTTGGGAGCATTTATTTGAGAACTTCCTTTGTTTTGAATGCAGGGATTTACTGCTTTAAACATCTATCTTAGAACTACTTTTTCTGCATCCCGTATGTTATGGTCTGTTGTGTTTGCATTATCATTTGACTTAAGATAATTTTAAATTTCCTTTTGATTTCTTCTTTCTCCCATTGGTTGTTAAGAATCATACTATTTAATTGTCATACATATTTGAATTTTTAAAAATTTACCCTGTTGTTCTACAGTTTCATACTACGTGGTCAGAAACAATACTTGATACTGTTTCAATCTTAATTGTTTAAGATTTGTTTTGAGGCCTATCATATGGACTATCCTGGAGAATTTTCTGTGTATGCATGAGAAATATGTGTATTCTGCTGCTGTTGGATGCAATGTTTATATATGTCTGTTAGGTCTATTTGGTCTAAAGTGCAGCTGAAGTTCAATATTTCCTCATTAATTTTCTGTTTGATTGATCTATCCATTGTTGGAAGTGGGGTATTAAATTTCTCTACTATTATCATATCCTTAAAATATACTAACATTTGCTTTATATATTTAGGTTCTCTCATGTTGTGTGTGTATACATCTACCTATCTATCTAATCTATACGTTGTGTAAATATACATATACATTTACAATTGTTATGGCCTCTTGATGAATTGACCCATTTATTATATAATAATACCCTACTTTGTCTCTTGTGACAGGTTTTGACTTGAATTTCATTTTGACTGATATAAGTAGAGCCATCTCTGCTTTCTTTGGGTTATCATTTGTGTGGAATATCTTCATACATCCTTTCAGTGTCTGCCTACGTATGTCTGTTTTAGTCCGTTTTGTGTTGCTATAACAGAGTACCCGAGACTGGGTAATTTATAAAGAAGAAAGGTTTATTTGGCTTACGATTCTGGGACAGCTGCATCTGGCACGGGCCTCAGGCTGCTTCTACTCACAGCAGAAAAGAAGAAGGCAGCCGGCAGATACAAGCAGATCCCATGGCGAGAGAGGAAGCAAGAGAGGGAGAGAAGGTGCCAGGGTCTATTTAAGCAACGAGTTATCATGGGAACTAATAGAGCAAGAACTCACTCATTAATCTCCCCTCCCCCAGGGAGAGCATCAGTCCATTCATGAGGGATCCGCCCCCATGACTCAATCAGTTTCCAACACTGCCACATTGGGGACCAGATTCCCACATGAGTTTTGGAGGGGACAACACATCCAAAATCCATCAATGTCCTTAAAGCTAAAGTGAGTCTCTTGTAGGAAGCATATAGGTAGATATTGCTATTTTATCCATTCACCTACTCCATGTCTTTTGATTTGAGAACTTAATCCATTTGCATTTTTTATATTGTGTATTTCTTAACAATTTATTATAATTATAGTTATTTTAACAAGATACAGTTTTTAATGTAAAGCAGTGTGAGGTGAGTTTCAAGGAGACAGAATTATTGTAAGTGGGAACACATATTTTTTTGTGTCCTAAGGGAACTTGCATCCAAAACAGAATTTGGAGTCTTAAGAAAAAACACAAGAGAGAGAAGACAAGTTGAATAATAGTCTGAATTCAGCACAGAGTCCATGTTAACATTATGGAGATATTATCTCCTAGACATGGAGGCTAAAGAGGGACAAGGTAAGTTTTAACACAGATGCTATTAGCAAACTCAGAACTGGATTTTATATCTATCATCATGAGAGTTTCCATAAGACAAAATCTAGACGAATACATTGTAAAACATGGAAATTGAATTACAAGAAAAGAATAATCGAAGAAGATACTTAGATCTAGCATACCATTCTAGTGTTATATGTTTCAAAGAATGAACAGTAAGAAGATCGATTCTTCTCCAAGTAAGAAGGAACTCAACTCTATTTTTCCCTCAAAAAGAACATTTTAGATTTAGTCGGTATTGATTAAACTCTGGAGATCTTGAAAGAATTCACGCATTTCAATGGAAAAAAAGCCCAGGTTACAGCTTCTAAAGAAATCAGCTCCAACCAAGCATTGAGAATCCATAGGTTGGTAATGAGCATAGTACTAAATTAGGGAAGATTTTAGGGTTTTTTTTATTGTCTAGTTTGTCCTAAACATTTTTAACCTAGGGTTTTCACTAGTAAAGATAAGATAATTTGATTGAATTTTAACCTGTTTGGGGTTAATTTCAAGATTTTTGTACTTTATGTTTTGTGACTTTAATCTTTGACTTTGGCATTACTCATGAAATACATAACAGTTGGAGTTTATTCAAATTGGAGGATGCATGTCTATATCGTTGGCATTTTATTACCAAAATCCTTTTCACAGATTCCCCTTATTTATAATGGGAAATAAAATAAGGAGTATTTTGGGCTTTAGATATGGCATGACAGTAGTTAATATTTTCTGAGTTTGAAGAAAGTTCTTGGGAGAAAATAAATTGCTCAATATTATCCTTAGAGATTAGCTTGAGGAAAGTGGCCACGTGAGATAAGAGCTGGACCTCTGAGATAGATAACTGGTCTTCTCCTCTCAGGGGGAAAGGAATACAGAAAAATTGATAGATGTCAAATCATATTCCACATATGCATAACTGAAATTCCAGAAGAAGAAAACTATAGTAGTGGAGTGGAGGAAATAGTTAAACATATAATTTAGGAAAACACTTACCAGAAATAAAAGAATAATTGATTCTTACCATTTCCCAGGGTGAAAAAGTGGCATATAAGAGTAAGCATCAGTATATATCCCATTAAGTATTGAATGTAAAATATAAAGAAAGAGTACTTGCAGCATCTAAGCAAAGGTATTAAGTTGCTTAAGAGGAAACATGGAGCAAGTCTCAGTCTTCTCCATAGCAACATTATGTTATGTTACTGTGTCCCAGGTATTTTGTAAGAAACACAAATGTTCTTCACAGCAAAAGGAGAAAATAATTTTTGAGCTTATAAAAACTCAGCAGATATTACTACCATATTATTTTCCTAAAGGTTGGGAGAACTACTAGAAGATGAACTCCAGGCATCCAAGGGATGAATAGAAGAATTTAAGAAAGAGAAAGAAAGAAAGCAAGCAAGAAAGAGGGAGAGAGAGAAGAAGAAGATTTTGGTATGTGGTGAGAGGTACAGGTCGTTTTATTCTTCTGCATATGAATGTCCAATTTTTCCAGCACCATTTATTATATTTTATTTATATTTCTCCAATATATGTTCTTGTTGCTGTTCTCAAAGATCAGTTGGCTGTAAGTATGTGGGTTGAATTCTGGGGTCCCTATTCTGTTCCATTGGTCTGAGTGTCTCTTTTTATGTCAATACCATGCTGTTTTGATTACAAAAGCTTTATAATGCAATTTGAAGTTTGGCAGTGTTATGTCTCTGGCTTTATTTATTTACTTGCTCAGGATTGCTTTGGCTATTTGGTGTCTTTTGTTGTTCCATATGAATGTTAGATTTTTTTTTTCTATTTCTGTGAATGTGTCATTGGTATTTTGATGCAGATTGTATTGAATTTGTTGATAGCTTTGAGTAGTATGCACATTTTCATAATGTTAATTCTTCCAATCCACAAGCATGGAATGTCTTTCCATCTTTTTATGTCCTATTTAATTTCTTTCAGTAGGGTTCTGTAGTTCTTGAAGAGATCCTTCACCTCCTTGGTTAAATTGATCCCTAGGCATTTTACTTTTATGATGACTATTGTGAATGGGCTTGCTTTCTCAATTTCTTTTTGGCTAATTCATTTTGGGAATATAAAAATCCTTCTGACTTTGAATGTTGGCTTTGTATCTTGCAATATTCCTAAAATTTTTAATTAGTTCTAAGAGTTTTTGGTAGAGTCTTTAGGTTTCTCTATATGTATGATCATGTCATCTGCAAACAGGGACAATTTGACTTCACCCTTTCCAATCTACATGCTCTTTACTTCCTTCTCCTGTCTGATTGCCCTGGCTAGTACCTCCAGTGCCATGTTAAATAGGAGTAGTGAGAGTGGACATCCTTGCCTTGTTCCTTTTCCTAAGGAACAGGATATCTAAATGGATATCATCCATTCAGGATGATATTGACTAGTGATTTGTCATATATAGCTTTTATTGTGTTGAGATACTTTCCTTCTATACCTAATTTACTGAGAGCCTTTATCATGAAAGGATGTTGAATTTTGTCAAATGCTTTTCTGCATCTATTGAGATAATTATATGGTTTTTATCCTTGATTTTTTTTACCTGAAATCATAAAACTACTAGAAAAAAAACATAGGGGAAACTCTGGGTAAAGACGTAATGCATAAGACCCCAAAGCACAAGTAGCAAAAGAAAAAAAAAGGGGATTATATCAAACTGAAAAGCATATGCACTGCAAAGGAAACCTTCAACAAAGCAAACAGATAACCTACAGAATGGGATAAAATATTTGCAAACTATACATCTGAAAAGAAATTAATATACAGAATTCATATGAAACTCAAAGAACTTAATGGTAAAAGAACCAAATAATCCAATTAAAAAACAGGCAAAGGAGCTAAGTAGACATTTTCAAAGAAAGACATACAAATGGCAAACAGGTACATGAAAAAATGCTCAGCATCACTAATCATCAGCAAAGTGCAAATAAAAATCTCATTGAGATATCATCTCACTTCAGTTAGACTGATCATTATTAAAAATATCAAGAATAAAAAATACTGGTGAGGATATACAGAAAGGAGAACTTTTCTACACTGTAGGTGGGATTGTAAAGTAGAATAGCCATTATGGAGTTTTCTCAGACAACTGCAGATAGAACTTACCATATGATCCATCAATCCCACTTCTGTATATATACCCAAAGGAATGGAAATTATCATGTTGAAGGGATACCTGCACTCCCATGTTCATTGCAATTCTATTTACAATAGGCACATTATGGAACTAACCTAAATGTCATTGATGGATGATTGGATAAGGAAAATGTGGTATATATACACCCTGGAATACTACTGAGACATAAAAAAAAAAGAATGGAATTCTGCGATTCACAGTAACATGGATGAGCTTGGAGAAATTTATTTTAAGTGAAATAAGCCAGAGACAGAAAGAGAAGTACTGCATATACTCACTCATAAGTGGATGTTGAGAGAGAGAGAGAGAGAGAGAGAAGAAAGAAAGAAAGAAAGAAAGAAAGAAAGAAAGAAAGAAAGAAAGAAAGAAAGAAAGAAAGAAAGAAAGAAAGAAAGAAAGAAAGAAAGAAAGAAAGAAAGAAAAGAAAGAAAGAAAGAAAGAAAGAAAGAAAAAGAAAGAAAGAATCACAATAGTCTGTTGAAACTCTCAAAAGGAGATAATAAATCTATTTTTACTAGAGGTGGGAGAGAGGGAAGGAGAGGTGAATTGGGAAGACACTGGGTAAAGGACACAGAATAATTATGATTTTTAATAATTAATAAGCTAATCATATTGATTGGATCATCACATGTTGTACACATGTGATGGTAGTGAACGCTATAGCCAAGGAATATGCATAATTAATTGTATTCAGTAAAATATATGTTTAAAAAAAGAAAGAAAGAAAGAAAGATCTAAAGGAAAGTGATTCATGTCTTATTCAATTTTCTGTTACTTATAATACAATATCTGAAACTGGGTAATTTATGAAGAAAAAAATTTTTTCTTATAATTATGAAGGCTGGGTAGTCTATGGTAGAGGAGGTGCATCTGAGGAAGGGCCTTCTTCATGGTGGAAACTTTCTTCTAAGTCCTGTGGTGATGCAGTGTATCATATGGCAAGAGAACAGAGCATCCTAATGTGTTCGCTTGCTCACCTTATAAAGCCACCAGTGCCACTCTTGTGATAAACCATTTATCCACTAATCCATTACTCTATGAGCAGATTAATTTATTTATGAGGGCAGAGCCCTCACAATTCAACCACCTCCCATAGGTCCCACCTTTTAAATACCATAGTCAGATTTCTTACCCTCTCACCACTGTTACAGTGGGGATCAAGCTTCAATATAAGTCTTGGGGGAGCATTTAAAGTATAGCAATTTGGAATCACAATTTTTAGCGAAGAAAGAAAAATATACAACACTGAATACTTCAAATTAAATATATTCAAATTAAAGATTATCCTTGACTTCTATTTTTTTAAATTTCTACAATTTTCAATTATTAAACCTTATGAAATACAATAGAGTCTGCAGTATATTTCCCCCTTCATGTAAAAGAAGAAAAAAATGAATGCAACAAAACAAAATTCAAATGGTATGAAATAATACTTGAAAATAATTCATGGTATAAATCATGAAAATGGAAAATATAATCACTGATTTTTTTTTAATGCAACAGATAAGATGTATTCTAGCCTGGTAATGGTCAAAGTGATTTAGTGAATTGAAGAATATTAAAGTGTAATCAATTATGTGTTCATCACTGAGGAAAAGAATTTTTAAAAATGGATAAGCAATTACAAAATATGTACACTATATTGTGAAGCTCCAGATGTTCTATGGGAAATGAATAGAAGAAAAGATGGAAACTTTGTTTAAAAGGATAATTTCCATGAGTTTTACTTTAGATTTTAAGAAGGGATACAAGTATACAGATTGAAAACATGCTCTAGTACCAAACACTGTAAATAACAAAGAGCCACTTATAAAAACATGGAGTGAATATGTGGAAAGTTACAGATGACAAAATTGTACTGTATGTATGATTCATGCTAAATGAATAGATTCCACCTGCTCTTGTCACTGAAACAAGGAAAAAGATGGGTAACTTTTTGAGATGATGGATATGTTAATTTGCCTCACTGTGGTAAACTTTTTGCTATCTATATGCATCCCATAAATCATGTCAAATACCTTGAAAATATACAATAATTTTTTTTAAAAAAATTTATTTTCTGAAAAAGTATATCAAAATCGACGAAAGAGAAAAAAGTGCCTACGAAGCAACACCACATAGTTTTACAGAAGTTTCCTCATCAGCAACCATAAATGCTATAAACAATTAAATACAATTTGGAACCATAATTTGAAATTCAGGTAATCTGTTATTCAGATAGATATGTTATTCAGATACATGAGTATCACTATATACATTCTTAAATGGTAGACTTCAGCTAAAAGAAAACTACAAGAAAGATGTCATATTAAAACAATGACAATTTTCTTTCCTTTTTGTTTTTTTTTTTTTTAAATTGTATCTTTATCTAGTTTTGGTAATAGGATGATGTTGACCTCACAGAATGAGTTGGGGAAAATGGCTTCTGTTTCAATTTTCAGGAAAAGTTTGAAGAGAATTGGTATTAATTCTTCTTTAAACATTGGACAGAGTTCAACTATAAAGCCATCTGCTTCTGGACTTTTCTTTGTTGGAAGACTGCTGATTATGCTTCCATCTCCTTGCTTGTTACTGGTCTGTTCAGGTTCTCTATTTCTTCTTGTTTCCATCTAGGTAGCTTGTATGTGTCCAGAAATTTACCCATTTCCTCCAGGTTTTAATTTTGTTGGCATATGGCTGTTAAAAATAATTTCTAATGATTCATAGTATTTCTGTGATATTGGTTGTGTAATGTCTTCCTTATCATTTCTGATTTTTGTTATTAGGATCCTCCTTTTTTTGTTGTTGTTGTTGTTAACCTAGCTAAAGTTTTGTTATTTTATTTATCTTCTCAAAAAACCAACTTTTTGGTTCATTGATCTTTTATATCCATTTTTGGGTCTCTATTTCATTTAATTCTGCCCTGATCTTAATTATTTCTTTCTATCTATTACTTTTAAGGTTGGTTGTTGTTGTTTACCTACTTCTTTGAGGTATAGTATTAGGTAGTTTATCTTAAGTCTTTCCATTCTTTTGATGTAGGAACTTATTGTGATAAACTTCCCTCTTATTACTACTTTTGAAATATCCCATAGATTTTGGTCTGACATATATCTATTTATTTATTTTAGTTTCAAGAAATTTTTTGATGGCCTTTTTAATTTCTTCATGGACCCATAGGTCATACAGGAGTCTGTTGTTTAATTTCCATGCATTTAAGAAGTTTCCAGAATTTTGCTTGCTATTGATTTCCAGTTTTAGTCCATTCTGGTCAGAAAAGTTACTAGGAATGATTTCAACTTTTTAAAATTTGCCGAGACTTGATTCATGCCTCAACATGTGGTCTATCTTGAAGAATATTCCATATGCTGATGAGAATGTATTCTCTAGTTGTTGGATAAACTGTTCTGTAGATTTCTGCCAGATCCAGGTGGAAAGACATACCATACTCTTGGATGGGAAGAATTAATATCATGAAAATGTGTATTTTACTTAAAGCAATCTACAGATTAAATGCAATATCCATCAAAATACCAATGGCATTCATCACAGAAATAGAAAAAAAAATCCTGATATTCATATGGAATAACAAAAGACCTCAAATAGCCAAAGAATTCCTGAGGGGAAAAAAAAGATAAATAAATAAATAAAGCTGAAAGTATAAAACTACCAGATTTCAAATGATATTATAAAGCTACTGTAACCAAAACAGCATGGTACTGGCAAAAAAACAGACACAGGCATAAAAACAGGCCAAAATAGAAAACCTGGGAATCAACCCACATACTTATAGCCAACTGATGGTTGACTAAGGCAATAATAACATATATTAGGGAAAAAACTGCCTCTTCAATAAATGGTGCTGGGAAAATTGGACATTCATATACATGAGAATGAAACTGGACTGGTATCTTTCACCATATACCAAAATCAACTCAAAATGGATTAAAGACCTGAATATAAGGCCTGAAAACACAAAATTACTAAAGGAAAACATAGGGGAAATACTCCATGAAGTAGGACTGAAAAAATATTTTATGAATAAGATTCCAAAAGCACAGGAAACAAAAGAAAAATACACAAATGGGATTATATCAAACTAAAAAGCTTCTGCACAGCAAAGGAAGCAATCAACAAAGTGGAAAGATAACCTATGGAATGGGAGAAAATATTTGTAAACTATACAACTGACAAGGGCTTAATATTCAGAATATACAAAGAACTCAAACAACACACAGTAAAACAAACAAACAAAAAGCAAATAATACAATTAAAAAGTGGGAAAGGAGATGAATAAACATTTTTCAAAGGAAGACATACAAATCGCCAACAGATACATGAAAAAATGCTCAGCATCACTAGTCATCAGAAAAATGCAAATCAAAACCACTTTGAGATATCATCTCACCCCAGTTAGATTGGCCATTATTAAAAAGACTATAAATAAAAAATGCTGGTGAGAATGCAGTGAAAAGGGGACTCTTCTACACTGTTGGCGAGACTGCAAATTTACACAGCTACTATGGAAAACAGTATGGAAGTTCCTCAAACAACTACAGATAGAACTACCATATGATGCAGCAATCCCACTACTGGATATACATACAAGGAATGGAAATCATCATGTTGAAGGGATACTTGCACTGCCATATTCATTGCAGCTCTATTTACAATAGCCAAATTATGGAACCAATGTAAGTGTCCATCTACAGATGACTGGATAAGAAAAATATGGTAAATGTACACAGTGGAATCCTACTGAGCTATAAAAAAAGGAATGAAATTCTGCCATTTGCAGCACTGTTGATCAATCAGGAGAAAATTATGTTACGTGAAATAAGCCAGACAAGGAAAGAGAAATATCATGCTTGCACTCATAACTGCTTTCTAAAAAAGAAGCAGGGGAGGGGGGAAGAGAGAGGGAAGGAAGGACGGAAGGAAGGAAGGAAGAAAGGAAGGAAGGAAGGAAGGAAGGAAGGAAGGAAGGAAGGAAGGAAGGAAGGACGGAAGGAAGGAAGGACGGAAGGAAGGAAGGAAGGAAGGAAGGAAGGAAGGAAGGAAGGAAGGAAGGAAGGACGGAAGGAAGGAAGGAAGGAAGGAAGGAAGGAAGGACGGAAGGAAGGAAGGAAGGAAGGAAGAAAGGAAGGAAGGAAGGAAGGAAGGACGGAAGGAAGGAAGGACGGAAGGAAGGAAGGAAGGAAGGAAGGATGGAAGGAAGGAAGGAAGGAAGGAAGGAAGGAAGGAAGGAAGGAAAGATGAAAGAAAGAAAGAGAAAGAAAGAAAAACAAAGAAGAGAGAGAGAGAGAGAGAGAGAGAGAGAGAGAGAGAGAGAGAGAGAGAGAGAGAGAGAAAGGAAAGGAAGAAAACAAAGACCATAAAATTTCATTGAACTTTTGAACTTTTTTTATTTGAACTTTTCAATACACATTGCAGCTGATTTTCATCATCCTTTACCCATTCCACCTTACCCTCACCCTCCTTCCCCTCCTCCCACCCCATATCATATCTGTTGCTTGTCTTTACAAGTTCAATGGATTGTGATTGTTGCGTCTTCTTTCCCCCACCCTTTGTTTGTGTGTTTATTTGTTTATTTGTTTTTAGCTCCCCAAAATACGTGAGAATGTGTGGCATTTCTCTTTCTGTGACTTACCTGTTTCACTTAATATAATTTTCTCTAAGTCCATCCATGTTATTGTGAATAGTAGTATTTCATTCTTTTTTATAGCAGAGTAGAATTCCACTGTGTTTCCATATCCACTCATCTGATGATGGACTTTTGGGCTGGTTCCAACTCTTGGCTATTGTAAGTAGAGCTGCAATAAACATTGGAGTACAGGTATCCATTCGACATGGTGATTTTCATTCCTTTGGATATATTCCCAGCAGAGGAATACCTGGGTCATATGGTAGATTTATCTGTAATTGTTTGAGGAACCTCCATACCATTTCCCATAAAGGCTGCACAATTTTGCAGTACCACCAAAAGTGTATTAGAGCTCCTTTTTCTCTGCAACTTCTCCATCATTTATCATTCTCAGTCTTTCGGATATTAACCATCCTGACTGGAGTGAGATGGTATCTCAAAGTGGTTTTGATTTGCATTTCCTGGATGATGAGTGATGTTGAGCATTTTCTCATGTGTCTATTGAACATTGGTATACCTTCCTTTGAGAAACGCCTATTCAGCTCCTTTGCCCATTTTTTAATTGGATTATTTGGTTTTTTGCTATGATTGAGTTTCTTTTGTATTCTGGATATTAATCATTTGTAAGATATATGCTTTGCAAATATTTTCTCCCATTCTTTGGTTTCTTTTCATTCTGTTGATTGTTTCTTTTGCTGTACAGAAGCTTTTTAGTTTGATATAACCCCACTTGTTTATTCTTACTTTAGTTGCCTGTGCTTTGGGGGTCATATTCATGAAGTCTGTACCCACTCCTACTTCATGGAGTGTTTCCCCTATGTTTTCTTTAAAGAGTTTTATTGTTTCAGGATGTATATTTAATTCTTTAATCCATTTTTAGTTGATTTGGGTATATGGTGAGAGGTATGGGTCTAGTTTAATTCACCTACATACAAATATCTAGTTTTCCCAGCAACATTCACTAAAGAGGTAGTCTCTTCCCCAGTGTGTTGACTTGGTGCCTTTGTCATGGATTAGATGGCTGTAAGTGTATAGGTTAATTTCTGGGTTCTCTATTCTATTCCATTGATCCATGTGTCTGTTTTTGTGACAGTATCATGCTGTTTTGATTATTACAGCCTTGTAATATAGTTGAAACTCAGGTAAATGCCTCTGGCTTTATATTTTTTACTCAGGATTTCTTTGGCTATGCATGGTCTTTTGTTATTCCATATAAATGTCTGGATAGTTTTTTCCAGTTCTGAGAAAAATGTCGTTTGAATTTTGATGGGGATTTCATTGAATCTGTAGATCACTTTGGGTAATATGGACATTTTCACAATGTTAATTCTTCCAATCCAAGAGCATGAGATATCTTTCCATCTTCTTGTGTCCTCTTTAATTTCTCTCAACAGTTTTTGTAGTTCTTATTGTAGAGATTTTTCACATTCCCAGTTAACTTTATTCCTAAGTATTTTATTTTTTGTGTGGTTATTGTAAATGTGCTAGCTTTCTTGATTTCTTTTACTGCATGTTCACTGTTGGATTATAGAAATGCTACTGATTTTTATGTGTTGATTTTGTATCCTGGAAGTTTGCTGAAATTATTTATGAACTCTAAGTTTTTTGTAGAGGCTTTAGGCTGTTCAATATATAGGATCATATCATCTGCAACCAGGGACAGTTTGACTTCATCTTTTCCAGTCTGGATACCCTTCATTCTCCTCTCTGATTGCTCTAGCTAGTACTTCCAACACTATGTTGAATGGGAGTGGTGAGAATGGGCATCCTTGTCTAGTTCTTGTTCATAAGGTGATATTACACGTTCAGGGTGATATTGGCAGTGGGCTTATCATATATGTCTTTAACTGTGTGAGAAACTTTCTATATGTACCTAACTTGTAGAGTCTTTATCATGAAAAAATGTTGAATTTTTTCAAATGCTTTTTCAGCATCTGTAAAGATGATCATATGGTTTTTGTCTTTTCTTTTATTGATGTGGTGTATCACATTTATTGATTTGTGTATGTTGAACCAACCTTGCATCCCTGGGATGAATCCCGCTTGATCATGGTGGACAATTGTTGTGTACGTGTTGCTGCGTTCTGTTAGCTTATAATTTATTGAGGATTTTTGCATCTATGATTATCAAGGTTATTGGCTTGTAGTTTTCTATTTTTGATGCATCTTTGTCTGGTTTGGGTATCAGAGTGATGTTTGCCTCATAGACTGAGTTTGGGACAATGGCCTCTGTTTCAGTCTTTTGGAATAGTCTATAGAAAATTGTTATCAGTTCCTCTTTGAAGGTTTGGTAGAACTCTTCAGTGAACCTGTCTGGTCCTGGACTTTTCTTTTTTGGGAGCCTTCTAATAACAGCTTAAATCTCTTTTATTTGTATTGGTCTGTTCAAATTTTCTATATCATCTTGTCTCAGTTTTTGTAGTTTGTCTGTGTCCAAAAATTTATCCATTTCCTCCAGAATTTTGAATTCATTGCCATATACTTGTTTACAGTAATCTCTAATGATTCCTTGTATTTCTGAGGTATCAGCTGTAATATCATCTTTTTCATTTCTAATTTTTTTTTATTTGGGTCTTCTCTCCTTTTCTTAGTTAGACTTGCTAAAGGTATGTCAATTTTATTTATCTTTTCAAAAAAACAACTTTTTGTTTCATTGATCTTTTGTATTGTTTTTCAGGTTTCAATTTCATTTAGTTCTGCTCTGATCTTAATTATTTTTTTCTGTATACTAACTTCGGGTTTGGATTATTCTTGTTTTTCTAGTTCTTTAAGGTGAAGTGTTAGGTTGTTTATTTGCCATCTTTCCATTCTCCTGAAGCAAGCATTTAATGCAAAATTTCCCCCTTAGTACTGCTTTTGCAGAATCCCATAGGTTTTGGTATGATGCATCTTAATTTTCATAAGTTTCAAGAAATTTTTTGATTTCCTGTTTAATTTCTTCTTGGAGCCATATGTCATTAAGTAGAACATTGTTTCATTTCCGTGTGTTTGTATAGTTTCCAAAGTTTCATTTGTTAGTTATTGATTTCTAATTCTAATCCATTTTGATCTGAAAAAATACATGGAATAACTCCAATTTTTATAAATTTGTTGAGACTTGCTTTGTGACTTAACATGTGGCCTATCCTGGAGAATGTTCTATGAGCTAATGAGAAGAATGAAAATTCTGAAGTTGTTTGATGGATTGTTCGTAGATATCTGCCAAGTCCAATTGGTCTAAAATATTGTTTAGATCTTGTGTTTCTCTATTGATTTTTGCATAGATGATTTGTCCAATGTTGAGAATGGAGTGTTCAGGTCTCCCACTATTATGGTGTTAGTGTCTATCTCA
Organism: Cynocephalus volans; assembly: GCF_027409185.1. Taxonomy (NCBI): domain Eukaryota; kingdom Metazoa; phylum Chordata; class Mammalia; order Dermoptera; family Cynocephalidae; genus Cynocephalus; species Cynocephalus volans. The sequence continues at coordinate 115,969,882 of NC_084467.1, read as the reverse complement.
GTCTTTAGATCTAATAGTGTTTGCTTTGTAAATCTGGCTGCTCTGATGGTAGCTGTGTATATATTTATGATTGTTATATCTTCTTGATGAGTAGATCCTTTTCTCATGATATAGTGGCCTTTTTGTTAAAGTCTGTTTTATGTGATATGAGAATAGCTACTCCAGCTCATGTTTCATTTCTATTTGCATGGTATATCTTTTTCCATCCTTTCACTCTCAGTCTATGTGTTTCTTTACAGATGAGGTGAGTCTCTCGAAGGCAACATATTGTTGGGTCCATCTTTTTAAACCAGTCAGCAAGTCTGTGTCTTTTGAGTGGGGAATTTAATCCTTTTACATTTAGAGTTATTATTGAAAAGTGTTAATTTCCTCCTAGCATTATAATGATTTTTGTTTAGATGTCTTAAATATCTTCTGTTCTTTTCTTTCTGATTTTCTGTTTATCTTCTGTGTTTCTTTGTTTCTTGGGGTGGTAGATAAACTATTTTTTCTCTTTATTATTAGCATTTTTATTTTACTGGTGGGTTTTGTTTTTTCTTGAGTATTCATGGCAGTGATGATTGTTTTTCACGTACCAAACCCAGTACTCCTTTGAGAATTTATTATTAAGGCTGGTCTTGTAATAGTGAACTCCCACAGTTTGTGTATGTCTGAGAAATATGCTATTTGTCCTAAATTTCAGAAGGGTAGCCTTACTGTGCAAAGTATTTTGGGCTGAAAATTTTTTTCTTTTAGTATTTTGAATATATCATCCCTTTCTTTTCTGGCTTTTAGAGTTTTTGATGAAAAGTCTGATTTTAGTCTGATTGGGGCTCCCTTATAGGTGACCTGCTGCTTGTCTCTTGCAACTTTTAAGATTCTCTCTTTGCCTTTGAGTTTTGCCTGTTTCACCAAAACATACCTTAAGAGAGGACCTTTTTGAGTTGAATATGTTTGGGGATATTTGGGCCTCCTGAATATGAAGATCTGTGACATTCCCTATACCTGAGAAGTTTTCTGCTATCATTTCATTGAATATGTTTTCAAAGTCATTTCCTTTTTCCTCCCCCTCTGGAATACTCATGATTCAGACATTAGAGTGCTTAAGGATGTCATTATCTTTCCTAGATTTTCCTCATTTGTTTAAATACTTTTTTCTTTTTACTGGTTTGCCTGTGTTAATTCAAACAGCCTGTCTTATAGGTCAGAAATTCTCCCCTCTGCTTGTTCTAGCCGGCTGGTTAGACTCTCTGGTTTGTTGTTGTTGTTGTTGTTGTTGTTGTTGTTGTTGTTGTTTTCATTGAATGAATCCTTCAGCTCTGCAAGCTATGCTACATTCTTTTTTCAGGGCATTGATTTCTTTTTACATTTCTTCTTTCAGATTCTGTATATTTTTTCTCATTTGTTGTGTTGTCTAACTGAGTTTTCTTGTATCTCTCTTAGTTTCCTTATAATTGTTGCTCTAAATTCCTTGTCAGTCATTTCAAGGACTTCCTATTGTATAGGATGTAGAGCCTGAGAGTTATTATTTTCCTTTGGTGATGATGTACTTTCTTGATTTTTCATATTTCTGTTATCTTTCTTTTGGTGTTTAGTCACTGTGGCAAGGGGTATCACGGTCCACTCATTCCACCCTGATGTCTAGCCTGGATCCTGAAGGGACTGCCAATTCTGGGCAGTGAGAACTAGCCTGGGCTTGGAATCCCATGGCACCTGCCTGTTCTGGCACAGCTTACTCAGGACATGTGGTCCCAGCAGCTCTCAGGCCTCTTTGGAAGCAGGAATTTACCTTGGCTGGGTAAATTCTGCAGTGCCTGTCTGTTCTGGCACAGCTGACTCAGGGTGTATGGGCCCAGCAACTCTCAGGGCTCCCTGCAAGGCAGGGACTGGTCTGGGCTGGGTGTCTCATGGCATCTGCCTCTTCTGGTGTGCCTGACTCAGGGTGCGTGCATCCATAATCTCTCTGTCCTCTCTGGGTGGTGGGCACTGGCCTGGGATGGGGGTCCTGCAGTGCCTGCCTTTTCCAGTGTGGCTGATTCAGTGTTGTGGTCCCAGTGGTCCTGCCATATTTTTTTTTAATTTATTATTATCATGTTCATTATTACAAATCATGATTTTTCTTTATGTCCTTCACACAGCCTATCACTCCCCAAACCTTCTTCCTCCCTCCCCCTCGTTTCTATTACCCTTAGGTTTTTTTCTCCTTCTGAAAGTTCAACATATTCCTGTGGTCTTTTCTTTCTTCTTTGTTTATTTGTTTGTTTGTTTGTTTCTCTTTCTTTCTTTCTTTCTTTCTTTCTTTCTTTCTTTCTTTCTTTCTTTCTTTCTTTCTTTCTTTCTTTCTTTCTTTCTTTCTTTCTTTCTTTTTTTCTTTCTTCTTTAATTCTTTCCTTCTTTCTTAGCACCCAGTTATGAGTGCAAATGTGGTATTTCACTTTCCTTTTCTGGCTTATTCCACTTAACATAATGTTCTATAGACTCATCCACATCTCTGCAAATAGAAGAACTTCATTCTTTTTTTTATGGCTGAGTGGTATTCCATTGTATATACATACCATTTTCCTTACCCAGAAATCTGTCAATGGACGCTTAGGTTGGTTCCATATTTTAGCTATTGTAAATAGAGCTGCGATGAACATGTCAGTGCAAATATCCTTTTGACATGATGATTTCTATTCCTTTGGATATATGCCCAGTAGAGGGATTGCTGGATCTTATGATAGTTCTATCTATAGTTGTTTGAGGAACCTCCATACTGTTTTCCATAATGGCTGTGCTAATTTACAGTCCCTTCAACAGAGTTCTCTTTACCCACATCTTCACCAGCTTTTCTTATTCTCCTTCTTTTTAATAACAGCCAATTTAACTTGGATGAAATGATATCTCAATATGGTTTTGATATGCATTTTTGTGATGATTAGTGATGCAGATCTTTTTTTCATGTATCTTTTATCCATTTGTATGTCTATCTTTGAAAAATGTTTATTTACATCCTTTGCCCATTTTTAGTTGGATTATTTGATTTTTTACTGTATAGTTTTTTGAGTTCTTTGTGTTTTCTGGATATGCATTAGGGAACAGGCTGCCTCTTCAGTAAATGATGCGTGGACAATTGGACATCCATATGCAGAAGAATAATACTGGACCTGTACCTCTGACCATAAACCATAATCAACTCAAAATGGATTAAAACCTTAACTATAAGACCTGAAACCATAAAATTACTGATGGGAAACATAGGGGAACACTCCAGGAAGCAGAATTGAGCAAAGACTTTATGAGTAAGACCACAAAAGCACATGCAACAGAAGAAAAAAATAAACAGGTGGGATTATATCAAACTAAAAAGCTTCTGCATAGCAAATAAAACAATTACAGAGGAGAAAGGCAACCTATGGAATGGGAGAAAATATTTGCAAAACATATTATTCCTATTCTTAAATGATGATGTTGGTGGTAGGTTTGTCATATATGGCTTTTATTATATTTAGATACTTTCCTTAAATACCTATTTTGTTGAGAGTTTTTATCATAAAGAGATGTTGAATTTTATCAAAAAGATTTTCTGCCTCTATTGAGATGATCATGTGGTTTTTGTCCCTGATTTTGCTGATACGGTGTATCACATTTATTGGCTTGTGTATGTTTAACCATCTTTGCATCCCTGGGATGAACCCCACTTGATCATGGTGTATAATATATTTGATGTGCTGCTGGATTCTGTTTTCTAGTACTTTGTTGAAAATTTTTGCATCTAAGTTCATCTGGGATATTAGCCTTTAGTTTTCTTTATTTGTTATGTTTTTGTCTGTTTTTGGTGTCAACATGATGCTGGCCTCATAGAATGAGTTTAGTAGAGTACACACTGCTTCAAATTTTTTTGGAATACTTTGAAAAGGATTTGTGTTAATTCTACTTTAAAGGTTTGGTAGAATTCAGCAGTGAAGTTATCTGGTCCTGGGCTTTTCTTTGTTGGGAGACTGCTCATTAGTTTGTCAGTCTTGCTGCTTGTTATTAGTCTGTTCAGGTTTTGTATTTCTTCTTGATTTAGTCTTGGTAGTTTGTATGTGTCCAGAAATTTATCCATTTTTTCCTGGTTTTCAAATTTGTTGGTGTGTAGGTATTCATAATAGTCTCTAAGGATTCTTTGTATTTCTGTGGTATCAGTAATGTCTCATTTTTAACTTCTGATTTTTTTTTTATTTGGGTCTTTTTTATTCTTTTCTTGGTTAATCCAGCTAATCATTTGTCAATTTTCTTTATCATCTCAAAAAAGTAACTTTGTTTCATCAATATTTTGTATATTTTTGTCTGTATTTAATTTAGTTCTGCTCTGTACTTTATTATGTCCTTTTATCTACTAATTTTGGGGGTGTATTCTTCCTGTTTTTCTAATTCTTTGAGGTGTAGCATTCAAGAGCACATTGTTTAATTTCCCTGTATTTGCATAGTTTCCAAAGTTTTGCTTGTTATTGGTTGCTAGTTTTATTCAATTGTGGTCCTGAAATACTTCATATAATTTTGATATTTTTAAGTTTGTTGAGACTTGATTTGCAGCCTAATGTGTGCTCTGTTATGCAGAATGTTTTATGTGCTGATTAGAAGAATTTATATTCTGTAGTGTTGGATGAAATGTTCTGTAAACATCTATTAAGTTCATTTGGTCTAAAGTACAGTTTAAGCCCATCCAACATTTTCCTGCTAATTTTCTGTCTAGATGATCTGTCCAATGCTAATGAGGGATGTGATGTCCCCAACTATTATTGTATTAGGTTCTTTTTCTCCCTTTAGAATCAATAATAATTGCTTTATATATTTGGGTGCTTCAATGTTGAATGCATACATATTTTTGATATATTTTCTTGCTGAATTTATCCCTTTATTATATAGTGACCCTCTGTCTCTTTTTATAGTTTTTGGTTTAAAGTCTATTTTATCCTGTATAAGTATAGCTACTCCTGCTAAATTTTGGTTTTCATTTGTGTGGAATATATTTTTCCATCCCTTCACTATTAGTCTGTGTGTATGTGTTTACTGATGAAGTGAATTTCTTGCTGGCAATGTAGAGTTGGGTCACATTTTTTTTTAATCCATTCAGCCAGTCTCTACCTTTTAATTGAGGAGTCTAATCCATTAATTTTCAGTGTTGTTATTGAAGACATTTTCTTACTCCTGACTTTTCATTCATATTTTAGGTTGTTTCATGTTTCATTTTTCCTTTCTTTCTTTTTTATTGCTTGTCTTTCCTGTTTGTCATTTTGTTTCTTTGTTTGTTTTGTTTTGTTTTGTTTTGTTTGTGAAGATACAGGTTCTTTCTTTCTTTCTTTCTTTCTTTCTTTCTTTCTTTCTTTCTTTCTTTCTTTCTTTCTTTCTTTCTTTCTTTCTTTCTTTCTTTCTTTCATTTGCATACCTGCTCTACTAGTGTGTTTTATCCTTTCTCATGTATTTGTAATGTTTGTTATCATCTTTTGTGGTTCTAGATATAAGACTCCTTTCAGGATTTCTTATAGGGCCAGTCTTGTGGTGGTGAGTTCCTGTAGTTTTTGTTTGTCTGGGAAAGACACTATTTTATCTTAATTCCTTATTTTCTAGATATATTATTCTTGGCTGGCAGTATTTTTTAAAATAATCTTTATTATTATTATTTAATGCTGTTTTCATACTAACAGTGTTTGGTCTTTTAGCACTTTGAATATATTATCTCACTCTCTCCTGGCTTGTAAGGCTTCTGTTGAGCAGTCTGCTGTAAGTCTGATGGGGTTTCCCTTATAAATGACTTGATGTTTTTCTCTTGCTTTTTTTGAATCTCTTTTTGTCTTTCACTTTTGACAATTTGACTATAATGTGTCTCAGGGAGAATTTTTTGGGTTGAACTTGTTTAGGAATCTGTGAGCCTCTTGGACCTGGAAGACTACATCTCTCCCAATACTCGGAAAGTTTTCAGTTATTATTTTGTTAAATAGGTTTTCAATGTTTTTTTCCTTTCTCTTCCCTTTCTAAAACATCAATGATATGAATATTTGTACACTTAAGTTTGCCCAAAAGATCTTATAGACATTCTTCATTTTTTTTTTTTTTTGCCTTTTTAAAATTTTTTTCTTTCTTTTATTTTTTTGATCCAACTGCATTAATTCAAAATGCCTGTCTTCAGGTACAGAAAGCCTGTCTTCAAGTTCAGAAATTCTTTCTTCTGCTTGCTCTAGCCTTGTTGCTTAAGCTCTCAGTTGTATTTTTAATTTCACCAAATGAAATCTTCAGTTCTGGGATTACTGCTTGTTTCTTTTTTATGATTTCTATCTCTTTGTTGAATTTCTCATTCATGTCCTGTGATGTTTTTCTGACTCCATTCTGATATCTATTTATATATGTATTACACAGTTAGTGCAGTGTTCATACAATTTCTTTGGCTGTATTCAATCTTGGATCTGTCTATGGGTCCCTTTGTGGCCTAGACAGTGAGGTCCTTTGCAGTTTCCTGTTCAAGGGGTGACACTAGGCAGGGTTGTTGTGGCTGTACACCTGGAAGCTTTGTAAAGGCCTGCTTTAGAGAATCAAAGCCCCTGCCCAACCCACTGTCAATAAGTGAGCAGAGGTACACTGATGCAGCAGGTCTGGGGATAACATTAAATTTGTAGACCACATTAGGTAGTTTGGACATTTTAACAATATTAAATCTTCCAATCCATGGTCACAGAATTTTTGTTTTATTTATTGACATCTCCATTAATTTCCTTTACAGTATATTGTAGTTTTCAGTGTACAAGTCTTCAACCTCCTTGCTTAAATTTATTCTTAATTATTATTTTTGATGCGATTGTAAATAGAATTGTTTTCTTAATTTCCTTTTTGTATGGTTTGTTAGTGTGTAGAAACATAACTAATTTTTGTATGTTGGTTTTGTATCCTACACTTTACTGAATTTCTTTAATAGTTGTAAGAGGCATTTTTATTTTGTGAATCTATGTCCAAACTCATCAAATTGTGTACATAAAATATGTGCAGTTTTCTTTATATATCAGCTATACTTCAATAAAGCTATTTAAAATTTTTGGCCAATGAGCCCAAGCATTATATCAAGGCTATCAAGTGAAAAAGGAGTCTGTGAACTCACTTCCAATTTGGGGATGAGGCAGAATGGTTGATGAGAAGTTGGATGTTGAAGTATAGTATTGCATACAATGGTAGATTTTAAGAAACCATTAGATACAGGTCGCTTCTGCATCTACCTGCCTATACTTCAATGGAAAGTCCTCTGTTAATCTCAGCTATGCAAAAATTTTGCTTTGGATCTGAAGCATTTTCCTTCGTTGCTTATGGGGAAGGCTGTTAGGGTATTTGCTGTTGTATTTGTTGTTGAGGGCTCTGAGAAAAAGAGGTTAATTTTCACCTTTTCATTTCTATCCTCACACTCCTTTTTATTAATACAGGTATGACTCTGAGTCCTGAACTCCCATGATTGAAATAATTAAGAATCTGAATTTTGAAATATTTGTTCCCACTTAGTCTTTTGTTTTGGCAGCACACGTCATTTGTGAAGAGAGGTGTCTATAGTATTGGTGTGGAATACTCATGTAAAAATCAAGTTCTGAGTACTCCTACTGCTGGGTGTCATCTTCATATCCTAGTGAACATATTGGCAGTTTGAGCCGAGTCTGAAGCCAAGCAGAGCATGATAACAGTAACAGCAAGAATGATATAAGTTATAAATGTGGTTTAGACTGGCAAGTGCTGACTCTGAAGAAAATTATAACAGATCCCTGAAATGGGGGTCAGAATTCTCAGAATCTTCCTCTCTATAGTGCTTCTTGCTTCTCAGAGCATATCCCTATTTGAGTGTACTCCAAAACACTGTGGGCACTTACGTTAATCTATTTGGAAACCTTTTGAGGCTAATTGTAACTATTTCTCTATTGTTGCTGTCACACTGCTGTCAATGTGTGTCACACCTCTGTCAGTGTGTGTGATGTCTGTCTTTTGTTGTGTAGGAGAATCAATCTATTCATCATGTTTGCACACCTTTAAGGTATCACCATCAAGTTCTTACATTTTGTTTATACTAGTAAATTTACAGTACATGAAATAAACTGAAACTCTGGTGTTCTACTCAAACTAAAAGACATATGAGGGGAAAAAAATGTTTGTGTCAATGAAAGCTAACGTTAAGTCTCTGTTGTTGTCTGTGGCTATTAGCCAAAAACGTGGATTAGGTTATATCATGTATTGGAATCTTAAAAGTATTATATCATGTATTGAAGTCTGGGAATACTTTGAAAGTTGGAGAGCTATTCTGGATTTTCCAATTAGGCAGGGATAATCTTAGGTAAAGTCTACTCATTAATGTTGTGAACCATTTATTTCCAATAATGGAGAGTGCTACATTACTCATTTTGTATTTTGTTACCTACATAATAGAATCAGTTAGTGGTTACACCTTACAGATAATATCATTTACCACCACATTTCTTCAAGATGCTATGAGATCTATGCAAATTAATCATTTTTTATTTTTTTCTTATTAGAAAAAAATCCAAGACTTATCCTTAAATCAGCATGTTGCTTAAAATCTAAGTTCCTCACTCAGTGGACTCAAAACATATTGTTAAAACTTGCCAAGGGCATACAAAGAGAGGATAGGAAATGACATCTTAGAACAAACATCTCTGAACTTTTGGTGAAAAAAATGACAGACTCCTTGCTCCCTATTAAGGCCTTATGTGGTGATAGGAAAAACATAAATAAATGTAGACAGATGTTGTGAAATACTGCAAAAAAAGAGAAGACATTAAGCTGTAGAACCTTATCCAAAAAGCTATCTTTGACTTAGTCTGGAGTCATAAACATCATAGCTCATGGAGTTCTGCTTATCTCATGCATGTTTGTTACTCAAATCTCCGAAGGTCAAGAGCTACTGAAGAGAATACCATATCCCGGTGTCAAATGATGTTTTTCCCCTCAAAATTGCTATGGTATAAGATAATTTTGTTTGAATTGTAAATTGCAGTATTTATCATATTTGATTCTTGGATTTGGGTCTGTAGTTCAACAGACCAGGCAGTGTGTTAAATGCTTTGCTTTCATATAAGTGAAAATCAACACACACACACACACACACACGCACGCACGCACGCACGCACGCACGCACACACACACACATGGAGCCAGATTAGAATATGGGGTTAAGCACACCAGACCAGGAGGAAGAAATAAGAAAGTGGAGCCATTTAGAACACTGGAAAGAGAAGATGACTGAGTTCCAGAGTGACAGAGCAGTGGGGAGGGAGGAAGCCTGAGTTAGGTGAATAAACCAAAAGAATCCACTAAGTTAAAGCAGACTAGAAACTGAGCAAGTGTTTCATATCACCCTTTTAATTTACAAATGTGGAAATAAAGGGAGGTGAAGTGACCTTTCAAAATGACATGGGGTTTTCAAGGGTGGTATAAAGAAAGCGAAGAACAGAAAGATCAGTTGGAAGCCAAGGATGTAAGAGACAGTCTAGAAGTCAGGGTTGAAGGAGAAATGAGAGTCACAGTAGGAGACTCTGGGCTGTGGGAGGAACTTTTTTTCTTTGCTAACACAACTTGGATGAGGAAGAGATTTGTCAGTTGGAAGAGAGAGGAAGTCACTCTAGAGTACTGAGAAAAAGGTTTGCTGAAATCAGAGATCAAACGCCAGCTCTGAGAGTCAGACGTTGTATCTCCCAGTGAAATGCAGCTTCTGCCACTTCTATTGCTGGTGGTTTTCTTCCCAGGTGGTGACAATGAGGAAGGTAAGAGTAACTGGCAGCCTCCAGTACTGGTGCAGGGGTCTATATAAAAGTATGCTGTGTTTACCCGGGTGCACTGAACACTAAGGGGTCTGGGCCTTCCTGTCTCCCACCCTCTTCCACCATCCTGAAGGTTGGGGTTGGAGCCTGAGGCTCTAGGCACCCAAATGTGTAAGGCTTTAGGTGTTCTTTTCCATTTCCGTTCTTTGTCCTTGCTCATCATATTATCCTCCCACTCTTCACAGCCTTCCAGGGACCAACCTCTTACCACGTCATCCAGATCTCAACCTTTGCCAACAGCACCTGGACACAAAACCAAGGCTCAGGCTGGTTGGAAGATATGCAAATTCATGGCTGGGATAGTGACTCTGGCACTGCCATATTCCTGAAGTCCTGGTCCAAGGGCAACTTCAGTAACAAGGAGATTACTGAGATAGAGCAGCTAATCCGAGTCTACCTCTTTGGATTCATTCGAGAAGTGCGGGCCCATGTCAGAGAACTCCAGATGGAATGTGAGTTCAGTCATCACATCTGGGGGGATTCTCAAAGACTCTTTTCTCTCTCTTGGTTCAGGCTCCTAGTCCTTCTAATCTTTCTCCCCTCCTCTGTACTTTACCCAACTTCATGCACACACTTTTATAGATAGTCTCTTGCTCTGACTCCACACCTCCACCTTTCTTAGATTCTTTCTGCCTCTGCACTATTCTCTGATAGATGATGGCTCTTCCTTTGCAACCAACCCGTGTTTGTCTCATGTCAAATTTCCTGCTAAAGGGCCCTTGCTTCTCCTACCCTGTGCCTGAGTAACCTAAAGTGTGGCTTCCTCCTCTTCATTTCTTCCTCTCTTCATTCTATTCAACCTTCTCCTCCCTGAACCCTCCTCTCCATGTGATCCTCAGGTTCACTCTGGAGTGCCGTTATCCTGACGCTGTCACACTATTCCTCGCACTCTGCCTCTCCTCTTCCATCTTACCTACTATACATCTTTACCACAGCCCCTTCCCCCATCCATGACATCTGTACCTCTCCTGTGCTCTTCCTTCAGAAAAGCTTTAAATGCTGTACTTTTGTTCATTTCACATCCCAGAAATTTTTTTCCTAGGAAAAGCTAAAATTCTAGGTCCCTTTCTCCTTACTTTCTTTCTTGTTTATATTTAATAAATTATTCTCTGTTTTACTTCTACCTAGACCCCTTTGAGTTCCAGATCATAGCAGGCTGTGAGCTGCATCCTGGGGGTGACATAGTAAGCTTCTTTAGGGGAGCTTTTAGAGGACTGGATCTCCTGAGCATCAAATATTACTCATGTCTACCTTCCCCAGAAGGTGGAAGCACAGCGCAGCAAGTCTGCACACTACTCAATCAAGGTATCATCGATATTATAACGAAGCTCCTCTATGAAACCTGTCCCCGCTATCTCTTGGGTGTCCTTGATGCAGGGAAGGCGGATCTGCAGAGGCAAGGTTAGCCCTGTTCTTTATTTCACTTCCCACCACCTCCTTTAAACCCAAAAGTGGCAAGACACCCTAAAAGTAGAGGGGCTTACTCAATAAGTTATTTGCTTCCCAAAGAAGTGGAATAGGTCACTTTCCAAGCTTGTGCATTTCTGAGTTTCTATGCTCTGTATTACAGTGCAAATCTGACATTCTCTCTGCCCCTTCCTGCCCCAGTGAAGCCCAAGGCCTGGCTGTCCAGTGGCCCCACTCCTGGTCCTGGCCGTCTGCTGCTGGTGTGTCATGTCATAGGATTCTATCCAAAGCCCGTGTGGGTGATGTGGATGCAGGGTGAGAAGGAGCAGGCGGGCACTCAGAGAGGTGACCTCCTGCCCAATGCTGATGGGACATGGTATCTCCGAGTAACTCTGGATGTGGCAGCTGGGGAGGCAGCTGGCCTGTCATGCCGGGTGAAGCACAGCAGTCTAGGAGGCCAGGACATCGTCCTCTACTGGGGTGAGAAGGAACTGAGACCCAGGCAGCAAATGGGAGCAGGAGGTCCTCCAGCATAGAGGGAATGACTAGAGAAGGGTGGGGTATGATAAAGTGAGAGAGAGAGAGAGAGAGAGAGAGAGAGAGAGAAACTTCTGTGATACCTGTCCTAGCAAATTAAAAAAAAAATAGTTGATACAAAGTATAGAAGAGCTAAGAATGAAGGACCTATAGATTGGATGGGAAGGGACAGGAGAGCAAGACAAAGGATGGATGGATGGTGTCTGGGAATACAAGAGAGGGAATTGGAGATGACTGTACATCAGAAGCACATGAATTGTGCTGACACACAGCTGGGCAAAGGAAGGCCAGGGGAATCAGAGGATGGGACTTAAAGTGACATCCTTGTGTCCTCTCCAAATTGCCAGGACACCGCACCTCCATTGGCTTGATGTTTTTGGCAGTAATGGTGCCTTCTTTAATCCTTCTGCTGTGCTTTGCATTATGGTTTGTGAGGCATTGGTGAGTTTTTGTTTTTATTTTTTTAATCTTTCTTTTTTGTCCACCCTTCCACTCCTTCCCACCATTTTGCCTGTTTCCATCACTTTAGCCTCAATCTTTCCACCACACTCTTTTCCACCAACTCCCATCTCCTTTATGTAGAAACACTGTTTACAATTTGTTCAAATAGGCACAATATAAAGTTTACCATCTTCACCATTTTTAAGTGTACAACCGTGGTGTTGAGTACATTTACACTGTTGTGTAAGCAGTCTTCAGAATGTTTTCATCTTGCAAAACTGAAACTCAGCACCTATTAAACAGCAACTCTCTGCTTCCCCCTCCCCCCAGCCCCAGTGTTAGTGTAACCAACACTCTCCTTTCTGTTTCTATGCATTTCAGTGTTCTCAGTACCTCATATAAGTGAAATCAGACAGTATTTGTCTTTTTGCTTCTGGCTTGCTTCACTTAGCAAAATGTCCTCAAGGTTTATGCATGTTTTATCATGTTACAGATTCCTTTATTTTTAAACCTGTATAATATTCCATCATAGGCATATAACACATTTTGTTCATCCATTTATCTATCCTTCTACCTTTGGCTCTAGTAAATAATGCTGTTATATACATGGATGTACAAGTTTATCTTATGTAGACATATCTTTTGCTGTGTTCTTGACAGGTCATATCAGGATATTCTGTGAACCCTCATCCCGTTTTCTCTCCCATTTTGGAATAAGTGTCAAAAAGCCCAGAATCTCAAGATGTCAGCCCAGGAGTTGATCTCATCATTTTTTTATCAAATAATTATCATATTTGATCAAATCAGAGTTCCCGCATATTTTACGATAAATGATAACTTAAATACCAGCAGAAAAATTATTAAGAACTGTACATTTATTACGAGATTATATCAAAAGTAAAATCCACTCAGATTTAGTTTATGTTAAGATGTGAGAAAGAATACATCTCAGAATAAATGAAATATGGTATATGTAACTTAATGGTGACTTCCACTTGGCTTCCTATTTGAAAAGTTTTCTTCAGCTTCTGCTTAACTATCATTTGTCTAAGTAAGCTAAATCTAATTGTGCTGGGATAACTGTATTTGCAGAGATGCAGAGGCTTTTTGATGTAATCTCTCTGTCTCTCCATGGATGACTTTCTAAACCTCAAGGCCCAACTGATATGCTTCTTCCTCCAGGAAGCCTTTTCTACTGTTATAATGAAAGTAACCTGCCCTAGTCTGGTGTCACATAGAGATCCACTCACATGTACTCGCAGCATTATAGTTATTTTTGTTTTTCTTCCCTTTCTATCTGTAAGTTATCTGAGGGCACCATTTCTGTTTGTGAATACCTGGAAAAATCCCTTACCTGCAAATGCATTTTCTCAGTCAAAATTATCCGAATTGCTACAGCTGCCAAGTGAATGATCTTTTTCAAAGTTATGTCCTTACGTCTTTTTACCTCTTGTGTTGATATTCTAGATTATCCTCTTTTTACTGAAATATTTTCCACTTAACCAAAAGAATACTATGCTTTCTTTGTTTCTACCCTGAACTACTCTAGGAAAATAAAAACACTTTCTGTCCTTACTACAACTATAGCCTAGCTTCAAAAAGTCAATGGAAGGGAATCCTGTTTCTCGTTTTTCCTAAGAATAAGTGAGAGGCAGGGTGGTGAAGAGGAATAGTTCAGGTGGATTGTGATATAGTCAAGGAAAAGAATCAAGGGATCTGTTCTTGTTCTTAGAGTTCTTGATATCTGTGCTGTATCAGTTCAGTTATATCTTTGGTTTATGTTTGTCTTTATTAATTGTTTTGTTTATTCAGTATTTCTCCAGAACAGCCCATTTTAAAACATCCAAACTCATCTTAATTCAAACAGATTGGGGGGTCATGAGAAATTTGAGTTTATATATTTTACTTGACATAGAAAGAGATGTCAGGGCAAATAGAAGTTTTGAAGAAGCCAGGAGGGTATTAGGAGCAATTCTGGAAATTTTAGGATAATATGGGCTTTAGAACTCGAGCAAGATAGGAAATGGGTGTAAACACAGTTGTCTCTCCCCTCTATTATAACTGGTTACTTCATCAGAATGCATCCAACTCTATCCTGTCTTATAGAATAGACATGCTGTTATTGTATGTTTGACTGCACCTCAGGTACACTTGTAGGCCTTGATTAGTCTGTGTTTCTTGGAATGTTATCTACAAAGCAGCTACAACAATAGCACCTGGCAGCTTGTTAGAAAAACAAGTTTTCTCCTGCCCTCGAACAACTGAATCAGAAACAACTGATCAAAACAACTGGATCAGAAAATCTGGTAATGGGAAGCAGTGATCTGTTTTAACATGGTTTCCGGGTGATTCTGATGCAGGTTCTAGTTTGAGAACCCTTGGTTTAATGGTTTCTTAACCTCTGCAATATCGACATATTGGACCAGATAGTTCTTTGTTATGGAGTTGTCCTAAGTATTGTAGGTTGTTTTGCAGCATCCCTGGCCCTTACCCACTAGATACCAGTAGCATCTCCTCATTTGTGGGAACAAAATATATCTTTAATTACGAGCAAATATCATCTAGGGGGCAAAACTGACCCCAGATGAGGACCAAGGTCTAAGATAATAATCAGAATTTCACCCTACTGCTTAGCAAGAATGATTGGCTCTTTGTGTATTTTTTATCTAATTTGGCCCAATTCAACTGAAGCCTAGGGTCTAGGTTTCGTGGTTGAAGAAGAAGGAATTCACTGTCTGGATGATAGGATACTTGCAAAATCCAAAATTTCTATAGATTTTTGTTCCATGGAAAAAGCTGGCCCAGGAATGAAGCTCACAAATAAAAGAGATAAAAGATCAAATGAGATAATAGGACTGCAGACTAGACAAAGTATACCAGGGGCTTGAACTAACTCTTAATATTTTAGTTCTACGAACCTAACGAATTAATTTTTTTCTTTTATACCAATTCAATTGTACTTTTTAGTGTCTTGAAAATTCTGATAATACTGTGATCTCTGATGTCTTGCACCAGCTTTTTTATAACCTTCTTATACCTTTCCTGTGTTTTCTTTACTCCTCTTATTCTTTTTCTTCATAAATCAACTTCCTCCACAGTGGTTTTTGAACTTATGATTTTCCTCTAAATGTCTTTACCTTGGTAAATTTGAATTTACTCATGACTTAAACTATGACCTCTGAATGAATGACTTTCAGAAATATATCTTTAGCCTCAAAGTACAAGGGCTTTCCAACTATTTTTGTGTGAAAGTGCATGTGCATGTGTATGTATTAGTGTGATTTTTGCCAATATATAGAAATACATAGTCCCCCCTTATCCACAGGGGATACATTCCAAGACCCCCAATGAATGTCTGATAGCTTGAATAGTACCAAACCTGATTGCCACCAGTTGGAACACGTTTCTGTTCATGTCTGCCATACACAAATTTAATGCCTTTTCCATCTCAACTAAGCACTTATCATTCACTGTGCCTGTGACTTTTGCAGTCTGAAGTGTGACAGCAAAACTAGCATGGATTTCTTTTTCCTTCTCCACAATTTCACAGATAGAAGATTTGTTCTTCCTATAGATCTTAGCAACCTCAGCATATAGTTTTGTTGTTATTTTTTTTTCATTCCTTATTTAGTTAATAACTTTTACCTTTTCACTTCAAGGATGCACTTTATGGTTTCTGTTTAGCATATCCTAATTGGCAGCATTACTACTTTTGTGCATTGGGTCTATTACTAAGGAAAATAAGTAACACAAACATTGCAATACTATGACATATATCTGATAACCAAGATGGCTACTAAGTGGCTAATGGGCAGGTAGCTTATACAGCATGAATACGATCAACAAAGGAATAATTCATATCCCAGGCAGGTCAGAGCAGGACATTTTGAGATTTTATGATGCTACTCCTAATGGCTCACAATTTCAAATTTATGAATTGTTTATTTCTGGAGCTTATTATTTTATATTTTTCAAACAGCAGCTGATCACAAGTAATAGAAACGGGCGAAAAGCAAAAGAGAAGATAAGGCTGGACTACTGTATGTAAATAAGTCTGGGGATTTAACATACAACAAGAGGACTATAGTTCATAATATTGGAGAGTTTTGCTAAAAGAGTAGATTTTAGGTGCTCTTCACTCAAAAAAATGGTTAACTTTCTGAGATGATGGATATTTTAATTTGCTTGACTATAGTAACTATTTTACTATGTACAGCATATCAAAACATCATGTTGTATACTGTGAACATATACAGTAAATTTTAAATAAAAAATTTCAAAATCTATTTTCATTCAGTATAAAATCCACATTTTTTTCTCTGAAATATAAAACTTTGGTCAGAGTCTTTAATTATCAAGTACAAAGCCAACTTGAAACCACATGATAAGAAATGACTGTTTTTCAGCTGTTTAATGAATAATTTTATATATGCAGTGATAGAGGAAAACAGTATAAAGAACCACCATTTGTCCATTAGACGGCTTTCCAAAATCGCCAACAAATGTTTCAAATAAAGTTCATATATTGTATCATTTCTTACATAAATGTTTCAACACGTATTTCTAAACTATAAAGATTATATTCTTATATATTACCTCGGTTACATTATGACATCTGAAAACTAAAGATTTCTCCATATTAAATATTTAGTAAGTACTCAAATTTCCCTCTCATGAATTTTTGACTGGTTATTTATTAAATAAAAATAAGGCCCATGCATTGAAATTAATTAATGTGTCATAAATCTCCTTTAATCTATAGGCTTCTCCTCTCATTTTTATCCTATAATTTGTTTTTGAAGAAATTGTGTCATTCTTTGCTTAAAATTGTGCACAATCTGGATTTTGCTAATTGCATAGCCATAATATTAACATACTCCTTTGTACTCTTTATTTACTATATATTGATAGATTTATGTTGTGATCAGATTCAGGTTTCATTACACTGTGTATCTCTTGCAAGAGGCATATAATATTTGGTGGTCTCTGTTTATTACCTATATCAACAGGTTTCAACCCTTTGCACATTTTTCATATGTAAAACTTATTGAGGATGTCACAGTAATGTGAATGTACATAATGCTACAGAACTGTATGCATAAAAATAGTAAAAATCATAAATGTTATGTTATATATATTTTACCACAATAAAAAAATGATCGAAAACACCCAAAAATTTTGTTTATATAGAGGTGTGTGTGTGTTTGTGTTTGTGTGTGTATGTGTGTGTGTATAAAACGTATGTCTAGGTCGATAGCTAGATAACTGTATCTTAAAAGTAAAAACTAATCAATTATTAGAACATTTATAAACTTCTATAATAATATATTGATTGCATCTCCACAAAAATAACATCTTTTTTAAAAAAGTGTTTTCCAATTATTTACTGAGAAGTTTGGCTTTAGAGATCCTTTTATTTTTTACATTTTTGCAATTCTCTTTAATGCCTGGCTTAACAGAACAGCTACATTTTCATATCAGCTTTGGCATCCAATCTGATGCAATATCACATCCTATGTAATATCTGGTGAACAATGCACACTTATGAAAGGAATAGAATGAAAATGTTAAATAGCATGTCAGCATTGTTAAAAGAATAGTTTTGAACTGTGAACCCTCTAAAAGGATCCCTGAGCCACACCTATGGACAAATGACCTAGGACTAACAAAATAGTGTTATACATCCTTCATTTATTTATTAGAATAGTTCTAAAAAGAGACATTCTCCTCAATAACTATCTCATTACCCTGAGGTAACAAAAAAATAAATATTTTATTCTCTCTATTCATCATTTTTCAAGAGAATCAACTGTTTACATGGCATCCTCCATGTGTGACTGATGTTTTTTTCTTTTCTTTCTTTTTTCTTTTTTTCTTTTTGCTTAGATGTATGCTCATTGATTTTCACTTATTCGAAATGCTGGAATCTATCACAGTCATTGTTTTTATTGAAGCTCAAATTGCCCCATCTGTGACAGAAGGGTACTTTTCAAGTCAGCTGTTCTTGGATTCTTTTAGCATGCCTCCATCATTAAGCACGCCATTGGTTTCTGATGTAGCAAGACTCTTCCAGGCTTTTGTAGAAATTTTCTGCCCCACAATAGAAATTAGTCACCTTTCCAAGAATCTATGGTCCCTTTTAGATGGAAAATATGATGGGGAAACATAATATGGGTCCTAGGGTAGTGCAGGTTTCTAGGCCTTCTGAGAGAGCAAAGCTTAAAAAAAAATGCATCTTTCTTAAATCGTCATGAGCTCATATTTACACTTTCAATTCAAGTTCAGAACTACCAGATTTTACTCATCTATCTCACATCTACTTTTCTTTTCTCCCACACAGAAAATTCTGATTCCCAATGAATCAACATAATTATGTACTCACCTCAACCCACGATACACACATGACAGTCTTAGAATAAGAATACAAACACTACCATCAACAGTACAATTATTGGAAACAGCTTAAGATTTGTTTTTTGACTTTAGAATATATCCACCTAGGGATGTACAGTCAAATTGTTGTGCTTCAAATTCATTTGAAAGAGTCCCTGTCTCTGTGGTATATCACCAAATCGATAAATGGTTATGCTTATATTTTACATTTTGTTTTAAATTTTCAGAAACTGATTTCTTTGTCTGATTTATAATTTTACAAAATATCTACATGGAGCAGGACTTCCAGAATGGCAGAGCAAAAAGCACAGTATCTCAGTGATACCACTGGACACATTTTTCAAAATAAACCATCCAAGAATTCTAGAAAATGACAAATTGAGAAGTGTTCATTCAAAAATAACTATGGACACAAAGAATGATTGCGTATTGTAATGATGAATAAACTAACTCTGCTGATCTAACCATCACACATTGTACACAATTATTGAAAATCAACATTGTAATCTACATACAGGTATAATATATTATCTTAAAATAAAATAAAATAAAATGCCTGCCTGAACCTCAGTAAGAACAGTTGGGGTAGGGAGGCCCTGTGGCAATTTAAAATGGGGCTGCTCCTATCCTTCCTCTGGCTAGATGGTCCATAGCCCAGGACAAGCAACTTTGCTGCCACCAGCAAGGCAAACCTGACTTGAAACTCCACAGAAAGGCCCCATACCTGAAGAATTTGTAGATAACAACAGTAATTGGAGGCAAAAAATCAAAGGTCAACATTACAGCTGTCAGAGGCTGCAACATTGGTCGAGGCAAAGAACAGACCAGGCAAAATTGGACAAAGACATCTGGGAAATGAGACAGCCATAGTGGACTTTGATAAGCTCCCACTTATTTCCAGAGGTTTGTAAATACTTAGGAGAAACCAAAGAGGGCCATAGTTATCTACCTATCCTGGTTAAACATGAGTCCTTCACAAACAGAAAGGGTAGCCCAGGGAAGATCTGTAAAATGCTGAAATGGTGGATGTGTGTCCTAACCCACACAGATCTTCTCGGCAAAAGTTGAAATCATGACTAGCTTAAGGTGTTTAGGTACAACCTCTGACCAATTGTGGCCTACCACTAAGCTATGCTGACCCAGGAGTGAATCCTAGGAAACCAGAGTTAATAATTGAAAAAGAAAGGAAGGAAAGAAAGAAGGAAGAAAGAGGAGTTAGGTAATAAACAATTATATATTTTTTAAAAAGAAAATAAACAAAGCCAAGACATCAGTGTCTACATACTGCAGGGTAGTCAGAATATATAGAATTAGTCTAAGCAAGTAACAACAACAACAAAACACAAAAAGCAAAACAAACAAAACAAAATGACTTTGTTTGAAGAATCTTAAACTAGAAACAATCCAAATGTCCATCAAAGAATGAATGGACTAAAAAAAAAAATTCTATGTATATAGCATATCTGTAAATGGAATTCTATTTAGCAATAAAAAGGAACAGGTTATTATTGATGCACTCAGCAATATGAATCACTTATACCCATATGCTAAATGAAAAAAAAAAAAAATCCAAATTAAAAAACCTACATTTCCATCTTAATAAAATCATTGAAAAGATAAATCTAAGCTGAAGTGGCTTAAGAGTAGGTGGTAGATTTGAGTACAAATAGATATGAGGGGTTATGGAGTTCTATATCTTGATAGTGGTCTTGTTTATGTGGGCATACAAATTTATGCAAAACAATGGAATCGTACACTTAAAATACATGCATTTTACTAGAAATTATACAACAATAAACTTGATTTAAAATTTTTTAAATAAACAAAAAGTTGAAAACAGTAAATACAAACTTGGTTGTTTTCTCCCCCACCCGTTTAGAAACTGTATGTGCCTGTCTCATTTGGTGCTTAACAAATATAAGTTGAATTCATGAATGAAACCTAGAGGGACTAAAATCTAGCCAAGACTATCTCAGCACAGCCCTTTACAGGATTTGTCTTCCATATACATCATTGGCCTTGATCACACCCAAACCCTCAGGACCAACCTTTTTGCTCCTTGCTCTTAACCATTCTGTGACATGTATACCCCACTACTCTTCACACGTGACTTGCGCACTCTCTATTTGTGTATGTATCAACTCCCCAAAACCTGGCTCATTATATTTAGAAAATGTATCAAGGGAAAAGCTGCATTTTCCTTCAAAGATTTAGGGAGAAAATGGGGGAGCTAAAGGAAGGCTGGAATAACTCAGCTAAGCAAGAAGCGTTTAAACAAGAAGGGAAGTGTCAGTGTTTCAAATGCTACAATGATGTCAGGATAGGGTATAATTAGAAAAAACTGTGAAAGAATGTGACAGTTAATCCAACTTATATATGGTTGGGCTTTTGTTTGTTTTGTTTTCTTTTTCACTGGGAACATATTATAAGCAGGAAGGGCATCTTTGTCGTGATCCTTGCCCACAAGGAGCTTAAAAATGGTAAGGGGAAGACCCAAGTAACTGCAATGCAGGGTTGGAAGTGAGGCATGCATGTAGCAGAGTACAGGTGTAGAGCTCTCTGAGCTCAGAGGAGGGAAAGACTGTTTGCCACTTATGGGTCAAGGAACATCTCTAGTGGAAGTGACGTCAGTAATGGGTTTTGAAAGTTGAGTACTATTGGAAATAATAAAAATTGCAAGAAAACAATTCCACGCAGAGTTGCAGAATTAAATTGGCTTTTATTAACAAGTGATTACTAGGCAGAAAGAGAATCATTTAAAAGGAGAGTGGAAAGAATGTCATCACTGTGTTGTCCTTGCTCCTGGGATGCTGGGTTTTCATTACGAAGGGGGAGGCGTAGTGAGGAGCCTCATGGGATGTCCTGGTATGAGCTATGGAAAGAATAGAAATGGTAGAAACTCTGGAAAAGCTGGAGGTAGTGGTTGAGGATAAGCTGGATGAATCAAGAGAAAAAGCTAAGAGAGGGAAAAAGGGAATGTGGAATAAGACATTTGGGAAGAGATGAGGAAATACCAAGAACTTACCAGCGCTTCTTCAACCATATCACAAGGACTATCAGAAGCATCAAAGGCACTATCACTATCAAGGAGATCAAGGTCATGGAAACGTGGTGCCCTGTGGATGTTGGAGAGATACACAGATGCCATATTAAACCCACTGCTGATTCTATTCCTTCTATTGATGTCGTTACTTAACGTGTGTTGGATATGAGTTACATCAACATCCTATTTCAGTCACTATCCCCACACCTACTCAAGGAAGGATTCCTCATCTATCCTCAAGTTTTCTGAATCTGCGTGTCTCTAATGTTACACTCCTCTATTCCTTGAATTATGTGTATTCATTTTTCCTGAGATCCCTCACCTAGATCTGGTATTATCAAACTTTCCTCTACCCTACTGTCTAGGCTTAAGGATCGCCTACTCACACTTCCGACCTCCAATCTTACCCCAGTAGAGGACGATGTCCTGGCCTCCTAGACTGCTGTGCCTCACTCGACAAGACAGGCCAGCTGCCTCTCCAGTATCCACATCCAGGGTTACTCGGAGATACCATGTTCCATCAGCATTAGGAAGAAGATCATCTCGTTTAGTGTCCAGTTGCTCCTCCTCACCCCGCATCCATGTCACCCAAATAGGCTTTGGGTAGAAGCGGGAGACATGACAAGCCAGAGATAACCGGCCAGATACTAGGGTAGGGTGACTGGACAGCCAGGCCTCTGGCCTCACTGCAGAAAACACAAAAGGTATTCAGGTGAGGATGCTCACAGGCAGCTTAGGGGCATATGGATCCACATTAAGATGCAGTTATCCTTTTTCCTCTAGGAAACTATCACCCAGAAACCCCTCTCCCTCTTCTCCACTTCTTCATCCCAAGTTTAAAGGGTGTGGTAGAAAGGGGCAAAGCTTGAATAGAAAAATCTTAGAGCAAGGGACTGAACTGACCTTGTCTCTGTAGATACATCTTCCCTGCATCCAGGAGACCCGAGAGAAATCGGGGGCAGGTGTTTCTGTTAAGCTTATACACAATTTCCTTAATTCCTTCATACTGATTGAGTAGATCACAGACATTCTGGGCCCTACTCCCACCCTCTGGAGATGGCATCCATGATGTGTTCTGGAAACTCAGGAAATCGGATCCATCAAACGCTACGTGGCAGAAGCCTTCTGGGCTTTCTTTAGAGTGCAACTCACAGCCGAGTTTCACCTGTATATCAAAAGGATCTGTGGGAAGGGAGCAATGAGAAAAAGAGTTCAAACAAACAAGCAAACAAACAAACAAACAAACAAAGAGCAATGATGTAAGAACCTAAGGTCTTATTGGGAAGTGAAGCAAGAAGAAGGTTTTATACGGATGTGAGAATGAGCCAAAGATGTATTTGATCAGGAACAAGGAAGAGAAAAATTGCTTTGGATGGAAAGTGGGGCAAGAGCGATAAATGCCTTGAAATAACAGGAGATTAACCTGAGGAAGATTTGAGGAAATGATAGCTGAGGCACATGATACAGACTAGTGAGTAAGGGGGGACCTTGTATGAGGGAAGTAGGGGTACAGTATTCTATGATGCATGAAATTGCTCATAATGGTTGCTGGATGTAGATATTTGAAGAAACTGAATGGGAAAAGAGACCATATTTTATGGAAGTCAAGCACAGAGTGGAACAGTTTGTGCCTCTGAATTGTAGGCCACAGAGGAGGAACACAAGGGAAGATAACAAAGCATAAGAAAAAAATATTACAAAAGCAGCAAGTCTAGAAAATTTTGAGGAGTCAATGTCTGGAATATCCCCTCAGAAGTGTATGCATGTAGACCTTTATGGTGGGATGGGATAATGGGAAATAGTTCAGAAAGGAGCATAGAGTAGTTCCCAGGAATAGAAGAACTTCAAAGAATTCTGTTAGTTGAATTGACAGGACTTACATTTGAACTGCAATTGGCTGGCACGGTCTTGAATCTCCCGAGTTAATCCAATGAAATAGACACGGAACAGCATTTCCAGGTCTAACAACTCCTCATTGCTGAAGTTGCCCTTGGACCAGGAGTGCAGGAAAATTATTGTGCCAGATTCACTCTCCCAACCATGAGTTTGCAACTCGTCCAGCCATCCTGAGCCCTGATTTTGTGCCCAGGTTTGGTTGGCAAAAGATGAGATTTGGATGAGATAGAATGAGATGTGTTCCTGGACCACTGCGGGTGGTAGAAGGTCTAGCAGTGTAAGAAGAAAAAAAAAGATAAGAAAGCAGGATGGAGAGAAAAGAAAGGTTTAATAAGTAGCTTAGCGGTGATGATTTTTCTCACACAGGGCCCCATTGTTTGCCATCATCCTCCAGAAGAGTAAGCTGGACCTGGAGACAGGGATGCTTAGATAGTAAGCACCCCGGTATCCTTGGTGATCCTTCTTGGAAAAGCTCACCACACTCTGCCCAAATCCACCCAACCAAGAAGCCGACAGAGATGTTCTTACCATCTGCATTGTCACCGCCTGGGAGGAGAGCAGCTAGCAACGGAAATTGCAGAAGCAGCATGTCATTTGCAGATGTTTCTTTCAGCAAAGCTGGTTTTTGATCTCTGTTTTCAGCAAATCTACTCCTTTGTATCTCTAGACTGACTTCTTTCTTTCTCCAACAGATAACGTTCCCCACAAGCCACTGATGGCAACTAAGAAAATTTGCTGCTTCTCTCAAACTTGGCCCTCCTACTCAAACTCTCATTTCCTCTCCAGTTCTGAACTCTTCTTTCCTCTCTGGAATCCAGCTGCTCTCCTGATCACTAAGCTCCATCATACTTATTTGTTTTCATCAACTGCTTTGGACAAAGTGGTGTGTGACACTGAAAGGTCATTTCACCTCTCTGGGTACTGCATTTCATCTGTAAAGTAAAAAGGAGAAGCTTCACGGTTTTCCTGGGTCCTGCTTGTTTTAACCAATCACAGTGCTTCCAGTTTCCCCTCTTTACTATCTCTCCACTCTCCATCATGTCCCCTCCTCTCATAGCTCCATCCTTCTCTCCCTCAAAGTCTTCCCTTGACCATGTCACCCCTGATTCCTCCACCTTTACCATTTCTTGATTCTCACAAATTCTTTTGTAAATTGGAGAATTAATTTTCTCTTATCTCCTGTGATTTCCCAATGCAACTGTATAAACTATAGTCCATTCTTCATTGTCCTTAGAGATGAAATTGCAGCCATTCACAGTGCTTAGGACCATAAAGAATATAAGTAAGTTTTTCTATTGAGTTTCATCCATATATTCACTCACTAAAACATCACTCAATACATGATTGGTGCCAAGTATCTTATTAAGCATATGAACATACAGAGATTGACAGTGGGATCTCTCCTCTCAAGGAGATTTAAACTACAGAAGAGCTATGTTTAAACCAAGAATTAAAATGTGTTGTGATGATTTTAATTTCAATGTGTAGAGTCCCAGATACAAACCTGTTTAGAACAATATTCTCTAGAGAAGTATTTCAACTGTCTAACCCCTGCAGTGTTTAGAATTTGAAGTCCTAGAAGAACAGTGTACATTTCAATTGAGATCTAAATTCTGGGCAATGTATAATTGTGTAGGATTATGGTAGTTAAGGCACATAGCTTTTCAAAAGGATGCACACATGGGGAGACCATAAAATGTATATTTAAGTTTAATTTTGTGAGCTGATCAAAATACATTGTCACAAAGGGGCAACATTAGTCAATATTTGGATTTATTTAAGTACTTCTTAAATAAAGGAGGTACTTAGTGATTGCTTGTTGTCTCTGACTACTTAATATGTGTGAACACATGAATACAAATGTTTTTTGAGATCCAGGGAATACACTTATTATTATAGTGTCTCTTAAATAATATCGAACATTCTCTGAATGCATTGGAGAAGTCACCTAAAATCCCATTTGTATCATTGTCTCTTTTTAAAATTATATTTCTTGTATATATTTACAGTTTACAACATGATGTATTGATAGATGCTATTTCTTATTAAGGTATGCTAACATTAGTAACAAGACTAGAAATCACTCTCGATGAGCTCTTTCTATTACGACCACAGATATTTGGCAATTTCTATGAGCTACAAACATCTTTAAGAGCAATACACAGTTTAAGTTATAGCCTGATCACTCATAAGCACCACAATTCATCTTTATCTGCATCTTCCTGTCAATTGTAAGCTCTTAGTTTGTGGTTTTAGAAAGCTATAACAGACACAACGCTATGTGTTCACCAATTTATTTTTTTTCTCCATAGGCCTACAGGAAAAACACAATCCTCCTACCCCCTTATAATTGTGTTAGGGCCATGAGACTGAGTTCTAGACAATGGAATGTGTAGTGCTAGAGAGGTAAACCACCTCCAGACCTCACCATTTAAAATATCACATCAGGTCCAACCCTGTGGCGCACTCAGGAGAGTGCGGCGCTGGGACCGCAGCGACGCTCCCGCTGCGGGTTCGGATCCTATATAGGAATGGCTGGTGCACTCACTGGCTGAGTGCCGGTCACGAAACAGACAAAAAATAAATAAATAAATAATAAAATAAAATAAAAATAATAAATAAATAAATAAAATATCACATCAGATTATCTCACCCTGAAGTACCAGTTTGGAGGCCAAATATTCAAAATTACAGAGCTGTGAGATGGAGAGACGCTGCCTGATCTACATGGAGTTTGCCTACATGAGAATTAAACTTTGTGTTAAGCCTCTAAGATTCTAAAGTTTATTTATAACTGCAATACAACCTAGCTATACTGGTTAACATTATAGAACTCAGTAAGGAGCATCCTTTCTCCCTCTTAAATTCAGAACCAAATGAAATAAAGATAGCATGAGATAAATGGATTAAATTGTCAAACTTTATTTCTGATAGAGCGGCTAGATAATTGCCATAAGTGTATAATCCAGGTGATCTTGCTAGTATTGGACCCCAAATGGAGTGGCTTTCTCACTGCTGTGGACTGCATGCATCCCTCCCCGAAAATATGTTCAAATTCTAACCTCCAGTACAGTTGTATTTGGAGATGGGGCCTAAGGGTGGGGCCCTGATCGAAGGGGATTAGTGTCCTTGGAAGAAGAGACACCAGAATATGCTCACATGAGCACACACACTTTCTTTCTCTCACTGAGTGCACCTACCAAGGGAAGATCACAGTGAAAAGACAGCCATCTGAAAGCCAGGAAGAGAGCCTTCACCAGAAACTAAATCTGCCAGATTAAGATCTTGAATTTCTAGCCTATAGAATTGTGAGAAAATAAATGTCTTTTGTTTAAGCCACCCAGCATAATATTTTGTTATGGAAGTCCAAGAAGACTAACACACTCACTTAGTTCAGGATGCTCCTGTGACAATTAGGACATGGACAGGGAGGAGACCAGAAACAACACTTCTGAGAGCAACTTGCCTCGAGAGGTAAAGCGCGGAGGGAAGGTGGTCAGGTATGGATGCCTGTTTCTGTCCTAGATTCACTAAAGAGATAATTCACTCTATTTTCATAGGAAAGAGTAACGGTTGAGGAAAGAAACAAAAATTATTTAAGGAAAATTCTCCTTCAGGGGAAACTAGTAGAGTAGATAACACCATCACCCCCTGCTATGGTAATACTCATCCGATTATCCAAACAGAAACTTGAAAACCTGCATTCTTTTAGGAACTTACTTCTCCATTACTCCCCACAGTCACCATGACATTTATCTGCATAATTTCCAAAATCTGGCTCTCCCTCTCAAACCTCACAGGCATTCAGTTCTGCTTTAATAACGTGTAACCTAGATTACTGCCACAACTCCTTATGGTGCATCACAATCCAAATCTCTCCACATCTATTCAGCCCCCTACTACAGAGTTGCTATATGAAATGTGAACCTGATCGTGTCAATCTCAGGCCTAAAATATTTCAATTGCTTTCATATAAACAATCCAAACTCCTAAGCACATCAATTTTATATACAAATGTTTACATATATCAACCTCCAAAGGGGAAAGAGGAGGTAATTAGTGTAAGAAGGGAAACTGGCAGGCTCTTTATACTGGTGAATACATATAGATTCAAGAATCTGAAATTAATATAAAATTCAATGGAGAAAAAAGGAAGTGGTTATTTAGGCCCTCTGGCCACACAAAATCCTAATACAGTAATCTGAGATAGGTGGGACACCCTGTGGTTAGAACCCAGCCTGAGCAGAGGGTCTCAGCCATCCTGGGTAGCCCTGTATTCTTCCTATCACTAGTCTTTCCTCTACTAGTCCTGTGGGTGCTTGGGCCACAGGCATCCTCATGTTAGCCTTTGCCTGGGCTCTTATCTGTCACTCTCCTAAATCCACCCCAGTGGGTGACTTTTGTCCCCCTGGAGAGAGCTTTCCTCAGGACTCTGATGTCATGTCCCCATCCCACACAGGCTCACACTCTGTTCTCTCATCCCCTTCCCCACCAGCAGAATCCTCAGCCTCTGTCCACTTCCCTATTAGAGAAACCTCATCGCCTTCCACAATCACATGCCCCTCACAGGGCCTTTCACTTCTCTTTCAGCTCTGGTTGTTGTTCTTTCCCCTGTCTGATTTCTAGCAGCAGTTCCTGTCTCTAGCATGGGTCCCCCTCCCTCTCACCTCTACAGCAGTGAGAAGGTCCCAGACTGAGAGGTAGAATAAACTCCTAGGTGTACCACTTACTAGAAGCATTAATACCCCACTGAACAATGACTGAACTGGAAGACCTTGATATTTCCTAATTCTGTTTCAACTTTAACATTCTTTAACTTTGTGTTTCTGTTCATTTCTGTTTGCATAGTCTTTTCTTTCTCCTCTCTATTTCCTTGTCCTCATTTCTTTCTTTTCTATGATCTCCTATTGTTCTCTGCTTCCCTTTATCTGAGTTCCTTAGGTCTCCTCTCTGTCCTATCACTAATCATACCTAAACTTCGTACCCATTCATTTTAACCACCATCCTAGCTAAATTTTGAAACCTAAAGTATTGTCTTGCCACTTGATCTTTAGATTTCTGTGTATAAATGAACCACAAGCAAGACATTCTTATTGCAAGACAGAAGACAAGAAAACAATCCAAAAAAAAAAAAAACTATAAAACATAGATATCCTGCGTAAGCTATAATGTTAAAAATTATTTATACATGAATACATTGAACTCACTAGGTAAGGAAATCTGCAAGAAACAAAACAAATAAGAAATTGAAAACTAGAGATGCAAATAGAAGCTGACATTTGAGTTTCCCAAGACATTGTGGAGAGATAGTTCCAAAAGTGCTTTGACTACAGTAACCACACGAGCCATGAGGTAGTCTTGAGATCACCTAAAGGTATAAGTTGAGAGAAATATCCTCTACCATACCCTTAATGAAATTGGTCTAGGAAAAAATGCAACCAACTGAATAGAAAGATAACAAGGAATCTTGTGTCCACCTTAGGCTCTGGTTAGAATTTTTTTTTTAATTGTCCTTACAAAAGTTTTTAATCACAGGTTTGCCCTCACATGAGTTTGCAGTTGAAACAAATATTCTATTTGTCTTAAAATGTCCAATCCAAGAAATTAACAATAAAAGAATGGTTCCAGGCTGGTAATAGCACTGTGTCACTCAGCAGAAGCAGACATAAAACTGATTTCTAGGGACCCACAGTCAATGCAATCCTCTTCTTTTTTCTGATTTAGGCAGTTTTTGCTTTGCACAGTTTCAATATACACAAATTTCAGTTACCATGGTCTAGCTAAATAACACCAACCCCCAGCAACATAGCTCAATTCTAACTGCCACAGTATATTAACTGTTAATATCTGCATGAAGTACAAGCTTTACTACTAGCTCCTAAGTTAATTAATTGCCAAGGAAATGACAAATACACATAATAATCAGTGACCAATTACATCACTTATTTCAAAGTTTGTCAGTGACAAAATGTTGTTCTGGTCTGTGCAAAGATAACAAAAGTGTATAGTTGTGTTGTCTCCTCATATCCCAGTAATAATTTCATATGACATCTTACATGGATGGATAATAAAAAAGGGGGATTGGGCAACAAAGATGACACTGTAGAAAAGAAAAGTAACAATGGTAGAAGTGATATTTGAATTGAATATAAAAGAAGTTACAGAAAAAATTGACTGTGGGAATGTTGATAACGCTGCTGTCTGAGAGACTATAGATATGAAGCTAAAAGAACTTAGTGAAGGCTAACTTGTCAACCTAAATGAAGGAAGTGCTTGTGAAGAAAAGGATGAAGGTACAGAATGATGGGACGGCAGCAGAAAATTTCACATTAAAGGAACTCTCAGAGATATTTCCCAAAAGTGAAAACTCAAAGTATAAATTATTGGAAGCTGACCCAAAATTAGAAAGGAGTATGAAAATTCACCAAGACATAAAAAAATATCTTTCAAGTTATATGACACTAAGAAGGCAAGCACTGTTCAAAACATTCTTGGATTCTTGGTTTTTATAAAAAAAAAAAAAACACTTTAATTCTAGATGTTCTAATGTTTTAAGATACAGTGTGCTAAATAAATATTAGTTTTACTATATTTTTCATTTCCCTATAGATTCACAACCAACAGAATTTTGACTAGCTGAAAAACATTTTCTAAGAATTGTATTCATTTATTTTTTATTGAAACAGTTGATTATACATATTTATAGGTAGAGAGTTGAATATTGATGGTTCTGTACGATGTGTGATGATCAAATCAAGATAATTAGCATATTGATCATGACAAATCTTAATCATTCTTTGTGTCCACTAACCAATTTCTCACTAAACCCTCTTCCTCTCCCCCTTTTGCACCTCTAGGAACAACAGTTCTGTTCTCTCCTATTGAAAGTTTAGTGTATTATTATGATTCTGTCTTTCTCCCTCCCTCTCTGCCTTCCTTCCTTCCTTCCTTTCCTCCCACTTATGAATGAGAACATATTGTATTTCTCTTTCAGTGTCTGGCTTATTGCATTTAACATAATTTTCCCCAAGCTCATCAATGTAGCTTTGAATAGCAGAATTTAATTCTTTTTATGGCTGAGTAGTACTCCACTGTGTATATATACATTTTCCTTATCCAGTTGTCCATCGATGGACATTTAGGTTGGTTCCACATCTTGGTTATTATAAATAGAGCTGCAATAAATATGGGAGTGCAGGTATCTCTTGGGTATGAAAATTCCCATTCATTTGGTTATTTACCGAGTAATGGGATTACTGGATATTATGGTAGTTCTATTTGTAGTTGCTTGAGAAACCTCCATACTGTTTTCCATAACAGCTGTGCTAATTTACAGTTCCACCAACAGTGTAGAAGGGGTCCACTTTCTCTGAATCGTCAGCTGCATATGCTATTGTCTTTTTGATACTAGGCAATCTGACTGGTATCTCCATATTGAGATGGTGTATCCATATGGTTTTGATTTGCATTCCTCTGATGATTAGTGATGTTGAGCATTTTTTCATTGTTGAGAGAGGAGTGTTGATGTCCCCAACTATTATTCTATCAGGGTCTATCTCTCCCTTTATTTTTTTTATTTTTTTTATTTTATTTTTTTGTCGTTTTTTTCTCCCTTTAGATCTAATAGTGTTTGCTTTATATATCTGTGTGTTATGATGTTGGGTGTGTATATATTTATGATTGTTACATCCTCTTGCTGGATAGATTCCCCTTATCATTATATAATTGCCAGAGACCAGCTCCACAGGATTCGTTGGACCTGAATAGGTGGTGTGGATTTGGTGAAAAGGAAGAGATGGACCACAGATGTCTAGTGCAAGTGTGGACATCAACCACAAGAATCTTGCTTTATTTATATTGTTACTTAACATTTTACATGATGATTTATCTTTTAATCAAAACATTTTTTATTTCATCTCTATAGAAAAAGAAAAATCAGAATGTTTCAAAGCACTCATGTTAGGATAAAAGCACCCACTCATGCATCAATAGTTCACCCCAAAGCCTGTGGCTTGTGGCCAGGAAACTATAGAATAGCAGCATGCTTGGTTTTACAGCATCAGACTTTTGGTCTGAATCACAATTCTTAACCTTTTAAACTTACACATAAACTTATATTCTAAATTCCTATTAAATTTTACTTATACTTGTATTTAACAATTTAATATTTTGTTTTATTTTAATTATTTTAATTCTTAACCAAAAACACAATATCTATAACATGATTTTATATAATGAAACTTAATTATAATGTTCTATTATAATTTTGTACTACTATTAAAAACAATTACACTTTAAACTAATCTAAACAAAATCTATTAACATCAAAACCTTTTATATATCTCTACTATTTTACCTATTTATCTTTATAGTAAAACTTTCTATTTGCTTGCCAATTGACTCTGGGAACAGTACAAGGAACAAAGTGAAAAATTAAATGATCCTACTCAAGCTAATTAAAACACACTATATCATTCTTATTATTACTAAGGAAAGAACATGTTCTTGGTAAATCAAGTGAAACTGTGGGAGTGGGGAGAAACAAAGAAATCTGTAACTGGTTGTGATCAATTAGTTGTAAACACCACTGCACTCCGACCCACCATCTCCCTGGGGGAATGTGGATAGAAATCCAACATAATATCTTCATTCCACATGTACAAGATCATGACCACAGCCACAATGGGTCTATGCACACATCACTAACAAGAAAGATTAATAACAAAATTAAATGGAGCCCACCCATACCAGGAACATACATCAAAAATACCTTTAGTACTGACAATGCCTTTTAAATAAACCGATTAATTTTGATGTATTATTAACACGTCCCTCGAGAAACCCTGGGGCCCTTGGAATCTTTTGAAGGACATGCTAATATGGCTTTGAGAAACTCCAGGGCCCTTGGAATCCCCCAAAGCCACACTAAGCCAAAAGTTAGGCCTTTAATTCTGAAAAGCCTCGTCAAGTAAAGGTGAAACAAACAAGAAATCTCCACGGAGCCATGCTGCACATACAAGACCCTCTTGCAGCCTGCTGAACAAGGGGTGTCACTCCTCACGCTCCCATGCTGTTCCCTATAGCAGGATGGCTCACAGCATATAATGATGTTCTTTGTCTCTTTTCATAGTTTTTGGTTTAAAGTCTATTTATCTGATATAAGTATAGCTACTCCTGCTTATTTCTGGTTTTCATTTGCATGATATATCTTTTTCCATCCCTTCAGTATTAGTCTGGGTGAGTCTTTACAGGTGAGGTAAGTTTCTCGTAGGCAGCATATAGTTGGGTCTAGTCTTATCTATTCAGCCAGTCCATATCTTTCGAGTGTGAATTCAACACATTTACATTTAGGGTTGTTATTGAAAATTATTGTCTTACCCTGGCACATTATTGATTTTGTATAGTTGTTTTAAATATCTTTTGTTCCTTTCTTTCCATTTATTTGTCTTTTGTGTTTGATGGTTTTTTGAAATGGTACGATATAGATTCCTTGCCTTTCTCATTTGCATATTTGCTCTACCAGTGGGTTTTGTTCTTTCTCGTGTATTCATGGTAGTGACTATTATTATTATTATTACTTTTTTTGAATTCCAGATGCAGATCTGCCTTGAAGATTTCTTGTAGGACTGGTCATGTGGTGATGAACTCCTGTAGTTTTTGTTTGTCTGTGACATAAACTATTTCTCTTTCATTTCTGAAGTATAGCCTTGCTGTGTAAAGTATTCTTGTGTGACATTTTTCTTTTTCTTTTAGTACTTTGAATAAATCATCCCATTCTCTCCTGACCTGTAGGGCTTCTGTGGAGAAATCTGCTCTTAATTTCATGGTGACTGCCTTAAAGGTAACTTGACAATTTTCTCTCACTGTTCCTAGGTTTCTGTCTTTGTCTTGGAATTTTGACAATTTGACTACAGTGTGTCTTAGAGAGGACCTTTTCATATAGAATCTGGTTGGGGATCTTTGAGCCTCCTGGATCTGAAAGTACATTTCTCTCGCAATGCCTGGGAATTTTCCAGCTATTATTTCATTCAGTAAGTTTTCATTATCTTTGCCTTTCTCCTCCCCTTGTAAAACACCCATTATTTGGACATCTGTACACTTAAGGTTGTCTGACAGCTCTAGTAAATTTTCCTTAATTTTTTAAATTTGTTTTTCTTCCTTTCTTTCCTTTTTTTTGTTTGTTTTTTTGTTTTGTTTTTGTCCACCTGGTTTATTTCAAATCTCCTGCCTTCAAGATGAGAAATTCTTTATTCTGTTTGCTCTGTTGCTTAAGCTCTCAATTATATTTTTTATTTTGTGGAATGAATCCTTCAGTGCTAGGAATTCTGCTTCATTCTTTTTAAGGTATCAATCTCTTTGTAAAGTTTCTCCTTCAGATCTTGGATTATTTTTCTCATTTCCTTGTGTTATCTATCTGAATTTTTTTGTATCTCCTTGAGTTTCCTTAAGATTGATGCTTGGAATTCCTCTTCAGTCATTTCCTAGGCTTCCTATTGTTTACAGTCTGGTATTGGAGAATTGTTCCTTTGGGGATGTCATCTTTTCTGGATTTTTCATATTTCTAACATCCCTATGTTGATGTCTGGGCATCTGGTTGAGCATTTGCTTCTTCTAATCCTCAGGAGTGGCTTTTGAGGAGAGAGACTACTCCCTATATGTGTTTTATACTGACCATTGGGTAGGGTGTTTTCGGTCTGATTTCTCTAGATGCAGTAGAGTAATCTCTGTGTAATTGCTCTGACCATATTCAATGTCAGAGTTGTCTGTGAATGTCTCTGTGGCCTAGGCACTGAGGCATTCAGTAGTTTCTTGCTGAAGTGAGTGACACTCAGTTGGGTTGTCAAGGTCATAGGCAAGATATTAAGATCTTGGGAGAAGTGTCTGAATGTCCTGTCACTCTTTGGCTAAGGTGGGTGACTGAGCAGATTTTCTGGTACTCTGGGTAGTTTCCTGTGACCTTGATGGGTACACTGCAGTGAAGTGAAGGTCCTCATCTTAAATGGACAAACCTGGGTGGAGTTATGGGGGCCAGGATTAAGACTTTAGGCTTTGAGGGGGATAACGGGGAGTTCAGCAGCCCCTCAGCCAGAGTGGGTGACTCAATAGTGTTACTGAGGCTCTAGGAAGAGCGCTGTACCCCATGGGAGGAGTTGAGGTAATTTGCAGCTTCATTGTTGACATGGACAACACTGAATGGTGTTACTGGATTTGTGTGTGGTGCCCTGTACTGTCAGATGGAATACTGGGATGGTCTGCAGCACCACTGTTGAAGCGGGCATTCTGTGTGAGGTGTAGTCAATTTTGGGTTTTATCCTTCACCAGCCAGAGGGATGCTAGGGCCTTCTGTAGCTGTTGAGCTAGAGTGGCTACTCTGGGTGAGGTTGTGACAGTTGTGGACAGGCCTCTGTGACTCTGAGAGCATTCCTGGGAGAATCTAGATCTCCTCAGTTGAGGTGGGCTGTCCTGCACAGGGTTTGGGGGGCTGTGGGTGGTCTGCTGTGACCCAAGAGAGATGCCAGATTCCTTTGAAGTTTCCTTGCTGGGATGGACAGCCCTCGGAGGTCTGAATGCTGCTGCAGACATGTGTCTGTGTCCGAGAGAGATGGACAAGTCCTCCCCTGCCTCTTTGTGGCTATAAGAATTGCAAGGGTGCCTTACCAAAGATGATGGAGTTGACAGCAAGGGCTAGAGTCCCAATTAGGTGGCTTTCTGATTCTGTGGCTTATGTATCCCAACTCCTTCAATCCTGAGTTTGACACCCTCATTGCACTGGACTGCCTGTTCCCAGGATGCAGGACGCCATGTGGACATAGGTATGGGTAACCTGGAGCAATGATGTGCCCTCAGGGGAGTAGAACAGCTGCTGGGTCCAGAGAGAAATGTCCTTGGGTGTCGGGATTAATCTCAAATCTGTGATTATTATAGTAACCTGGCACCTAGGGGGTGGGGGGTGGTTTCATGAGTGTCCATCTCCAAGTCAATTCAGTCATGTATGCCTCGAGAAGCTTCCAGCACCGGGTACATGACCATAGTGGCTGCCCCTGAGAGAGGCATATGGTTTCCCCTTCTTTTTCTCATAGCTATAAGCATTGTATAAACATTCTCCAGTGTAGGAGGGATCACTGGACACAAGTAAAGGACCTGAATAGGCTGTTTTCTTGGTCTGGAGGGTGTGTACACTGACCCTCTCTATCTTGACAGTGGTACCCTCACTGCAATCAAGAATTTTGGTCCCAAGCTCACTGCAGCAGTCTGAGACATAGGGGTTGGTGATGACTCCACATGTGTCCTTCTCCAGGCCTGTGAAGTTACATACACCTGCAACAGTTCCCAACACCAGGTGCATGGCGATGAAGGTGCAGATTCCCCTGTGGGTTGGCCCACTCACTTCTCCACAATCAAAAACTCCTCCTGAATCCCTGCTGCTCCAGGTTGGGTGATGGGATGGTGGTAGCTGGGGATTTATTCTGTTCTCTTTGTGAGTATCCAGAGTTTTTGCACTCTCCAATGTCTCCACTGCCCTCTCAATGTATTTCAGCTCTTTTCTTTTGTTTTTCTTGTCTAAGCATAGCTGCACATTCAATGCATTCTCTGTCTTTGTGGGAAAGATGAGCAATATATCTTCTAGTTAGCCATCTTGCTCCATCCTCTTGACAAAAATTTTAAAAGTCACAGAATGATCTTAATTTTCCGCTTTGATTATTAAGATCCTTTGCATGCTTTCAGACTGCATGGTCAATTTTTACAGTCCTGCACTAACATGTAAAACAAAGATTGACTTTATGTTGTAGGATTTGGAGTCAAAATCAAAACCTGCAATTTGCTAAGCATCAATAATATATTCTAATGGATACTATAACTTCACTTTTCTTTAAAGAATCTCTTAGTCATTTAACACTTGCAAGGAGCAACGTATATTGAAATATTCTAATATTACTTTGCTTATAGTGCTAATTTTACTTAAGTATTATGACAAACCAGTGCTAAACACATCAACTTACAAGTGGATATTGTTGGAGGTATACTTCTGTCTTGTTTTTTAGAATCCATCATTTTATTAATATCTTCAAAATTTCTAAAGAAATATTGCAGACTACCATAAATTGAATTCTTAGTATGATATCAGCTTAACTTCATCATAGATTCAACAATGGTTTTAATTTTATATTTATTTATAATCTCAATACAATTCAATGTTCTGTTGATACTGAAAAGTAATACTACTCTTGTATGATTTTAAAAAAAACATTTAGAGATTGACTTTTATATATCTTTTACTAACAATTTTTTAAAAATTGCATAGATCAAAGAATGTAGAATGCCATAAAAATTTTAAGCAATTTTCAGATGCTGTTTATTATATTCTCCAGGAGTGGTGGCATTATCATATCCCTGAATCTTCAAATCATTTTTTTTTTATGTTCAGTTTTTGTAAAAGAATTTATGTCTAAGGGTTCCATTGATAAAATTTTCAGCTCAGCCATTTCTACTGAGACAGCCTGGTTGAAGTTCATTGCTTATAGGATCCTATGCACATTATAAGATTTGCTTTGGACAGGTGGCTTGTTTTCAATATTGACTCTGTGTGTGAGGTCTGTGTATTTATTTAAGAGCCAACAAGTAAACTTCCATAAAAACACACTTTTGCTGTAGTGAATGCTGTGCTGAGCCATCAATATACCCTCTTCAGGACACATACGCTCATTCCCTCAGCTTTGGGGAGTACTGACTGCTGGCCAGATGTGCCCTTCTGTGGAAGGGAGCTACTATGTCTAAGGGGAAATCCCTTCCGTGGGGAAAGCCCACATCAAATGTGGAAGTAAGAAGGTAGGACTCATTACCTTATTGTAGGAAATCTGAAGAAACATCCTCGCTGAGGCACTCTATGAATTTGGTTAAGTCGTCTGTTACAACTATATCATAGTTCACCTTCTCCCTCTGCTCAGTCCTGCTTTCTTCTCTTTTTTACTAGTGCTGTTCTTGGGAGCATCCCTAATGAACATTCTGAAGACAGATGTTTATCTGAGTCTGTTTCCTCCGAAATTGACTGGAGACAGTATCTACAAAAAGACAGCCACTTGTCATTGGACAAAGCCATCCTAAGTGACATCAACCTGCTATGGTAAAAACCTCAAATGGCCACTAGAAACAAAGTCCTGCAGCTGCCTGTCCAGGCCACAAAAGTAAAGAGGCAGCTGCATAGCAAAGAAAACCAGTTGTGTTAGACCATACAGCCACTGCACACCAATGAAGTCAGAAAGTCATGTGGTCATGCCCAAATTTCCAATGCCAAAGGCCACTTACACTGGCTCCACTGAAAGATTCTTCATGCATTATTTATTCTTCATTTTCAGAATATTTTATTCTCTTTACCTGTCTTCTTAAAAAGGCCCCAGTAGTAATTGTTGATTGTCTCCTGAATTTAACTTATTCTTCTAAACTGCAGGCATTGACTTTTCATCATACTCAAAATTAGTAAAAATGTATGCTAAAAATATATTCCAACTTTTACTAAAACTTAAATACCTTCCCTGGTTTTTGATTTAAGTAATAGCTCTTTCCTAGATTTGATATAGATGAGGTTACTTTCTCTACTTTGGATTTACCTCGGTGAAATGAATTGTGAAATATTTCACTCTACCATTTTTCTAGAAGTTCACTCTGACGTGCTTCTTTTTATATAAATTTTGGAATGGCTGGTTGCATTTTCTCCCCTGACATAGAAAATATACAGATAAAAATGAATTTATACACAAATAAGTTGGGTATTGGTATTAAAAAGTTGATTTTGTCTTAGCAAAAATCAAGTAATCCATACAGGTCATTGCAATAAGAAAATTAAATAGCTGCAGGTAAACATCTCATAAATCAAAACTATCAAAGTTAGCTGATATTCAACTGACATACTGAATTAGTTAGGATTAAGTTTGGCTGCAAGCAATGAAAAATTCAAACTAATAATATCTTTAAAAAGATGTAATTACATTTCTCTCTCTTGTAAAAAGACTGATAATGAAAGGTTGTTATGGAATTCTATAGTGTCAGAAACTTGGTTCTCAGTTTAGTTTTTTGTTTTAGGGAAGTTTTTATCTTTTGGTTTTGCTTTTTTTGCTTTAGTCATTACCTTGCTTGGTCCACATTCTAAAGGGCATTCCATACTCTGATAAATGTTTCTTTAGACAATGCCATCATTGTGGGAACATCATAGAGCGTACTTACACAAATATAGATGGTATGGCCTACTACACACTTAGGCAATATGGTATAGCCTATTACTCCTATATTAGTAATGTGTTTCTTTATGATGACATTAGGCCATAGAAATTTTTTAGCTCTATTATAATCTTATGGAACCATCGTCTATGCAATCTGTCACTGACCAAAAAGTCATTATGTGGTGCATGACTATAGTTTCTTCTCTGTAAGAACCGCTGGGTGAAATTTCCTTGTGGCCTCAGGACCAGGAATGCTATACTTCTCCTAAACAACTTATCTTCTCCTAAACAACTGTATCTTCTCCTAAACAACTGTATCTTCTAGACAATGAATATGTAACTGAGCCTTCCCTAATCATATTATGGTCCTCTAATAATTTGCAACCCATAGCTAGCCAGTGTATAGAGTATCATGGCACTTTTTAAAAAATTTACTTCATTCTTTGCTTCATCTTGTTTTATTGGTCATATATCCCCCTGGACTCTATTCCTATGTTATTATTAATATATTTTAATATTATGTAAATATTTTGTAAATAATTTTAAATTACTTTTAAAGCTAACAAGTTATTGTGAACTTAAGCATGGGTTTGTAAGCTGCTTGATGATTTGGGGGCTTTACGACTTCAAATTATCGATACAAGGATACTAAAACTTTGTTTTAATCTCTACTGCCACCTAGTGGATAAATATAGAAATTTATATCAATCTGTAGCTTTTTAACAGTGATTACAAAAACCCTCACATTTTCAACCGCAGGGTTTTGATGTTGCATACTTTTATTCTGTGCGTAGAAAGATAAATATTTTATAAAACGTTAGACATTTGTATGATTTTCCCTTGGTGCAATCCATTATCCCAATTCAGTCTCTATTCTATAGAGCATAATTAAACATTTTCCAATTTTTATTTTGTTCTGCTTTTGGAATCTGAAGTGCAGACTGTTAACTATTCCCTTTTATTTACGGACCATGGATATTACTTGGTCTGAGCAGGCTTCCTCTGTAAACTATTTTATTTCTTTATGTATCCCCACTTCCTTCCCTTCCCCAATTCTAATGCATTAACGTGCTACCATTCTGTTTGTATGTGTTCTTATAAAATGTGGTGTTGCTTGATGCGTACTACTTTAATTGCAACAAAAGGTAGTATACTATATGCTTTGTGTATTAACGTATTTTAATCAGCACTCTTTTAAAGGCCTTCCCATATTACCCTATGCCTAGTCTGTTGTTTCTAACTGCTGCATGGGTCCCCTAGTGTGCATCTACCACATTTTACTTATGCGTTCCCATGGGGATGAATATCTAGTGTACTTCCAACACCTCACTACCATTCAGGCAGAGCCTTGGTAGTTGCCCCTGGTCAGGCCTGAAGAACCACACACGGGTTTTAACCAGGAGGTGAACCCCCCACAGCACGCTGGATCTATCACCAGCTTGAGTTTCTCCACAGTCATTGTCACCGTGTGCAATGGTCAGAACTCCTGACCTGCAACCATGTTCACCCTGGCCTCTACCATGTCCTCAGATCCCCGCCCAGTGCCTGGCACACAGTGGCCCTCAGCACTTGTAGCTGACCACGGTGCCCCCCACCTGCCCTGTGCTGGAGCAGGTGTCACCATCAGTGTTCATCAGGCTTCTGGGGCCACATCCTCGGGGGCTCATGGCACAGGAAATAGGCTGCTCTGCTGCCCCCTGGCGTCAGCACACAGGCTCCATTCCCAGACGCCTTCCCCTCCAGGGCTGAGTGCCTCTGGGCTGGAGTGCTGTTTGGAGCAGGTCAGAATCCTGTGGTTTGGGGTGAGTGCTCTTGAAGCCCCTGCTGTGCAGGAGGCAGTGGGGAGCTAGATGCCACCCCTCCCTTGCAGAGCTCACTTCCAGCTGGGGGAGGTTGGAGGATGAGGAGCAGCACGTGGAGTGACACGGGAGGAGGACTTGCTGGGGAGGTCCCTGCCTGGTGGTATGTCCCTGACAAGAGGCCTGAGACCTGGCAAGGGGGCAGCAAGGAGGGGCCGCCATGCAGAGACCGGGTGGACGAGGCAGGACAGGTGGTCAGCAGAGCAGACGGGCCCGAGTGAGGAGGAGGGAAGCCGGCTGCAGTGTTAGAAAATAAGTTAAATAAGGTGAATGAGCTTAGGGTAAAGGACTGTCATTGAAAGCCGCACAAGGGATCACAGAATTTGGGCATAGGAGCCGCACAGGATGGAGTCCTTCTCTGTCCGGCTCCCACGGACCAGGGTGAACCACAGGTCGTCCAGTTTGCTGTGGTTGAGAGCAGGTGCGGTCCATGAGGGCCTGTTAGCCCCCTCTCACCATTTAAGGGTCTGTTGTGACCTGCCAGCCCTGCCTTTGGTTCTAGAAGCTTCTGCATTACAGAGTGCCCTCTGCCATCCCCGTCACTCATGGGGCTGGGGGGCTGGGCAGGGCAGGGAGGAAGCAAAAGCCACTGGGGTGGGCCCGCTTCTCGTGGGAGGAGGCTAAGGCCACGGGGTCAGGGGTTAGGCAGCTCATGCATGGTCACGTGCCAGGATCCGCACCCACATCCGACTCCCCAGGCTTTGCCCCTCTTGCAGGCAGCTTGCTGTGGGTGGCAGCCAGGGAGTGCAGGTCCCCAGCAGCCTCCACCAGCAGCACAGGGCCTTGGGTGTAGGCAAGGGAGCCCCAGGAGTCCGATGAGGGGTGTGGCCCCCGCTCCTGTGTGCTGCAGGGACCAGCTCTGCGAATGGCCTCAGGCAGGGCGTGTCTGGTATCTCTGCACCCAGGCACCCAAGGGCAGTGCTCCAGACAGGAGAAGCGGAGGCCATGGAGTGTTGAAGGAGCGTCTGTCCCATCAGTTATCCCATTTGACTGTGGTGTGGGCCCGTGCAGCAGGTCCTGTTGACAGTGGCAGTTTATACGTGATGAGACCCAGGGCTTGGCCTGCGTCACCCAGAATGGCGTGGGTGTGGGCCCTGGATCCCATGGGGCTCTTCAACTCCTGTCCTTGTGACTGTGCCATTTCTCCCCATGACCAGTCTCCTGGCTTCCGGACTTTGAGCTCAGACTTCAAAGTATGGGCTTGATTTCCAAGTGGAAAAGCAACTTGGCTAGGCCAGGAGTCAGCCAAATGTGGCCCTCCACCTGCTTCTGTAAATAAAG
This sequence comes from Cynocephalus volans, assembly GCF_027409185.1. Lineage (NCBI taxonomy): Eukaryota > Metazoa > Chordata > Mammalia > Dermoptera > Cynocephalidae > Cynocephalus > Cynocephalus volans. The sequence continues at coordinate 115,928,007 of NC_084467.1, read as the reverse complement.
TTTCATTGCACATGGCTTCACCTGTACATGCACCTCTTGCGCGTGGCAGCTGTGCTGAGTAGTCGCGACAGACAGTCTGGTTCCCACACTGAAAATACTTCCTCTCTGGCCCTTTATGGGAAGTTTATTGGCCCCCCAGCTACAGCAGAATAGGGTGGGCACAGACCTTGGAGGGCCCAAGTGCTGGGGTGAGGGGCCTGATCTCTTCCCTACAGGAAAGTTGTTTTCATCACATCTCCCCCCTCTTTTGTTAACACTTTGTGAGTAGAACAGGGGGCCTGGGTGGGTTCCTCCCTGGCATCCACCTCTTCCCTGGGGGAGTTCCCTGGGGCTCCCAGAGTCTGCGGCAAGAGCTTCACGTGGGGATCTGGTGCCCCAGAAGGTGTCAGAACAAGGGCAGTCCTTGCTCCATGTGGCCGCTGCAGGAGGGGTCTTCCAGACCCACACTCGGGTCACTCCCTGCTCTGTCTTCCCACCGAGTGTGAACCAGGAGTGGCAAGGCCTGGGGGCAGCCCGGGCAGCCTCAGGCCCTGCTGGCCATTCACAGGCTGTGTCTCCACAGGGGCGGCTGACGGGGCTGGGTGGAGAGGACCTTCCCACCATCATCATCGTGGCCCACTACGACGCGTTCGGAGTGGCCCCGGTATGTATGTGTGTCCCCCACGGGGCCGGACCCCATCTCGGTTCAGTCTGCAGATGCACCCACAGTGAGGGCCCTTGACCCGCTTTCTCAGGTCCCATGAGGACCCCCTGGGTGTGTGTCATCGTGTCACTGACATGGAGGCTGAGCTACACGGGTGGTCTCTTGGCCAGGGTCCCACAGCAAATAGCTGGCCAGGCCAAGAATTGAGCCCAGGGTGCCTGTGTCAGGGTCCCAGGCCCACCCCAGATGTGGAGATCCACGAGCAGGGGAAATCCTAGGACTCAGCTCAGTTTTCCCCTGGCTGTGGCTTATTACAGGGAAAGGACACAGAGCAGAGTCAGCACAGGGAAAAGGCGCGTGGGGTCGACTTGGGTGTCGGGGGTGGGGATGTTCAGGTTCAGCTTCCAGAATCCTCCCCCAGGGGCGTCGCACAGGACGAATCCTGAGCAACACGTGTGAGGTGTCATCCCAGGGAAGCGCACAGAGACCCAGCACCCGGGAGTCTTATGGGGGCGGGTCACACAGCCCCCCTGCCTGACAGGTGCGAGATTCCAGACTCCTGAAAGAAGGCGGGGTTGAGCTTAAACCACACTGTGTGCATGGACAGTGTCGGCCCAGGAGCCCCTCCTGCCAGACAGGGTGGGCCCCGAGGTCCAGGTTCCCCATACCAGGCAGCACCGGTCTCGTGGCCACTGTTCTGAATACACAGCTTCGGGCCTTCAGGGCCGGCTCTGTTCTGCAGAGCGCCAGGTATAGTGAGGTCAGGGGCTCGTGCCGGAATGTAAATCAACATGTCCTGTTTCGTCTTCCTGAAAATCTTGCTTTGAAAAAATCAGCTAGACCAAGCCCCTGTTCGTGCCGTGGACGGGTAAGAGGGACAAGCTTACAGTGAACAATTCAGTGACATTTGTTTAGTACGTTCACAAGGCTGTACAAGCACCACCCCCTCTAGTTCCAGAACATTCTATTATCCAAAGGTAGCCCATCAGAAGTCACTCCCCACCCCTTTCCCCCACCCCCGGCAACCACGAATCCACTTTCTGCCTGTGTGGATTGGCCTGTTCTGGACATTTCCTATAAATTGAGCGACACTCTGTATGGCCTTTTGTGTCTGGCATCTTCTACTAAGCACGAGGCTCTCCCATGAATTTTGATGCCACCGTTACACCCCTTTGTACACTGTGACCTTGCGACAGTCCCAAGCCATCGCAGGATCCAGTTATATCTCCCTACGAATCATCATCACCCCACTGAGAATGTTGCTCTGAGACACAGTGGGGACTGAGGTGTCAGGCTGGAGGGATGACTGGGCCCCCACAGCCAGGGGCACGAGGGTGGAGGAGCTGGTCCTGCAGGTGGCCCCTTGCAGATGCTGGCACTGGGGGAACACTGCCCTTGGTGACCGCATCCACCTGCTGGGTGCTCAGCTCCAGGCTCTGGGCAGAGTCGCTGTGAGTGAGGGACCAGCCCTGCAGACCAGGGGTTCAAACAGAGGAGGGGAACGATCCCAGCCATGCCCTGGACAAGTTCTGGAGGCGAGATGGAGGTGGCAGTTCAGAGTTGACCACAGCCACCATCAGGGACAGCAGGTTTTGGGGGGGTGGGACGCAGCACACAGGCATGACAGCCGGCCCTGTCTCTCCCATCCTGCAGTGGCTGTCACTTGGCGCAGACTCCAACGGGAGCGGCGTCTCCGTGCTGCTGGAGCTGGCCCGCCTCTTCTCCAGGCTGTACACCTACAAGCGCACCCACGCCGCATGAGTGCCACCGGGCAGGCGGGGGCCACGGGCAGCTCGGCACCAGCACGGTTATACCTGTTCTCTTCAGAGCCAGGGCCCCAGGGGGTTCTGACCCCAGGAATCAGGGAGTCTGTTAAGGGCTAGCAACGTGCTAGGCCTGCCACCAAGCTCCCCAGACTCTTATCTCTTCCAGTCCCACCACAAGACTGGGACAGCTGTCAGGCCTAGGAACTGGTTAGGGACGCGTTCACCTGCGAGTAATGTTAACGTCCAACAGTTGCTGAAACCGTGTTCCTGCCTCTTGGCACCGTGAGCATTGGGCTGGATCCTTCTCTGTGGTGGGGCGTCCTGGGCACTGCAGGTGCTGAGCAGCATCCCTGCCTCCACCCACTCTGTGCCAGGAGCACCCCCCAGTTGTGACAACCTCAAATGTCCCCAGACATGGCCCAGTGTGCCCTGGAGGCAGAATCTCCCAGGGTGACACCTCCTGGGTTAGGGGATTCCATGGACCCCCAAGAGACTCTGCATCCCTTAATCACCTGCCCTACTGAGGTCCAGGGGTCTGCACACATTTAAATCCACACACCGATGGGGAGGGAGAGAGGAGGTGAGTCCCAGAAGCTGGGGTCACCTGGTTTGTACCGTCTGCCCCATCGGGAGTTTATCCTGGTGTCTGTTGTGAGCACGGATGTAACTTGATTTTTTTCCACAATAACTAACCCAGGCTCTCCCCCTCGGCACTGCTGACATGCAGGGTCTGATCACCCTCTGTGGCGGGTCTGTCCTGGGCACTGCAGGTGCTGAGCAGCGTCCCTGCCTCCACCCACTCCATGCCAGCAGCACCCCCCAGTTGTGACAATCACAGATGTCCCCAGGTATGGCTAAGTGTCCCCTGGGGGACAGAATCACCCAGGTGAGACCCTTGCTTAAAAAAAGGCAGCCGTGCACTTCTCAAAGACAAGGTCGCTGCGGGCATCGTTGGTCAGCAGTTCAGGGCTCAGGGGTGCTGTGTCAGATCTTTTTGGGCCTCCTTATGGTCACCAGTGACTGCCCAGCACCAGTAGTCACGTCCAAGTTCAGGCAGGGTGAAGGTGGGGGCGGGGGCAGCGAGTTCCCTTCTAAAAAGTGCCAAAGCAGACGCTTTCTCCTCCGTCCTGTGTATACAGACCACCAGCCCGCACAGTTCCTGGAGGCCACTCTCTGTCCCCTGCCACATGGCCTGCTCTGTGGCTCGGTGTTTGTGCCTTGTAGGCCAGCAGGGGAATCTCACACTTGATCTGTCCATCTTCTTTGAGGGACCCACCTGACTAGGTCAGGCCCACCCAGGGTCACCTCCCTTCTGATGAACTCAGAGTTACCGCATTCGTAACCTGAACTCAGGGAGGGGACTACACAGGTTGTCTACACAGGGGGTGAGAGTCACGGGGCCAGCCTAGAATGAATTCTGCCTGCCACAGTGTATGTTTCAGGAAGCCCCCTCCTTTGATCCCCAGCACAAGGCTGAGGGCAGGTGTACTGGGGAATGGCCCCAGCTGTCTGGTGTGTTTGTGGGGTGGGAGGGGGAGCCTGTTCCCAGAGGATTAAAAGCTACTTAGAAATTTTGAGGCTGTCTCCTGCTGCCTGCTCCAGCGCTTTGGAGCGAGCCTGCTGAGTCCAGGGGCATGCTGATTGCCCCGCAGCGCCTGGTCTCGGGAAACTGGCCTCTGGCACTAGCATTTGTGTTTCCCCACTGATTTTCCTAAATCTTTTTTTGGTCGGTTGGTTGGTGTTTTTTTGGCTGATTGTTTTTTGGTGGCTGGTCACTACTGGGATCTGAACCCTTGACCTTGGTGTTATAACACCATGCTCTAACCACCGAGCTAACTGTCAGCCCTGATTTGTATAAATCTTGAATGGGAAAAATTTGCTTTCATTCTTTTTTTTTTTTTTTTTTTAACTGCAGACACCCCCCCCCCCACCCCTCACCCAATAAAGCCTTTTGAGAAGTCCATGATATCAGTCAGGTGTGAGCAGGACCAGTTGCTGCCAAGGTCAGGGACTTCTGGGCAGTTTGGGGAAAAGGCACCAGGGAGTGGGTCGGGGAGAGTCGGGGGTCCAAATGTCAGACATTTGAAGGCTGGCGGAATCCAATGGCCAATGACCCAAGTGGTCATCTTAGGGATGTGCCCAGGCAGCTTCCTTCTTTCTTGCTTGCTTTCTTTTTAATTATTTATGTTTTTTGTGGCACTGGCCAGTATGGGGATCCGAACCCTGGACCTCGGTGTTACAAGGCGGTGCTCTGACCAGCTGAACTAACTGGCCAGCACATATTTATTCTTTCTTTTTTTTTTTTTTTAACATACCTGATTTGTGCAGACGGTATTGATCGATTATTAGCTTGAGTCCATAGTGTACGTTTGGGTTCACTCCGGGTGTGGGACATCCTATGGCTTTGGACAAACATGTAGTGACATGTGCCCTAAAAGTCCCCGGTGCCCCACCTGTTCCTCCAAACCCCACTGCTGGTGACCGCGGGTCCGTTCCCTTCTGCACAGCGTAGCCTCTTCCAGAGTGTTCTGCAGCTGGACTTTCACAGTGTGAAGGCTTTCCACGTGGGCTGTTTTCTCTCAGCGATGTCGTATGTGTTCCCCACGTCTGCCCATGGCCTGAGGTCTCACTCAGCACAATGTGACATCCTCTGGTCAGGCTGCCCTGTGGTCGCCTCTGTGCAGTCCTGTTGGGGCTGTTCACGTCATGCCAGTCTCACACCCTCAACCCCTTGGGGGCAGGAGCAGGGGTCAGCTCTGAGGAGCTCCCTCCTGTCACTCACTCATGCCCTGTGGGCTGCCCATACCAGGCCTGTCCCTGCAGACGCAGTGCAAGGGTGACCACAAGGCACCTGCCCTGGCAGAGCAGGCATCGGGCAGGGTGTGGGCTGGTCCCAGCAAGACGAGGTGTAGCAGGGTGTCCAGGCTGCGGGCAAGAGCGGGACAAAGTGTGAGAGGACACTGTGGGGGCCACTCGTGTGAGGAGGGGTCGGTGACCTGCAGCCTGAGGAACAGCCGAAGTCGTCGTGGGAAAGAAGCAGGGGGCAGGGACAGCCCGGGCAATGTCCCCAGGACAGAAAGGGGCTCAGTGGGCATGTCAGTGTCCTGGCCTAAAACAGCAGAAGTGTGTTCTCCTGCAGCCCGTGAGCCAGAAGTCTAAAATGCAGGTGTGGCAGGGCTGCACTCTCTCCAGTGGCTCCAGGGGAGGGTCCTTTCTGCCTCTTCTAGCTTCTGGGGGCCCCAGGCGTCCCTTGGCTATGGCTGTGTCCCTCTAGTCTCTGCTCCCGTCTTCATGTGGTTTTTTCCCTGGTGTATCCCTGTATCGCCTCTCCTCTTCTGAGGACACACTCACTGGATCTAGGGCCCACACTACTCCAGTACCATCTCATCCTAACTAATGACATCTTCAAAGACCAAGGAAGATCACCTTCTTAGAGGTTCCGAGTGGACGTGATTTTGGGGGGGCACCGTTCACCCCAGTACAACCTCAGATGTCAAGCAGGGGGGACTCTGAGGGGGGAGTGACATCTGGGGCCAGTGAGGAGCCTGCGTGGTGGGGCCTTGCTGGAGCGCTGCAGGCAGGGAGGCCGAGGCTCCTGAGTCCCCATCACAAGCTCCCATGCACCCATGACCACGTCCAGCTACTGCAGAAATGGCAGGGCCGTCAGAAAAGCATACTGTTGCCCTGGCAGGCTGGGAGGACTCAGGGGCCAGGCAGGCTTGGGGCCCTTCAGGACAGCCCTGGCTTCAGTCCTGTCGGGGGAGGTGGCGTTGAGGTCCTTCCACTTTTTGTAAAGAGGGTTCCCGTTTATCTTCCTGGTGTCTGTTTCCTGATCGCTTCCTCCTGGTTTCCAGAGAACTCGGAAAAGCCTCTAGAGCAGGGGTCTCACCAGGGGGATCCTGCCCCCAGTGCACACTGGGCCACGTCTGGAGACATCTGGGGTTGTCACGACTGGGGGAGCTCCTGGCACAGAGTGGGTGGAGGCCAGGGATGCTGCTCAGCACCTGCAGTGCCCAGGACGGCCCCAACACAGAGAGTGACCCGTCCCCAATGTGCACAGTGCTGAGGGGAGAGACCCCACCCTGAGGGGCTGGTCACAACTTTGTACCTTTGAGGAGACTGTTTCTGAGCTTGCCGTGCCCCTCTTTGTGGACCTACGACCTGGCCCTTGTCTCTCCTTCAGCCCAGGACGCTCTTCTGTCAAAGCTAACGCCCCGGTCCTCCCCCCCGCCAGGTACAACCTGCTGTTTTTTGCTTCTGGAGGGGGCAAGTTTAACTACCAGGGCACGAAGCGCTGGCTGGAAGACAACCTGGACCACACAGGTGAGCGGCCCGTGGGGCTGGGGAATGAGGGGTCAGGGGGCACCGAGGGGTGGGGCCACCTCCCGGTTCTGGCTGCTCCCCCAACAGCTCTCGATGTCCTGCAGACTCCAGCCTGCTGCAGGACAATGTAGCCTTCGTCCTGTGCCTGGACACCATGGGCCGGGGGAGCAGCCTGCACCTGTACGTGTCCAAACCTCCCCGGGAGGGGACCCTGCAGCATGCCTTCCTGAGGGAGCTCGAGACGGTGGGTGTCCCCGGGGCCAGGCAGGGGGACTAGGCATGTGCCCACTTTGCAGACAGGCCCCCGAGGCTCTGAGGGTCTCCACCGGGCTCTCTATAAACTCAGGGTCCTTGAGCAAGCCTCAGAGTGGGCTTCCAGGGGGCAGGTGGGTTCCCCTGCTTTCTGGGAGGACCCCAGGCGTTTGCGGTGACACACCTGGTCCTAAAGGCCGTGTGGGAGCGTTCGGGGAATGAGCCGGGGCCTGTAGGGGCCAGCTCTACAAGTCTTGCAGGGAGCCCAGCTGGAACTTCAGGGTAGGTGGACAGACTGCTGCCCCTCTGGGTCCTGACTGTGTACTCGGCCGCAGGTGGCCGCCCACCAGTTTCCCGAGGTGCGGTTCTCCATGGTACACAAGAAGATCAACCTGGCCGAGGACGCGCTGGCCTGGGAGCATGAGCGCTTTGCCATCCGCCGGCTGCCCGCCTTCACCCTGTCCCTCCTGGAGAGCCACCGCGACAGCCAGCGCAGCAGCATCATGGACGTGCGGTGAGGCCTGGGAACGAGCCGCCTTCAGGACTTTTCTTAGGGGGCAGGGTCAGAAGTAGACGTGGTGTGGCTCCAGTGGGCCACACCAGCAGTGGGCAAGTGCCCGGTGACACAGGAGGGATGGGGGCGGGGGTGCCCATCCAGCGTAGCCCTCACCAAGTGGGGGCATCGAGCAAGCTGCTCTGCCTGTAATGGTGCCATGTGCCTGTAAGAGGCCGGCCGGAGGCCTGGGGGCACAGCCCTCAGTGTTGTGTCCTGGGGCTGGCACAACAAAGCTCCATTGACTAGGGGACTTCAAACAATAGGAAATGATTCTCTGTCCATCTGGAGGCCGGAAGTCTGAGGTCCAGCTGTGCCAGGGCCACACTGCCTGCTGAGGCTCCAGGGAAGGGTCCCTCTTACCTCTTCCAGCTTCTGGGATTCCAGGTGTCCCTCGGCTTGTGGTCATCCCTGTAGTCTCTGCCTCCACCTTCTCGTGGCTTCTCTGTGTCTGTGTCCAAACTTCCCTCTTACAAGGACACCTGTCGTTGTACTTAGGGTCCACCCCCGTCCAGTATGACCTCATCGTAATTATGTCAGCAAAGCCCCTCTTTCCAAGGAGGGTTCCATTCTGAGATTCCAGGTGCACGTGAGTTTGGGGTAGGGGACCCCACTCAGTCCACTATGGAGGGTTCCAGCCACTGGGCCCTCAGCAACCCTGGGAGGTGGGGGCCGTGGTCACCCCATTTTCCAGGTGGAAAACCGGGGTGCAGGGCATCCCCGTCGTTGAAGGTGGATGCAGGGCAGGGGAACAGCATGCCAGGCCGGCTCCTTCATGCTGCACAGATGACCCAGCCAGGGCGCTGGGCAGCCCGTGAGGAGGGACACTGGGGCCCCCATTTTAAAGAATCCGAGGCATGGAGAGGCGCCTGCCCATGCCCGGGAGAGATGTTGCTTTTCCTGTTTTTATTATTAGAGATTCAGAAGATTCTTTACTTTTTGATTGTTGTACATAAGGCTGATTCCCTAAAAAAAATTTTTTTTTAATCTTGAAGGTCCCGGGTTGATTCTAAGACCCTGACCCGCAACACGAGGATCATCGCAGAGGCCCTGACCCGGGTCATCTACAATCTGACGGAGAAGGTAGGCCCTGCCGTGGCCGTGAGTCCCCCAGCACTTTGGCGGGCCTGGGCTCAGGACCGTGTCCCCTCGTCTCTCTGCAGGGGACGCCCCCGGATATGCCGGTGTTCACAGAGCAGATGGTAAGGGGTCGGGTGGGCAGGAGGGAGGGGTGTCTGGGAAGGCGGGTGGAGACTGGCCTGTGACCGCGGCCACCGTCCCTGCAGCAGATCCAGCAGGAGCAGCTGGACTCGGTGATGGACTGGCTCACCTACCAGCCGCGGGCCGCACAGCTGCTGGACAAGGACGGCACGTTCCTCAGCACGCTGGGCCACTACCTGAGCCGCTACCTGAAGGACGTGAAGCAGCACCACGTCAAGGCCGACAAGCGGTGGGTCCGGGCCCCACCCCTGTCCTCAGTGCACTGCGTGTGGTCCCCTTCCAGTCCCGGGTTCACTATGGCAGATGGGACTCACCTGCACTGGGTCTTCTAGAATCTTCTCGCCCCACTCCACCCCCGGGGTGCCAGATGGAGCAAATAAAAATACAGGACAAAAAATAGAACAATAACTGGAAAGTATGGGTGCCCGTTCAATTTGAGTTGCAGATAAGTGACACGTCGTTTTCAGTGTAAGTGTCCTATGTGGTATTTGGGATGTACTTATGCTTAAGATGTATTTGTTGTTTATCGAAATTCACAGGTCGTGGACGTCCTGTGTTTCATCTGGCTGCCCTGCACCCCCACCCGCTGTCGGTGGCCCTTTCACGCTCTATGCATCCCCTGAATGCCCTCGGGATGTTCCTCCCGTCTGCAGGCCCCTGGGTTTTATCTTTTGGGTGTTTGGGGCTCCTGAGCTCCTCCCCAATTGGGCCGAGCAAGCATGTTGGGCCTTGTAGGAGAGGCGCCCACAGCTGTCTGCAGGCAGGAAACGTCCCCTGAGGCTGCTCAGTGCCTTCCTCCTGACTTACCAGTGCTCACAGCTGGTCCAGGAGACAAAGATCTTGGACAGAAGAAGAAACCGAGGCTCAGAGTGGACCCACAGCTGTGGAGCCAGGGTCTCATACCCACGCTGAGGTTGCCCTCCCTCTGTAGATAGAAGCCCTTCCCAGTCTAGTATAATTGCTAAAGTCATCCTATTTCATTTTTAAAGAGGTTTAACATCCAAAAAAGTAACAGGGAGGTCACTTCAGTATAGATGACAGTCCTTTCCCAAAAGGGGCACTTGACAGCTGTGGGAGTTCCTGGTAGCAGCTGCCCTACCCATCACAGTCTCTGCAGAGGGGCTGTGGGGACAGGACGTGCGGCGAGCCCCCTGAGAAAGTGCTTTCTCCCCAGGGACCCCGAGTTTGTCTTCTATGACCAGCTCAAGAAGGTGATGAACGCCTACAGGTGAGTTGAGTGGCAGGCATGGGACCAGGAGCCCCTGTACCCCTGGGGGATGGCCGTGCGGCCCACGCTACCCTGACCACACGGGTCCCCACGTCTTCCCCAGGGTCAAGCCGGCCATTTTTGACCTCCTCCTGGCCGTCTGCATCAGCGCCTACCTCGGGATGGCCTACACGGCAGTCCAGGTGAGCAGGTGCCTGGGGGAGAGGGCTGTGGGCTGGGGCAGATGCAGCATCTCCCCCAGGCCCCAGTCCCGGCCTAGTAGCAGGTTCTGCAGGTGGCCTCCCAGTGTCTCCCGGGCTCACCCAGCCCCCGCTGTCCACAGCACTTCGACCTCCTCTACAAGACAGTTCAGAGGCTGCTCGTGAAGGCCAAGACACAGTGACATGGTCCCCCAGGGCTCCCACTGCCTGTTGCCCCCACCACCCCAGCCGGCAGGCGCTCTAGTGAGTGGACGCATCCCCACCGCCACCTCTGCAGGACCTGGCCTCCCCTCCCCCACGGTGGCCGAAACACTGAATTACAGAGGTGTCCTGTGTTGCTTTTTAGGACTTGGGGGATTCTTGCTTTTTTCTTTTCTTTAACTTCCTTGGAGGGGAGCTTGGGGGAGGCCCTGGGGTCAGGACACGGACTTGGTGACAAGTCAAGTCCGCGGATGAGCCCCCAGCCCTAGAGACGCCTCAGCTCGCCTAAGGGAACGTGCATATTAAGGAGGAAATGCCAGGATTCCCCTGCTGGTGACAGCCTTGGCCGTGAGCCCTGCACCCAGGGACTGCAGTCCTCAGACATGTGGGACCAGCCCTCAGATGTCCCTGTCCTGATTCCTGCCCCTGTGACTTATTTATCTTTTTCCTCTTGCCTGAAGAGGATAGCGCCAGCCTCTGGGTTTCCAGGTTCTGTCCCCTCCAAAGCCCTTGTCCCTCTCCAGTGTGGCATCCCCCTCCCTGGGAGGTCTGCTCAGAGTGTGGCCTGAGTGTCCCGTCTCCCCCTGAGCCCGGGGCGAGCATGACCGGCCCTGGAGACACAGGGTACTCCCCTGCCATGTTTGGAGGCCACGCTGCCCAGCCTTCCCCTTTTCCCACCACCGGGGTCTGTCAGTGGCAAGCAAACGTGATTGTCACCAGGGTGTACTGGTGGGGCCATTCCCTGAGCACGTGTTCCTGCCCCCACACCACACTCTCCTGGTCATTCCTGCATCTCTCCTCCTCTGCCTGTTCCCTCATGTCCCTTGGGGGTGGCAGAGCCCAGGCTTTCTCCCCAGGCTGTGTCTCCAGCTTCTTCACCATGGCCCCTGGCTCCCTGCCCCAGTTTTTGGCATTAAGTTTTTCCACGGCTGGCCTGTCCTCTTGGGGACGTGGCAGAAGGCAGCCGTGGAGGCCTCCCAGCCCCAGACTCCTCCCCTAATGCACTTCCCAACCCGGGCACAGTTTCCTCATCTTTAGAAAGGAGGGTGCCTTCCGGGGGGACGTCCAGGTGGGCGTCCAACGAGAGTGTTTGCTGTGGCCTGGGGGCTGCTCTTCCCAGGACCCGAAGCAGGAAGGCGTGGGAGCCGTCGACTGAGCCTGTATCCCCACAAACCAGGCGCCCTGTGGGGCGTGAGCCCCTCGGAAGGGAAGGGAGGGGGAGGGGCCTCCAGTGCCGGGGCCGGACTTGACCTCAGGGAGACCAAGGTGTATCAGTTCATTAGCAATATAATCAATTAGGTGTTCGCAGGGGGAGGGTCAGCATGGGGGGAGTCCAGGCCCCGGCACCTGCTGAGGCCTCCAGGGAGGTCTTGGCCTGTCAGATGCTGAGGGGGACGAGGGCCAGCCCATTGGAGCCAAGTGTCTTGGACCCTCTGTGGCTCTGGCCGCCCATTCCTTGGCTGCCACCTCTGCCCTTGACACAGCCCTTGGCCACCACCCTCGGTGATGGCCCACCCCCATCCTGTGCCCAGCCTGCACAGGGACCCTCTTTTCCATCCTCACTGGCCGGGTGGCCCGCCTCCCCCAGAGACTGTTTCCCGAGGGCCCAGTCAGCCCGGCCCACCTCTGAGCCTTTGTGCCCGGGCAGCCAGACCCTGATACTGAGGCTGGTGTCTCCCCACTGCCCTGAAGGACTTGGGGCACGCGAAGTGCCAGCGAGCTTCTGGCTGGTCGAGCTGTCCGGGCCGGTGTTCCCAAGCAAGCTTCCTTCCTTCCCGGGCAGGTCACTGGGATGGACCGGCCATCTGGAGCTCAGGCCGGTTGTAGGACACTGTTGGCCCCATCACAAAATAAAGCCATATTGAACGATGGCCACCAGTGTCTTGTCTGGGAGCCTCGAGGTTTCAATTTGCTGACTTTTAAGGTGGTTTATGTTTCTCCGTGGTCTGGAGGTGGGGGCACAGGGGTCCATGTGAAGAGCCCTACACTGGGATGAGGGGCCAGCCCTCCCGTGGGCCAGTTCTGTGTCTGCAGTGGCCAGAGCCAGCCATGCAGGACACCAAGGCCCCGAGCGCCACCCCCTTGGCTCTTCCAGGCAAAAACCTGCTCACTATGTTCCAGGTCCAATGGGATAGGTGGGTCCCTTACCTTGGGCTGCCATTACAAAGTGCCACCAGCTGGGGGCTTGAAGCTACCGACATATGTCCTCCCGCAGTCCTGGAGGCCAGAGGTCTGACACAAGGTGTGTCAGGGCTGGGGCTCCAGGAAAGCTCCTTCCTGCCTCTCCTAGCTTCTGGTGGTGGCCCGCAGCCCTTGGCGCTCCTGGGCTTGTGGTCACATCGCTCAACCTCTGCCTCTGTCCCCATGGGGCCACCTTCTCTCTCTCTCACCTTAACAAATGGCATCTGCAAAGACCCTGTTTCCAAATGGCATATTCTGAGGTTCAGGGTGGATGTGAATTTGGGGGATTCTATTCAACCCCATACAGGGGGCAGGAGGCTGGTGAAGGCCCCACCATCCAGGCTCCAGTGAGGTCCCTGCATTTGGGTTTCCAGAGTCTGGTTCTGTGAGGTTCATGGGATCCAGCCTGATGCACCGGGGGCTACAGGGTGGATGTAGATCTAGAGCTTGTCCCTTCTGGCCAGATGCCTTGGAGACCCTCCAGGGTCTGCCCACTTCTCTGACTCAGTCAGCAAACACCAGCTGAGCTGCTTCTGTGGGTCCAGCTCTGGGAACAGGCTGAGTCCCCCCCTCACAGATCTGAGGGAGGGAGGGCAGGCGAGGAGAAGCTGGGGAGGAAGAGAGGGAGGGAAGGAGGGCAGGGTCCCCGGGTGAGATTTAGATAGGGGGATGGGGGGCCCTGGGGGAGCCGAGGAATGGAGCTGTGAGGTGGCTCACCCCAAAGGAGGTGGGAGCCTGGAGGTGACACTTGCGTAGAGACCTGAATGTTGAGCCAGCCAGGGTGAAATCTGCAGGCAGAGGACACAGCCTGTGCAAAGGCCCTGGGGCAGGACCGAGCCTGACATGGAGGAACAGCGAGGAGGCCCGTGTTGGTCTGGTTGCTGATTTTATCGCTGTGATTATCATTATTACTGATGACTTCCCTCCTCAAGAGCTGAGCTCGCCTCCTGCAGGAAAGCGCTGGGCTCCAGCGGCGCGGCCTCAGTTTCCCCGGGCGCGGCCGCTGGTGCGCTGCGGAGCTGCCTTTGTGGCGGCCGCCGGGTCGGGGGCGCGTGGCCGCTGCAGCTGCAGGTCGCCGCCGCCGCGGCCGCCGCCGTTCCCGCGCCCGCCATGGCCCGCCTGACGGAGAGCGAGGCCCGCCGGCAGCAGCAGCAGCTCCTGCAGCTGCGGCGCTCGCCCGTGGGCGGCAGCGGCGGCCCGAGCCCTCGGGGGCCAGCCCGACGGCAGGAAGGACCTGGACGCCATCAAGCTCTTCGTGGCCAGATGGATCCCGCGCACCCTCCAGCCGCTGTTCGTGCTCACGGGCCCCAGGACCCCTGCACCGGCAGCACAAAGGTGGCTGCAAAGGAAGACGGGCTGGGGGCGCGGGCCGCTGAGCCAGGCTCGGGGGAAGCGCCAGCCTCGGGTGGGTGAAATGCTCCCGCCTGCCCACCCCCGTGCCCACCCTCTGTGGGGATCAGGACCCCCTCCCCAGGCCTCTGCCCTCGCCCTTCCCTGCCTCCACCTTTGGCTCAAGTTAAAACTGGCCGAGCCTGTTAGCCATGTGTTGGGGTCCGAGGCCAAAGACAATGAACGTGGACTGTCCATCTGGGCAGAGCCCAAATCCTGGGGTGGATAGGGGGCAGGCGGAAGGCGTGGGCGACCTCGGAGCCCAGCAGCGGCGGCAGCTGGGGGGAGGCCTGCCTGCCCGCCTCCCACCACCTGATCCTCTCTGATGGCATCCCGGAGCGGGTGCCCAGCCGTCGTGGCCCCAGCCATTGGCCCAGTGTCTGAACTTGGGTGGCTTTGACAGCTTCCCTGTCAGGTGCTGGGGACAGGAAAGGCTTTGTGCTGGACACCCCTGGTCCCCATCCTCCAGCAAGACCCAGGAGGGGCCCTGGGGGTGGAACGGGGCTCGTGACCTATTTTAAACCCAATTTGTCCCCGTCTCTCCCCGGGCATTGCATGCACAGTGATAAACATGAATACGTGTTTGTCGAATGAATGAATCGGTGAGCGAATGAATGAATAAATGAATGAATGATGGGATGGGTCAGGACAGGTCATAGGGAGGGTCTGGTGGGATGGATCTCAGGCTGTCACTCCAGCTAGATCCTCCCGCTGCTGGCATCTTGAGGGGGAGGAAAGAACCCCTCCCATCCCCCACTTCATTGCAAAACCAACCATCACCAATACTACTACTAATAATAACCGGACCTGACAAATCTAACTCCTCCTGGTGGCCTAGGAGGGCAGAGGGGACACACTCAGCCATAAGTCAAGCTCTGGGTCTCCATTGGCATGCCCCCACCCTCTGGTGTGTCTGAAGCACCCATTTCTAGAAAGATTCTGATGACAGTGGGGGGGTGTCCGCATGGCCCCCACACGTTGAATTGAAAGGCCCTTGCTGAGCTCTGGGGTCAGGGAGACAGATGGGCAGAGGGGGGCTGGCTACGCCCCATGGCTGTTCCCCTCTTTTTCTTTTTTTTTGCCACTGGCCAGCATGGGGATCCAAACCCATGACCTTGGGATTGTAAGGCTGTGCTCTAACCAGCTGAGCTAACTGGCCAGCTTCCCCTCTTTTTCTTAATTTTTAAATTTTCCCTGGAAATCCTCAGCAAGGAAGAGGTGAGGGGTGAGGGAGGGGCCGGGGCTGGGTTTTTAACCTGGGCCTGAGCCTCAGTTTCTCTGCTGTCAGTGAAGCAGGACCCGATGAATATGGAGTTATGTTTTTCTGGTTGGAGAATGTGGGGATCCTTGGGCACCTCAGGGTCTTTCCCATTTGCAATCTTTCTTGGAGGGTGAAAATTAGGAAGCGGAGTGTCCATGACAGCCGGTGGTCACCCTCCACTCTTTGAGGGGTCCTGAGTCAGTCTGTGATCTGGATGCAGGGGCTGGACGTCATGACAGAGGGGAGCAGCTCCCCAGTACCCTTAGGGCAATGGATCCTCACCCACGCTGGGCCTGGCTGGACTTTACCTGGTTTTTACCTAAGCTGCTTGGCAGGAAGGAGCGGAGGGGCAGGCAGGAGGTGGGGGCATCTCCTGGGCCAGTATCTGGGATGGAGGCTTGCATTTGGGGGACTGCTGTGTGACTTCTGGCCAGTGGCTGCACCTCTCTGGGCCTCAGCCAAAGAGAGGTGGAAAAATGAATGGGAAGTCAGGATTCGTGGCCAGGGAAGAGTCCAGGCACCTCCTGCCAACACTGATCTTATTTGGCTTCGTTTCTGGGGAGCCAACAGGGTACAGAAGTGCCCACCATTGGTGCCAGCTCAGAGCAACAGGGGTGGGCGTGTGGACCCCAGGGGATGGAGAAAGATCCCTCCCCAAGGCAGAAGATCTTCCAAGAGCCTCCAGGTCCCCGGGTGCTGGGGGGTCCTGTGAGGCTGGGCACAAGCTCTAAGGTCTGGAGAGGGGTGGAGTCACAGCCACCGTGACACCTGCCACCCAGCATGGAGAGGGTCATCTAGCATTGTCATTATTGTCAGCATCACTATCCCTTCCTTAACTTTCACTCTCAGAGAGTTGTTTAATCCCCCACTGAAGGGTTTACCTGAAGTGGGCTTTGGAGCCTCAGCACATTTTGAGGAAACTGAGGCCCAGAGGGCCATGCATTGCATCCCAAGACTGACGAGACCTAGGTCCCCTTCATCTACCCACCTCCCTCCCAGGTGGGGGATGTGGAAGCATATCTATGAGACAAAGGGGTGACAGGTTCCCCGGGCTGAGGGTGAGGCCCCAATGAAGGGGTTGAGGAGGGGAGGGGGCTGGGACACCTGGAGGCCACGGCCAAGGGTGGGGTGGGGGCAGCCCCATTCCAAGGAGCCTGCGCTGAGATGGAGCCAAGCCTCTGGCTCTGGGAATGGGGCAGGGGCCGGGAGAGAGGGTGGGGGTGACGTTCCTCCAAGAGGGCAGGCCCACGGTGCTGGCTTTTTTTGATGCATTTTGTTTTTTAAGAGAAATGGCGACAGAGACAGAGGGAGGGACAGAGATAGAGAGACAGAGCAGGAGTCTAGAAGGAGAGAGATACACAGAGATCTGAGAGAGACAGAGACAGAGAGACATGGAGAGAGATGGAGAAGGGAGGGGGAGCAGGGAGGCCACCAGCCCCGCCCCACAGCCCAGATCTGTGTCTCATCCTGAGAAAGGGGCCTCTCCGTGGACCCCCATCCCGGGCTAGGGGCTCAGGCTAGGAACTGGGGCTGGGATTGGTGCTTCCAAGGCTCCCCTGCAGGTGGGGACCGTCCCTCTACGGTGCTCTCTCCGATTGGGGCTGCATATTAATGGACATGGTTCTGATCGTGCTGGTCCGTGTGCAGGGGCCCCCCATTTATGGTAATCGCATATTCATTTGCATGTTAATGACAATATTTGTCTTAAAGCAGAGGTTGCACCGGGGGATGGTGCAGGGGCCCCCGGGTGGGGGCACGCGGTTTCCATGGGAGCAGCTGCTGCCAGCTCCTGGCGGGAGCCGGGGAGGCTGGAGCCAGTGGGGCTCTGAGGCGTGACATTCTGAGTGTGACGCGCCAGCCTCAGGGGGACGGCTTGGCAAGGGAGGACCAAGGGAGCAGTTGGCTCTCCCGGCGGTGGCGGAGGACAGGACACGGGCAGGGGGCTGTGGCCTCTTATCGGGGCAGCTGGAGGCACTGACGGATGCATCTAGGGTGTAGGTAACGCAGCTCTGAGCTTGATGACTTGGAGTGTTTGAGGATTACTCCAATAGTAGGAAAGACTTCCAGACACTAGGGCATGAGTCACCCAAGACAACCTAGAAAACATTGCACTATGACAACAAAAAGGTAGAAAGCAAGCATAAACGTGAGAAGTTCCTGGAAGCCCGATTCCCACTCATTTGGTGTTAACTAGGAGATTAACTCACTCCTGACAATACTTGGTTGAATTATGGACTGTGCTGAAATGTGAGTCTGGTTATTGTGATGAGGATTTCGTGGTTCAGACTTTTTGGTAGAGTGGCCATTTGATCAGCATTGCTAATCCCAAATCCAAGAAGTGTAAATAACATTACTGACAGCTCCTTGATTAGCTAATAACTAATCAAGGACCAGTTTATTTTCAAAAACCGTTCTTGCCAAGGTTCCCTGGCCTTGTGTTTCTCTGTGTCTATGTCCAAATTTCCCCTATGTCTTCTCATAGGGACACTAGTTAATAGATTTAGAGGCCACCTTAATCCAGTGTGACCTCATCTTAACTAATCACATGTGCAATGACCCTATTTCCAAATGAGGCCCCATTCCCAGGTATGGCAGTGGGAGCAGGTTGGGAGGTGCTAGGACCAAGTGAATCTTTTGGGGGGACAAAATTCTACTCACAGATCAAAAAAGAAACTAAGTAACTATAGCAACTCAATCCTCCCATCAACCCTGATATCTCCATTATACAGAAGAGGAAACTGTAGCCCAGAGAGGTTAAGTGACCTACTCAGGATCACGCAGGACTAAGTGGCTAAATGAGGATTTTAACCCGGGCCATCTTGCTCTGGGTCGTATGCTCCTAACCCTTACACCGTAATACCAAGATCCAATTAGGTTCCCACCTTGAACTCTCCACGTGAGATTGGACCTCCAGGGCCCAAGTTTGGAGGAAGGTGCATCTGTTCCAGAAGTGGGCTTTGGATCTCCTGGACCCGGCTCTCCCCTTGGAAGAAACCCAGATTACTAGTCAGCTATCACTGCATAACACAATGCCCCCAAACTTATGGCTTGAACTGTGGCTTGAAAGCAACCCACATTTATTGACTTGCAGTTTCTGGTGGTCAGGAATCTGGATTGCTAGTGAATGATTATACAAATTTGAGCCTTTGATTTTCCCTTTTTCAATTGACCACCTTCAGCCATCAGAACCAATATTTTTTGTCGGCTGGCCGGTATGGGATCTGAGCCCTTGACTTTAGTATTACAACATCACGCTCTAACAGCCGGGCTAACTGGCCAGCCCTCTCCCACCTCCGTCACTGTCTCTCCTGCATCCACAATTGCACTCACCCCCCTGGGATGTTTTCTTGTTTATTCCGTCGTTCCTTGTGTGTCAGGATGTGCTGCATAACTGACAGCTGGAAGGATGGCTGAATGCAGGACACTTGAGTCCATCCATGCACACTTTTTCTTTTTGGTGCTTATTTTCCTTGTAAGTCACAGTTGGGGGTTCAAGGTGGCTTTGTCCCCCCTGTCCCCAGAGGCCCAGCATTCCTTCTGGACACTTGTCCTTATCTGGGCTGGGCAGGGCAGGGTGGTGTGAGATTGTCAGATGGGCTCGGGGACCAGGTTTTGGGTATTTGTCTCTGAGTTGTGGGAAAAGGGCTGGGGTCTTAAGACGGTCGAGCCCTGGCTCCCTGACACATTCATAGATGCTCAGTCCCAGTTTATACTTTGTGGGGGAAGAGCTCTACCTCTAGGACTTGGGGAAGGAATGGAACTTGCATGATGTGTCATCACCAACTCTTCCTGGCCTTCCCGTGGTTGAGACTTGACCATCAAGCCAACTCATATAAATTTAGGACAAAGTGTGGCCACCATTGGTTAAACACATTTTAGGCTACAGACGGCAAATTCCCAGTTGGCCAGTTGTTAATTCGAATGGTGTCATTTGTTTCTTTGGCAGCTGGCAGGTACAGGGATCCGAACCCTTGACCGTGGTGTTACAACACCACACTCTAACCAACTGAGCTGAGCAGCCAGCCCCGAATGGTGTCGTCTAATGAAGGGGACGGCTTTATCCCGGTGAGACCTCCCCAGGATGCCTTCTTGAGGGTCCATTTCATTCCCTCTGTAAGGTGGGAAGATAAACTGTCTCTATTAGATCAAGTCCCCCCTAGGCTGGCTCTGGGTTGAACTTGTGGCCTCTGGCACCCTCTGTAGGTAAAACTTTTTATGACACCTTCATTGAAATACTTTACACACGTCAGGTCACCCATTTTAAGCACACTGCTGGGTGACTTTTGGTAAATGTGTCCAATTGCACAACCATCACCAAAATCCAGTTATATTTTATTCTTTTATTTTGACTTTTGGTGGCCTGCCAGTACAGTATCTGGGGTAACCCCCCATGGCAAGTGGCACCTGCTCTCATGTTTCCTCAATATGTAGCACATATGAGCTTCCTGATGGACAACTCCACACCCCTGCCATGTGCCCAGCAAAAACCGTTTTCTCCCACCAGTCCCGTTCTTCAGTAATTCCCAGTTACCTAAGGCGAGGTAAAAATTTCCAATGTAAAGATAACAGCAGAGGACCGTATTGTGCCCCTGCACACAAGGGTGGTCTCTACTTGGCCCTTCGCCACCCCCAGCCACAACCATATCCAGCATTCTGACCTCTCTTGGCCTTTGTATTTATGTAAATATGAGTCAGTCTTTCCACCCACCAGATGTCATCGACTTGCCATGTGCTATGGAAGTAAACAAAGAGCACTCAGATGAGAACAGGCAGAGGCTGTTTGTTTATTCAAGGTGGCTACAGCAAGGGAGTCAGCCACCATGGCTTGTGTGTTGCCGCAGATTGAAAGGCAGGCGAAGGAGTGGGAAAGTTTGATGGTGGAAGAAGGGGAAAGCTTCAGGTGTGCCCTGGTTGGATGCCACTGGCATGGGGCAGCTGGAAATCCTGGAATGGGTTAGGGAGGGCGTGTTTGGCTTTCTTTGGTTCATCCTAAGTTGGAAGTGGAGACCAAAGAAAATCAATTGTTAATCAAGTCCGGGTTGTTTGGGGCCAATTGTTACAGAGGTTATTGTTTGGCTTCCTGGATTGTTTGCTAGAAATAGCAGTCTGACCACCTGCGATTCTGACTTACACAAAATAGCCTGGCTTCATGGACTGGTTACTATAAGTAATGGGTTGGTTTTCTGGGCTGGTTGCTGCACACTGTGGGTCAGAGTTCTACTGTTTTGATCAAAGGAAACTTATTCCAGTTTCCTAACAAATAATTGGCAGAAATTTGTAATTATGCAACATTCTCCAAAGAATACAGCCTCAAGTGAATGGTTATGTTCAACATTAGCCCTGTGCTGCGTGTCCTTGCTTGCGGGTATGAATTGGACAATAGGCTTTGACTCAAGAGACACCTGTGATACAACAATGAAATCTAGAGTTGGAGACAGTCTTTCTGGATTGTGTAATGTCAATGTGGATAATGTCAGAAACTGCATTTGCCAGAATCCCTTCCCTTTCTGCTTCCACATTTGAACGTACCAACAGCTCACTTGCAGGAGATGTAGAAGGGAGGAATGAAGAAGTCGTTACTGTTGTTAAGGTCCCAATAAATGAAAATAGACAGATGCATGTGGGCTTTGTGGATAGAAGCCTTCAGCTTATTTTCTGGATTCTTGGCCCTGCCCATCAAGAGTGTCATGAAAACAAACAGCAAGTGCTTGATGTCCATTTTCTCAGAGGTGCAGCCTTCCACAGACTTCTCCATGAGCTTGGTGACAAGGATACATCTGTGTGGCGAGACACCCACAGTCTGAATTTTCCTGCAAACCCTACCTATCCTCAGACCGCTGACTCAGACTGTCACAGTTGCAGTCTCGGATGTTCTGAGTCCCCTCTAGATCTTAACACATTTGCATAAGGTCTAATTTTTATGGTGGGCATCTTGTTCTCTTAGTACTTCTAGTGGCTCTGTGACTCTGATTCCACCAAGAGAAAGCTACAATGATCACACTTGACCCACGTGGGGGACAGAGATGATCACACTTGGCCCATGCAGGGGACAGAGAAACCGGGAAAGAATTGGTTGGTCCCTCAGGACTCGTGCTGGGGTGAGAAATCACACAAATCGAGAAGCACCGACACGGTCGGTGTTTTCCACAGGACATCGTCTGTGTTCTGGGGATGAACATGGAGAATTGAGGAGCCGGGCAAAGAGTTCCTAAAAGTCAGAGTAAAATCTGCCTGAGGTTCAAAGCCCCTGGGAGATAATGTTACCCAGAGGGACAGGCCTGCTGATTGGTCCCTCAAGATTTTTGCCACATTTGAAAGCTGCAGGGCGTGGGCGCTAAAGCCGCAAGCTGAGACCTACAAAGGTCACGAGTGGATTTGCCAGTCTTTCATGCTTGACCAGTGACCTACTGGAATGTTCATCCAAATCCCTGATGGGCCTTCCCTGAGGAAGACAGGAGAAGCAGAGATGGAAGAGCCTCATTACAACTGCGTGTGTGTAATTGGACTCAGTAGGGGACAGAGAGGGGAGAGAGAAGGGGGCAGAAGCCATCCCTGAAGGTGTAATGCCTGAGGGTTTCCAAAATGGGTATAATACGTCAATCCACAGATTGAAGGACCAAACCCCAACTGGGAATAAAAAAGAAAAGAGAAAATCAAACTAAAGTCCATCGGAGTTAAATTGGTGAAACGAAGGACATAAAGTCAAATTTATTTTCTAAAGCAAATTCACACCCGTATATGTCATGATTAAATAATGAATATCAAAATATTCTAGAACTACTTATTCATCGTAAGAAAATAATGACAAACCTAAGATTCACAGGAGAATGGATATACTGAACACACACAGAAAAATGATATGAAATTATCCAGAGAGGGGAAAATGACAGAATTGACAGACTAATAAATCTGAAAGCTGTTTATCTGAAAAATAAAAACCAAACAAAAACCATGTATTCACTTTCAGTCTTTATTTTAATTAAATAAATATGACTCAAATAAAAATACACAAATGTGGGAGTGGAGAAAAACGTAGATTCTGAAGAAACTACAAAAATAAGGATAATTATTAAAATAAATATTTTATAAATAAGTTGATACTTTAATGAAAAAGAAAATTTTCTGGCCAAGTATAAATGATAAAACATTGCTAAGCGCCTCCCCCCCCCCGCCCAGCCAACTCTCTGAACTGCCCTTCAACTAAGGACCCCCCTCAAATGGCCTACCTCAGAACCCCCTTGGCTTGATAGGTGCTAAGGACCCCTTTCTGCTAAGGGCCTGCCAGGACTGCCCCAATTGCTTCCTTGGCCTGGTCTGGCCACCTAGGGGCCCCCTGGCCTGGCACTATGGGCCCCTGTTCTAGTCTACTTGTCGCTCAGGGCCTCCATGGCCTGACCTACAATTCAGGAACCCCCTGCTGCTAAAGGCCCCCTTCTGATAAGGGCCTGTCAGGACTGGCCTGAGTGCGTCCTTGGCCTGGCCTGGGCACCTAGGACCCCTCTGACCTGGCAATATGGGCCCCCGGGCCTAGCCTACTTGGCGCTAAGGGCTTCCGTGGCCAGACCTACTATTCAGGGAACCCCACTGCTAAGGGCCCCCTTCCGCTAAAGGCCTACCAGGCCTGCCCCAAGTGCTTCCTTGGCCTGCCCCAGCATTAAGGGGCCCCCTGACTGGCCTGCCCAAGGGACCAATTCTACTGGTCTTCCCCTATAGGTCCGTGAGGATGGACTACTGGTGAGGGCACCCTGCTGCTTTCTTTCTTTCTTTCTTTTTTCTTTTTGTTTTCTTACATATTTATTTTCGGTTTTACTTTTATGTTTTTTTTTTTTTTTCTTTTTCTCTCTTTTATTATTTTTCCTGTTTTTTTTGTTGTTGTTGTTGCTCTTGTTTGTCTGTTTTGCATTTTTTGATTTTTGTATATTTCTGTACATTTGTGTACATTTTTGTACATTTTTTAGGGGGTTTCTTCTTTTGGATTTTTATTTATTTATTTATTTATTGTTAGGGTTTTCTTCTGTGTGGACTTTTTTTGCTGGGTTTTTCTTTTTGTGGGAGTTTACTTCTCGAGGAGTTTTTGGTTTTCTTCTTTTGGGGGTTTTCTTTTTGGGGGGTTCTCTTTTGGAGTTTTCCTTTTGTTGGGGTTTTCCTCTTTGGGGGTTTCTTCTTTTGGGGCTTTTTGGGGGGTTTTCTTGTTTTCCTGGGGGGCAATATAAATTGGAGTTTTTTCTATTTGGGTGTTTTTTTCTTTTATGGGGTTTTTCTTTTTGTTAGGGTTTCCTTCTTTGGGGGTTCTCTTTTTGGGGTGCGTGGTTTCTTCTTTTTGTTGAGGTTTTCTTCTTTTCTGGAAGTTTTTCTTTTCAGAGGTTTTTCTTCTTTGTAGAGACTTTTCTTTTTTGTGGGGGGTGTTTCTTCTTTTTGTTAGGGTTTTGTTCTTTTCATTGGGATTTTCTTCTTTGGGGGCTTCCTATTGCTGGCACTTTCTTCTTTTTACTGGGGTTTTTCTTGTGGGATTCTTCTTTTATTGTGGGTTTTTTCGCTTTGTTGCTGTTTTCTTCTTCTGGGGGGGTTTCTACTTTTCCAGTTTTCTTTTGGGCGGTTTCTTTTCTGAGAGGTTATCTTCTTATCAGTGGGGTTTTATTTTTGTTGGGATTTCCTTCATGTGGGGTGGTTTCTGCTTTTTGTTGGGGTTTTCTTATTTGGGGGGGATTTTTCTTTCTGTTGGGGTTCTCTTCTTTTTGTTGGGGTTGTCTTCTTTTGGGTTTTGTTTTTTTCTTCTTTTGGGCAGTTTATCTTTATGTTTGGGTTTTATTCTTTTTGTAAAGGTTTTCTTCCTTTTGGGGGGGTGTTTTCTTCTGTGTGTGTTTTTTCTGGGTTGTGTGTTTTCTTCTTTTTGGTGTTTTCTGGATGTCTTCTTTCAGGTATTTTCTGCATGTCATCTTCTTTTGGGTGTTCTCTTCTTTTCGGTGTTTTCTTCCTTTGGGGGTTTTCTGGGCGCTATCATCTTTAGGATGTTCTCCGGGTGTTGTCTTTTTTTGGGTGTTCTCTGGATGTTGTCTTCTTTTGAGTATTTTCAGGGCATTGTCTTCTTCTTTTCAGTGTTTTCTGGGTGCTGTCTTCTTTTTTTGTTTTTTTCCTTTTCTTTTTAAAGTTTTTTTTCATTTTTTCTTTTTTTTGTTTTTTTTTGGGATTTTTGTTTTTTGTTTTTTAAAGAACAGGGGTCTTAACATGATAAAAGGGTGACTGGGAAGGAGTGGCAGGGACAGGGTGGCAGAGACAGGGTGGCAGGGACAGGGTGGAAGGAAGAGGGTGGCAGAGACATGGTGGCAAGGACAGGGTAGCAGGAACTGGGAGGGGGCAGAGCCCTGGGCCCCACATCTCAGATGTCCATGATGTTACTGTCACAATACTTTTCTGCTCGATAAAACAATGGAAAGCAGAGATTGTTGCTGAAGCCTTGGTTCTCCTGGCATTTCTGTATGTTCTGCGGCAGCTGTGTGGTCAGAAGGAAGGGAGCAATGAATAGTCACAGGACTGCAGTGCATGACTGGGGTCACCTGTCCCCCAGGCTGGAGCTGCCTCTGTGCTGGCTCTGGAAGCCCCCTCAGAGGCTGGTGCCTGTCTCCTAGCCCTTCCTGAATGGGGCAGGGATTCCCATCTCCTTTAGGTCTCCCAGCTTCTCACGAAGCTGGCCCAACTTCTCAGCCAGCTCCATCTTCACGTGCGGCCCTGAATGCAGTGCACTGGGGACCTCCATGTTCTAATTGGTCTGGATGGAGAGAAGCAGTCGGTGGCCACCTGATGCAGCCGGAGACCCACGGCACAGGCACACAGGGGGCCCTCCCTGTACCATTTCGTGTGAGGTCTCCAGCACCCCATTTTAGAGGTGGGGGAACAAAGGCCCAGGGGGTGAGTGCGGAGGACACGCAGGCAGAATGGGTGACACGCCAGCCCGATGACGCGAGCCTGCAGCTCAGCTTGAAGTGTGCACCTGCCCAGAGCACAGGGGCATAAGCCGTGTAAGGAGTGGCTGCAGGAGGGACAGGCTGCCACCTTCCTCTCTACCCCACAACCATAAAACCCACCCCCTGGGCTGCAGCCACTCACTTGGTTTGGCAGGAGCTTGGATGTTGCGAGCGTTTTCACCTGGACCTGTAAGGCCGCCTTCTCCATTTCAAGGACGCGAATCTTGCCCTTCAGCTGGGCCTGCTGGTACTTGAGGACTTCATAGTTGTTCCTGTGGCCAGGGGTGGTGGAGAATGTAAAGAACGAGGAACAGAAAGGATGACTTTTGTCATCAATGCACTGACTTTGCCACACAACCAGAGGACTATGGCATGGGAAGGGGACACCTGGACCCTCAAGTGCCTGTCTACAGAGAGGACATGAATTGCCTGAGGCCACACACGAGTGGGGCCACAGCTTGGCTCTGCACGTGTCCAAACCTGTGCGTCCCCCTCGTCGTGCTCACCTCTACCCTCCCACCTCCCACCACATCACCCGTGCCGAGGACCCCCCAGACCTGCCACCCACCGTCCCCCTCCTACTTGTTGTCCTCCAGCTGAAGGAAGAGGGCATCTCGCTCGCTCTTGAGGTTGCGGTAGGACTGCAAATACAGGAAGGCAAAGTCAGGATTCGGCAGGGAGAAGATGGAGTCGGGGCACACGAACACCGACACCTACAGCAACCGTTCAGCGGTGACCTTTCCTCCCCCTGAATCACACTTGACACCTTTTTCAAGGCATTTCCAAGCCCATGTTCTCAGTTGCTTTTCCTAAGACCTCAGTAAGGGTGGAAGAGGCAGGGAAAGAGATCTGATTGACAGCTGGCCGACGGAGGCCCAGGGATAGCCTGTCACGTTGCCATTGTTAGGACTGTCATCACCATCGTCTGACTCTGTATTGCGTGCGGCACCAGGCACCGTGCTAACAATCCATCGAATCCTCACAACCACCACAGGAGGGAGTTACTATCGTTAGCTCCATTTTGTAGATGAAATGCAAGGTATTAGAGGTTAAGCGCTAAGATCACGTACAGCTGGGATGGGAACATCCAGGTCTATCGAATTCTCTAAGCCCATTTTTCCCCCTGGGGGTGGAGGCGCAAGCGTGAGGGCAGGTGGCTGGACTCACCCTCTCGGCGTCCTCCTGCCCTGTGGAGAAGGCGGTCAGACTCCCCTGCAGCTGTTGGATCTCTTTTTCCCGGGAGTCCAGGCAGGTCTGCAGATGTTGACATTCTCCTGGAATGACAGAGGTCAAGATGGAACCCAAAGGACTCCCCTGAAGGCCTGCCAAGGCACCAGGTTGAGGGAGGAAGGCTGCCCAGATCCACACCTGCTTTCTGCCGGGCTTCCTGATGAGCATCGGCCAGGGCTCTCTCCATCTCTTCCTTTTCGGACTTTAAAATGTCATTGGTCCGAATCTGAGCCTTTGGGAGAAAAGCCAAACAGGTGGTGAGAGAGGGACAGGAAGGTTCTCTAGGGCACATGAGGGATGCCATAGAGTCCACTCACCTGAAGTTGTTCCCGCAGGGAGTCCAGCTGCTGACACGGACTCTCCTTCTGTAGGAAGAGGAAAGAAACATCTCTTACCAGGGAGGCAGAGATGGAACAGCAAGGGACGGGCCCCAGGAATGCCACCAATGGCCCAGGACAGGCCCACCAGGGAGACCAGATCCTCGGAGACCCCGTGGTGCTGAGGGTGGGGTGCAGGGGGGAGCCTTCTCCAGGTTGGGAGTGGGCAGGATGAGCCTGCGGCCTCTCCATCTCAGTCTGTCCCCAAACCCATCAGACATGGAAGGAGCGAACAAAGAAATCATGTCCCTCTTTCCACTTCATCCAGTTTCCTGGTGCCAGATTTTCCATGTGGAGAGTCACGGGAAGGTGACTGAGGTTGTCCCCTCAGGTTCATTCCCCAGACTGGGAAGAGGTGGGGCCAGGAATGGATTTTCAAGGAAAAGCTCTCAGACCCTATGGGGACGCAAATGGACAAACTGTCCTTGAACTCCCAAGGAAAGAGAATTGGGGTCTTTGTTGGATTCAGAGCTGAACATCTGAATCCTGATTCTCTTTACATGACAACCACAGAAACCTCTAGAAATGGAGGCTGAGAAAGGAAAGACTACCCTTCTCCCAGCTTGTGATTCACAAGGGTGCATGTATTCACCATGAACCACACACTAAGGACAGGGACTGATCTTAATAGCAGGGATCCAGGAATGAAAAGGACAGGCAAGATCCCTGTCTCCCTGATGTCTCGTGTGTGCCTAGAAATCTTTCATTCTTAGAGCTGCAAGGGACCTTTGACACCCTCTAATTCTACCTCAGGACACTCAAGCCCAGGCAGGAGAGGTGGCTTGTCCAAAACCAAAGACCAAGCAAAGCAGGAACTAAGTTAGGGTGGGAACACAGGGCTCCTGACAACTGTCAGCCTAGTGTTTCCAACAGGGCAACAGCCCAGAGCCCATGCGGCAAGGACTCAAGCAGGGGTGTCTGGAGAAAAGAGAGTGGGCAGGCAGGTCAGCAACAGAAAGAGCCATGCTGCATGGTCTGGGGTCCCTCCTGCTGAGAACTAGGCCACCGAGCACCCCATTCTCCCTTGGCACAGGAACCCCCAGCCCCATTTCTTCAAAGCCCCAAGGGGAAATTGGAGCCCAGGATTGGCAGCGTGGAACCAGGGGATGCCACTGGACTCTTACCAGTTCCTGCACCACACTCTCTATATATTTCTTTACTGCATAGGTGGAGTCCAGGACTGCCTGCAGAACTAGGCACCGGCTCTGTGGCACATGAAGAGAGGAGGAGTTGGAGGAGGGTTGGGAGAGAGGTAGAGAGAGCGATCATTAGGGCAGGGGGTGCTGGCTGTTTCAGCTGGCAGCGTGGCCCCCAGCCCCCAGCATGGGAGGTGGTCGGGGGGCTGGCCTGGAGGGCACTTACCTCCAGCTCCTTAATGTAAGTTGAAGTCCTCAAGGCCTCCCCAGTGATGGATGATGGGGGCTGGAAGAGATGAGAGCACACATGGAGGTGCTCTGCCCCTCAATGGCTAAGCCCTCTGCTGTCCTTTCTTCCTAATCTGGACCAGGCCCTCCTCCTGTAGCCCCTCTGTGCCCACTTCTCAAGGTCTCACTTCCCCATCGTCCCCCCACTCCCGAGCACCTCTCATCCTGCAATTTTTTTTTTTTTTTTTTGGTGGTGGCCAGTACAGGGATTGAGCCCTGGGCCTTGGTGTTGTCAACATTGGGTGTCGGCTGTCTCAGTTGGCAGGTGGGTCCCCAGCCCCCAGCATGGGAGGTGGTCGGGGGGCTGGCCTGGAGGGCACTTACCTCCAGCTCCTTAATGTAAGTTGAAGTCCTCAAGGCCTCCCCAGTGATGGATGATGGGGGCTGGAAGAGATGAGAGCACACATGGAGATGCTCTGCCCCTCAATGGCTAAGCCCTCTGCTGTCCTTTCTTCCTAACCTGGACCAGGCCCTCCTCCTGTAGCCCCTCTGTGCCCACTTCTCAAGGTCTCACTTCCCAATCGTCCCTCCCCTCCCAAGCAGCTCTTATCCTGCACTTTTTTGTTTTTTTGGTGGTGGCCAGTACAGGGATTGAGCCCTGGGCCTTGGTGTTGTCAACATCATCCTGTGCTTCCTGCAGCAGGATCCAATGAGACAGCCAAGCTCGTGCTCCATCTGTGTGCACAGCTTCACGGGAGAAGCTCAGAGAAGAGTCCTATGTCATATCCCGAGCAGAGGGAGACCTAGGTTTCAAACCCAGACTTCTTACCCAGTCCCTGACACTTCTTCCATGGTCGTTACCTTTACCCCCTTCTGCCCCTTGAGGCCCCTGTTCCCAGGAGCCTGACCAGCCAACACTCACCTCCTGAGGTGACTGGCACCTCCCACAAGTGCTGGGCTGGGGCCTACCGCCAGTTTTGGTGTTCTTTTCCTCAGCAGTACTAGCTAGGCCCCTTTTCTGTTGGAACTCTCTTAACTGTGAAAAGGAAAAGCCGTAATATTCAGGAGATGTGGAAGCCCCTATGTTTGTCACCTACTTTACAGTTTTTACAAAGTATTCTTACTTGTACCATCTGATTTAATGCCACCAGCAACCCTATAAGGTGTTGTCATGATCACCAAATGGCTGAAGAAATGGACCGATAGCATGATTAGAAAAAGGCAATAATGGAATTGAACTTCAGTCTTCTGGGGCTTTGTCATGAATCAGCAGCTGCCGGCGGGCCAAATAGAAATCAGACATCGGGGCCCTCCCTCACAGAGCTTTGAGAGCTGCACCCCAGTACTTCTCAAACGTTTATGTCAATGTACCCTAATGGCAGAAGTCATGAGGGCACACCCCTAGGGATCTGGGGACCTCACAAAAAGAGGACAACCCAAGCATCATTTCAGAGAAGTCCATTATGATCTTACAAATCCAGGTGAATGTCACCCCTAAGTACATTAAGAGGATTTTTCTCTTTCAGAAGAATCAAGCAAATCTGATGCTTCATAAAGAGGCCCCCTGAGTCCTGTGGCACCCCAGATTGACAGGATCTGGGCAAGATTCAAGCTGTGAAGTTCAGTTGCCCAGGATTTATCCCACAGAAGAGAAGCACATCTCCCTCCAGAGAGTAGTGACTGAAAGGCGCTCTGGTCCCAGAATCCTAGGGAATTCTAAGGTGAGATCCAGACTCAGAAATAAATTGTTAAGTGTCTCTAGAGAGTAGAAACCCAGGAGAAAACCAAACCGAACCCGTTCTCCCAATGGTCACCCAGAGATACTGTCAACATTTTGAGCTCACTGGTGAAGTGCAGGCTTTTTAGGTAGGCAATGTCTAAGTAAAGGGGGGAAGGGGAACCAGAAACCTCCCGGGCAGTAATGACAGTTCCTGAGGGATTGTGACACCTCCCAGGGGGATTGGGACAGTTTGGAATGGGATTGTGAGGTGACAACATTCCACTCCTTCCTACCAATGTCAGAGTCACTGCAACACTGTGGGGAAGTGGAGCACAGAGCCAGGACCGGGGTCCTTGGAGACGGGAACCCAGGGGACCCAGGGAGCCCAGGAAGGTCTGGTTTGGGGTAGCAGGAGGCCAGGGCTGAGTCCAGGTGGGGAGCCCTGGAAGTAACCTTACTGGCCAAAGTCACCCGGGGACAGCCGGCAAGGGCAGGGTCTGGGCAGCTGAGGGGGCAGGGATGGCTGAGAAGACTTTGGTGGGGGGAGTCAAGAGGCACAGAGGGGCAATCCCCGTGTGCCTCAGAAGTGACACCGAGTCCTGCCCCTGTCCCACCATAGGAGGGGCCTCGGGCTGGCTCCGGGGCTGCGACCCAGCATGTTATACCTTCTTCTTGGCCCTCGCCAATTTCTCCTGTCGGATTTCCTCCGACATTTCGGGGCAGGGAAAAGGAAAGGGGTACTTCCGCCTTATCATGTCTAAGCACTGGACAGTCACTCCCTCCAGCTAAGGCACGGACCAGCGACTGAGCCAGAGCAGCTGGGAGCGGCCGGTGCTAGGCAACAGGTAGGTGGGCGTGGCCTCAATGCTCACAGCCCATTGGTGGATGAGAAAGATGGACGGAATGGGGGCGTGGCCAGAACCCAGGGAAGGGTGGAGTCACAATGAAAGCCGGCCCCGCCCACCCCAGGGAGGGGCCCCTGGGGGAAAGGGGCGGGGCTGTCACTTGGTGCCCATGCAGCTTCTGTGTGACCCTTCACGGTGGCCGTCACAGAATCTGAGGCACCTGGCAGAGCAGAGAGGCCGTTCTCCAGCCCCCGCCCTGGACCCTCCTGTTCCCGTTCAACCCCTGACCTGGGGCCTCAGGACCCAGGGCTCAGGAGGTGGGTGAGGAATGGACAGCAGGGAAAAGTGTGTCACTTCACAGTCCCTTTCCAGACTCCTCACAGCTCTGCCCCAGACTTTCTCATCCCAGAAACCGCCTCCAAAGACCCCCGTCCAGTCCTCCAGGTGCTTCTCCACTCGCCCCCTTCCTCAAGGGTGTCTTCACTGATCCCGGGAGCTGAAAATAGGTGTAGCTGGCAGCAGTAGCTTTCCTGTCGGGGAGGGCCTTGAGGAGGGGCCTGAGACTTTGGGGAGTGGTTGGAAACCCAGAGGCACGTCTGGAAACCCGGACCCAGGGAAACTGAGCACCTCCTGTCTCCCGGTGTGGCTGGTGTTTTCCACAAGACATTCTGTGTGTTGTGGAGAAGAACGTGGAGCATGAGGAGACGCGCCAAGGGTTCCTACAAGTCAGCGTAAAATCTGCCTGAGTCTCAAAGTGCCTGGGACAGAATGTCTCCCCAGAGGGACAGGGCTGCTGATTGGTCCCTGATGGAGTTTGGATGTGTCGTCCCCTCCAAAACGCATGTGGAAATCTCATCTCCAATGTGGCAGTGTGGAAAGTGATTGAGTCCTGGGGGCGGATCCCTCATGAATGGATTCATCCTCTCCCTGGGGGAGGGGGATTAATGAGTGAGTTCTCGCTCTATGAGTTCTCGCGAGAGCTGATTGTTTAAAGGACCCTGGCACCTCTCCTCTCTCTCTTGCTTCCTCTCACCATGTGATCTGCTTGTGCTTGTCAGCTGCTGCCACTTTCCTCCTTGAGTAGAAGCAGCCTGAGGCCCATGCCAGATGCAGCTGTCCCAGAATCGTAAGCCAAATAAACCTCTGTTCTTTATAAATTACCCAGTGTCGGGTATCATTTTAAAGCTGCAGGGCCTGGGGGCTAAAGCAGCAAGCTGAAACCTCCAAAGGTCACGAGTGGATTTGCCACAGTCTTTCATGCTTGACTAGAGCTACCCACTAGACTTTCCATCCGAGTCTCTGATGGGCCTTCCCTGAGGAAGACAGAAGAAGCAGAGCTGGACGAGCCTCATTACAACTGCGTGTGTGTAGAGAGAGCGGAGAGAGAAGGGGGCAGAAGCCATCCCTGAAGGTGTAATGCCTGAGGATTTTCCGAAATGGGTGCAATACGTCAATCCACAGACTCAAGAAACTCCAAGTAGATTGGCAAACCCCAACTAGGATTAAAAAAGAAAGGAGGAGAAAATCATACTAAAGTCCATTATAGTTAAATTGCTAAAAGGAATTAGATAAAGTCAAATTTCTTCTCTAAAGCAAATTCATTCCCTTATATGTCATTACTAAACAAAAAAAAAATTAAAATATTCTAAAACTATTTATTCATCATAAGAAATTAAGAAAAGAATAAGAAACCAAAGATTCACAGGAGAATGGATATACTAAACATAAAAAAAAAAAAAAAAAATCAGATTATCAGGAGAAAATGGTAGAATTGACAGATTAATAAATCTGAAAGCTTGTTATTTGAATAATAAAGATCCATCAAAAAACATGCCCTCACTGTCAGTGTTTATTTTTATTAAATAAATGTGATTCAAATAAAAATACACAAATGTGGGAGTGAAAAAAAATGATGTGCCTACAGATCCCAAGGAAACTATGAAAATAAGGATACCTAAGAAATAAACATTTCATAAATAAATTTGATATTTTAAAGTAAAAGTTAACTTCCTGACCAAGTATAAATTATAAAACTTGACAAAGGGACCCTTATTTGGCCTGCCCCTATTGCTGCCTGGGTTGGCCTGGCCTGGCACTAAGGGAACCGATGGCCTCACCTGCAGCTAAGGGTCCCCCTGATCAGGCTTGCCATTACCGGACTTGTAATGTAAGTGTCCAGTTGTAATGTAACTGGACTTGACTTTTGGCACCTAATCTGTCACCTCAGTGGCTGTACAGAGACCGCTTCCCACTGAAGAAAAATATCTGGTGTCTTCCAAGGTCACAGGTGACAAATGTGACCCATGGCAGTCTTACAAGTTAAAATGTCTGGCTGGGCCAAGAAGCCCCCAGCCTCCGTAACTCCTATGTAACTCTCAGCTTAAACACCTTCCATGATACCGCTGATCTGGTTTGGGGCCTGGTGGGTTTATACTCTCTTGGCACTCTATAGGTTCCCAACTTCCAAAAACATATCATATGCTTGTCAGTTGATGAATGAATAAATAAAATATGGTGCATCGACACACTGGAATATGACCCACCCATGAAAAGGATCAAGGCTCTGACACACGCTACCACGTGGGCAAACCTTGAACACATCACGCTCAGTGAAAGACGCCAGACACAAAAGTCCACACAGTGTATGATTCCATTTATATGAACGCGCCAGTCCACGAGACCGAAAGTGGGTTCGTGGTTGCCAGGGGCTGGGGGAGGGGATGGGAGAGTGACTTTTAATGGATGTGGGATTTCTTTGTAGGGTGATGAAGATGTTCTGGAATCTGATAGTGGTGATGGTTATACAACCCTGTGTATATAAAACCACCAAAACCCACTGAATTTCATGCTTTCAGTGAGTGAATTGTATGGTATATGAACTATCGCTCCATGAAGCTGTTATTAATTTTAAAAGCACCATAATTGCAATGAAAAGTTTGGTTAGGATCTGTCTGTCTGATTCTAAGTTCCTGGAGGTCTGGTATAATGTGAGTTTTACTCAGCACCGCATCCTCCAAAGGCCGAGCCCATAGTAGGTGGCTCATTAAATCTCTCAAAACGAGCTACGTTTACACCAGGGTCTCTCCCCCTTGGCACTGCGGACCTTGTGGCTGGATCACGCTCTGTGGTTTGGCTGTCCTGCACGTGCTGAGCAGCGTCCCTGGCCTCCACCTACTCCATGCCAGGAGCACCCTCCTCGTCAGTCCTGACAACTACAGATGTCGCCAGACATTGCCTAGTGTCCTCTGGGGGCAAATTGCCCATGGCTGTGAAACATCCATTTAGAGGTACCAAGGTTTTGAATTTGGGGTGCTGCGTGGGACTTTAGAAGTCGCCACGTAAAGGCTGGCCCCCAGGGGGACGCCGCAGGGACATGCAGGCCTTGGCTGTGTCAGCAAAACCTCACCCAGCCAGGAGGTGGTGAGCAGGGCTCCCAAACCCACCCAACCGGGGCAAAAGGTAAAGCCACCCTCTACCAAGAGGGGCCGCAGGCAGAAGGGGACCGGCAGGTGAGCCCACAGGACCGAAGGACCAGCTCCCGAGAGGGGAGCCTCAAAGACCGCCTTCACGGCCGGCCTGGGGTGCAGCGACCCCACATCCGAGTGGTCAACGGGAAGACGGGCTGAGGAAGGGGCGGGGCCACGACGCAGGGCGGGGCGAGAGGCAGAGACCCCGGATGCAGAGTCATTGAAAGGAAGGTCCCGTCTCCGAGTCGGGGCGGAGCTTGTGGCGTGGGCGGGGCTTGAAGAGAGAGCGGGCATCTGACTGGTGAAGGAGGAGGGACTCCGGGTAAGGGGCGGGGCCTGCAGCTCCGGGCGTGTCCGTGACGTCACGGGCCGGCGGCTCTCGGGGGACTCGCGAAGATGGCGGCGGGCGGTTATTATGGCTTCGCGCGGGGCGCCGGCTCTTACCTCATATAACGGCCCCGCAGCGCCGCCCGCGCCCGGCCCGGCCCTCCTTCCGCCCCGAGCCGCGCCGCGAGGAGCCGGCGGGGCGGCGTCTTGTGCGAACCGGCTCCGATCGCCGCAGAGCGCACTCGTGTCTGTCACGGGCGGGGGGTGAGGGGTGGGCGGGGGGGGGGGCAAGAAGGGGCTACTGACGTGGGAGCGGGCGCTGGGCCTGTGGGCGGAATGGAGCCCGAACCGTGCGGGTGGAAGGCAGTCCCTGAGGGGACTGCCCCGAGGAGGCTCCGGCGCCAGCTGAAGCAGGGACAGGAGACAGACGGGAGGGCGCCCGGCCGGGCGGGGGAGGGGCGGGAGCTGACCCCTGATGATGAGGGGAGGGGCGGGAGCTGACCCCTGATGATGGGGCAGGGGCGGGAGCTGACCCCTGATGATGGGGCAGGGGCGGGAGCTGACCCCTGATGGGGGAGGGGCGGGAACTGACCCCTGATGCTGGAGGGGGGCGGGAGCTGACCCCTGGTGATGAGGGGCCCTTTATGGGAAATTTATTGGCCCCCCCAGCTAGAGCAGAATAGGGTGGGCACAGATCTCGGAGAGCCCAAGTGCTGGGGTGAGGGGCCTGATCTCTTCCCTACAGGAAAGTTGTTTTCATCACATCTCCCCCCTCTTTTGTTAACACTTTGTGAGTAGAACAGGGGGCCTGGGTGGGTTCCTCCCTGGCATCCACCTCTTCCCTGGGGGAGTTCCCTGGGGCTCCCAGAGTCTGCGGCAAGAGCTTCACGTGGGGATCTGGTGCCCCAGAAGGTGTCAGAACAAGGGCAGTCCTTGCTCCATGTGGCCGCTGCAGGAGGGGTCTTCCAGACCCACACTCGGGTCACTCCCTGCTCTGTCTTCCCACCGAGTGTGAACCAGGAGTGGCAAGGCCTGGGGACAGCCTGGGCAGCTTCAGGCCCTGCTGGCCATTCACAGGCTGTGTCTCCACAGGGGCGGCTGACGGGGCTGGGTGGAGAGGACCTTCCCACCATCATCATCGTGGCCCACTACGACGCGTTCGGAGTGGCCCCGGTATGTATGTGTGTCCCCCACGGGGCCGGACCCCATCTCGGTTCAGTCTGCAGAGGCACCCACAGCGAGGGCCCTTGACCCGCCTTCTCAGGTCCCATGAGGACCCTCTGGGTGGGTGTCATCGTGTCACTGACATGGAGGGTTTCCAAAATGGGTATAATACGTCAATCCACAGATTGAAGAACCAAACCCCAACTGGGAATAAAAAAGAAAAGAAAAAATCATACTAAAGTCCATCGTAGTTAAATTGCTGAAACGAAGGAGATAAAGTCAAATTTCTTTTCTAAAGCAAATTCCCACCCGTATATGTCATGATTACATAATAAATATCAAAATATTCTAGAACTACTTATTCATCGTAAGAAAATAACGACAAACCTAAGATTCACAGGAGAATGGATATACTGAACACACACAGAAAAATGAAATCAAATGATCCAGAGAGGGGAAATGACAGAATTGACAGACTAATAAATCTGAAAGCTGTTTATCTGAAAAATAAAAATCAAACAAAAACCATGTATTCACTTTCAGTCTTTATTTTAATTAAATAAATATGACTCAAATAAAAATACACAAATGTGGGAGTGGAGAAAAACGTAAATTAGACTCTGAAGAAACTACAAAAATAAGGATAATTATTAAAATAGATATTTTATGAATAAGTTTGATACTTGAATGAAAAAGAAAACTTTCTGGCCAAGTATAAATGATAAAACATTGCTAAGTGCCTCCCCCCCCCCCCAGCCAACTCTCTGGACTGCCTTTCCACTAAGGACCCCCCTCGAATGGCCTACCTCAGGGCCCCCTTGGCTTGATTGGTGCTAACGGCCCCCTTCCGCTAAGGGCCTGCCAGGCCTGCCCCAAATGCTTCCTTGGCCTGCCCCAGCATTAAGGGGCCCCCTGACTGGCCTGCCCAAGGGACCAATTCTACTGGTCTTCCCCTATAGGTCCCTGAGGCTGGACTACTGGTGAGGGCACCCTGCTGCTTTCTTTCTTTCTTTCTTTTTTCTTTTTGTTTTCTTACATATTTATTTTCGGTTTTACTTTAATGGTTTTTTTTTTTTCTTTTTCTCTCTTTTATTATTTTTCCTGTTTTTTTTTTTTGTTGTTGTTGTTGTTGCTCTTGTTTGTTTGTTTTGCATTTTTTGATTTTTGTATATTTCTGTACATTTGTGTACATTTTTGTACATTTTTTAGGGGGTTTCTTCTTTTGGATTTTTATTTATTTATTTATTTATTTATTGTTAGGGTTTTCTTCTGTGTGGATTTTTTTTTTGCTGGGCTTTTCTTTTTGTGGGAGTTTACTTCTCGAGGAGTTTTTGGTTTTCTTCTTTTGGGGGTTTTCTTTTTGGGGGGTTCTCTTTTGGAGTTTTCCTTTTGTTGGGGTTTTCCTCTTTGGGGGTTTCTTCTTTTGGGGCTTTTTGGGGGTTTTCTTGTTTTCCTGGGGGGCAATAGAAATTGGAGTTTTTTCTATTTGGGTGTTTTTTTCTTTTATGGGGTTTTTCTTTTTGTTAGGGTTTCCTTCTTTGGGGGTTCTCTTTTTGGGGTGCGTGGTTTCTTCTTTTTGTTGAGGTTTTCTTCTTTTCTGGAAGTTTTTCTTCTTTTCAGAGGTTTTTCTTCTTTGTAGAGACTTTTCTTTTTTGTGGGGGTTGTTTCTTCTTTTTGTTAGGGTTTTGTTCTTTTCATTGGGATTTTCTTCTTTGGGGGCTTCCTATTGCTGGCACTTTCTTCTTTTTACTGGGGTTTTTCTTGTGGGATTCTTCTTTTATTGTGGGTTTTTTCGCTTTGTTGCTGTTTTCTTCTTCTGGGGGGGTTTCTACTTTTCCAGTTTTCTTTTGGGCGGTTTCTTTTCTGAGAGGTTATCTTCTTATCAGTGGGGTTTTATTTTTGTTGGGGTTTCCTTCATGTGGGGTGGTTTCTGCTTTTTGTTGGGGTTTTCTTATTTGGGGGGATTTTTCTTCTTTCTGTTGGGGTTCTCTTCTTTTTGTTGGGGTTGTCTTCTTTTGGGTTTTGTTTTTTTCTTCTTTTGGGCAGTTTATCTTTATGTTTGGGTTTTATTCTTTTTGTAAAGGTTTTCTTCCTTTTGGGGGGGTGTTTTCTTCTGTGTGTGTTTTTTCTGGGTTGTGTGTTTTCTTCTTTTTGGTGTTTTCTGGATGTCTTCTTTCAGGTATTTTCTGCATGTCATCTTCTTTTGGGTGTTCTCTTCTTTTCGGTGTTTTCTTCCTTTGGGGGTTTTCTGGGTGCTATCATCTTTAGGATGTTCTCCGGGTGTTGTCTTTTTTTGGGTGTTCTCTGGATGTTGTCTTCTTTTGAGTATTTTCAGGGCATTGTCTT
The DNA here is from genome assembly GCF_027409185.1 of Cynocephalus volans. Classification (NCBI taxonomy): domain Eukaryota; kingdom Metazoa; phylum Chordata; class Mammalia; order Dermoptera; family Cynocephalidae; genus Cynocephalus; species Cynocephalus volans. The sequence continues at coordinate 115,889,987 of NC_084467.1, read as the reverse complement.
CTTCTTTTCAGTGTTTTCTGGGTGCTGTCTTCTTTTTTTGTTTTTTTCCTTTTCTTTTTTAAGTTTTTTTTCATTTTTTCTTTTTTTTGTTTTTTTTTGGGATTTTTGTTTTTTGTTTTTTAAAGAACAGGGGTCTTAACATGATAAAAGGGTGACTGGGAAGGAGTGGCAGGGACAGGGTGGCAGAGACAGGGTGGCAGGGACAGGGTGGAAGGAAGAGGGTGGCAGAGACATGGTGGCAAGGACAGGGTAGCAGGAACTGGGAGGGGGCAGAGCCCTGGGCCCCACATCTCAGATGTCCATGATGTTACTGTCACAATACTTTTCTGCTCGATAAAACAATGGAAAGCAGAGATTGTTGCTGAAGCCTTGGTTCTCCTGGCATTTCTGTATGTTCTGCGGCAGCTGTGTGGTCAGAAGGAAGGGAGCAATGAATAGTCACAGGACTGCAGTGCATGACTGGGGTCACCTGTCCCCCAGGCTGGAGCTGCCTCTGTGCTGGCTCTGGAAGCCCCCTCAGAGGCTGGTGCCTGTCTCCTAGCCCTTCCTGAATGGGGCAGGGATTCCCATCTCCTTTAGGTCTCCCAGCTTCTCACGAAGCTGGCCCAACTTCTCAGCCAGCTCCATCTTCACGTGCGGCCCTGAATGCAGTGCACTGGGGACCTCCATGTTCTAATTGGTCTGGATGGAGAGAAGCAGTCGGTGGCCACCTGATGCAGCCGGAGACCCACGGCACAGGCACACAGGGGGCCCTCCCTGTACCATTTCGTGTGAGGTCTCCAGCACCCCATTTTAGAGGTGGGGGAACAAAGGCCCAGGGGGTGAGTGCGGAGGACACGCAGGCAGAATGGGTGACACGCCAGCCCGATGACGCGAGCCTGCAGCTCAGCTTGAAGTGTGCACCTGCCCAGAGCACAGGGGCATAAGCCGTGTAAGGAGTGGCTGCAGGAGGGACAGGCTGCCACCTTCCTCTCTACCCCACAACCATAAAACCCACCCCCTGGGCTGCAGCCACTCACTTGGTTTGGCAGGAGCTTGGATGTTGCGAGCGTTTTCACCTGGACCTGTAAGGCCGCCTTCTCCATTTCAAGGACGCGAATCTTGCCCTTCAGCTGGGCCTGCTGGTACTTGAGGACTTCATAGTTGTTCCTGTGGCCAGGGGTGGTGGAGAATGTAAAGAACGAGGAACAGAAAGGATGACTTTTGTCATCAATGCACTGACTTTGCCACACAACCAGAGGACTATGGCATGGGAAGGGGACACCTGGACCCTCAAGTGCCTGTCTACAGAGAGGACATGAATTGCCTGAGGCCACACACGAGTGGGGCCACAGCTTGGCTCTGCACGTGTCCAAACCTGTGCGTCCCCCTCGTCGTGCTCACCTCTACCCTCCCACCTCCCACCACATCACCCGTGCCGAGGACCCCCCAGACCTGCCACCCACCGTCCCCCTCCTACTTGTTGTCCTCCAGCTGAAGGAAGAGGGCATCTCGCTCGCTCTTGAGGTTGCGGTAGGACTGCAAATACAGGAAGGCAAAGTCAGGATTCGGCAGGGAGAAGATGGAGTCGGGGCACACGAACACCGACACCTACAGCAACCGTTCAGCGGTGACCTTTCCTCCCCCTGAATCACACTTGACACCTTTTTCAAGGCATTTCCAAGCCCATGTTCTCAGTTGCTTTTCCTAAGACCTCAGTAAGGGTGGAAGAGGCAGGGAAAGAGATCTGATTGACAGCTGGCCGACGGAGGCCCAGGGATAGCCTGTCACGTTGCCATTGTTAGGACTGTCATCACCATCGTCTGACTCTGTATTGCGTGCGGCACCAGGCACCGTGCTAACAATCCATCGAATCCTCACAACCACCACAGGAGGGAGTTACTATCGTTAGCTCCATTTTGTAGATGAAATGCAAGGTATTAGAGGTTAAGCGCTAAGATCACGTACAGCTGGGATGGGAACATCCAGGTCTATCGAATTCTCTAAGCCCATTTTTCCCCCTGGGGGTGGAGGCGCAAGCGTGAGGGCAGGTGGCTGGACTCACCCTCTCGGCGTCCTCCTGCCCTGTGGAGAAGGCGGTCAGACTCCCCTGCAGCTGTTGGATCTCTTTTTCCCGGGAGTCCAGGCAGGTCTGCAGATGTTGACATTCTCCTGGAATGACAGAGGTCAAGATGGAACCCAAAGGACTCCCCTGAAGGCCTGCCAAGGCACCAGGTTGAGGGAGGAAGGCTGCCCAGATCCACACCTGCTTTCTGCCGGGCTTCCTGATGAGCATCGGCCAGGGCTCTCTCCATCTCTTCCTTTTCGGACTTTAAAATGTCATTGGTCCGAATCTGAGCCTTTGGGAGAAAAGCCAAACAGGTGGTGAGAGAGGGACAGGAAGGTTCTCTAGGGCACATGAGGGATGCCATAGAGTCCACTCACCTGAAGTTGTTCCCGCAGGGAGTCCAGCTGCTGACACGGACTCTCCTTCTGTAGGAAGAGGAAAGAAACATCTCTTACCAGGGAGGCAGAGATGGAACAGCAAGGGACGGGCCCCAGGAATGCCACCAATGGCCCAGGACAGGCCCACCAGGGAGACCAGATCCTCGGAGACCCCGTGGTGCTGAGGGTGAGGTGCAGGGGGGAGCCTTCTCCAGGTTGGGAGTGGGCAGGATGAGCCTGCGGCCTCTCCATCTCAGTCTGTCCCCAAACCCATCAGACATGGAAGGAGCGAACAAAGAAATCATGTCCCTCTTTCCACTTCATCCAGTTTCCTGGTGCCAGATTTTCCATGTGGAGAGTCACGGGAAGGTGACTGAGGTTGTCCCCTCAGGTTCATTCCCCAGACTGGGAAGAGGTGGGGCCAGGAATGGATTTTCAAGGAAAAGCTCTCAGACCCTATGGGGACGCAAATGGACAAACTGTCCTTGAACTCCCAAGGAAAGAGAATTGGGGTCTTTGTTGGATTCAGAGCTGAACATCTGAATCCTGATTCTCTTTACATGACAACCACAGAAACCTCTAGAAATGGAGGCTGAGAAAGGAAAGACTACCCTTCTCCCAGCTTGTGATTCACAAGGGTGCATGTATTCACCATGAACCACACACTAAGGACAGGGACTGATCTTAATAGCAGGGATCCAGGAATGAAAAGGACAGGCAAGATCCCTGTCTCCCTGATGTCTCGTGTGTGCCTAGAAATCTTTCATTCTTAGAGCTGCAAGGGACCTTTGACACCCTCTAATTCTACCTCAGGACACTCAAGCCCAGGCAGGAGAGGTGGCTTGTCCAAAACCAAAGACCAAGCAAAGCAGGAACTAAGTTAGGGTGGGAACACAGGGCTCCTGACAACTGTCAGCCTAGTGTTTCCAACAGGGCAACAGCCCAGAGCCCATGCGGCAAGGACTCAAGCAGGGGTGTCTGGAGAAAAGAGAGTGGGCAGGCAGGTCAGCAACAGAAAGAGCCATGCTGCATGGTCTGGGGTCCCTCCTGCTGAGAACTAGGCCACCGAGCACCCCATTCTCCCTTGGCACAGGAACCCCCAGCCCCATTTCTTCAAAGCCCCAAGGGGAAATTGGAGCCCAGGATTGGCAGCGTGGAACCAGGGGATGCCACTGGACTCTTACCAGTTCCTGCACCACACTCTCTATATATTTCTTTACTGCATAGGTGGAGTCCAGGACTGCCTGCAGAACTAGGCACCGGCTCTGTGGCACATGAAGAGAGGAGGAGTTGGAGGAGGGTTGGGAGAGAGGTAGAGAGAGCGATCATTAGGGCAGGGGGTGCTGGCTGTTTCAGCTGGCAGCGTGGCCCCCAGCCCCCAGCATGGGAGGTGGTCGGGGGGCTGGCCTGGAGGGCACTTACCTCCAGCTCCTTAATGTAAGTTGAAGTCCTCAAGGCCTCCCCAGTGATGGATGATGGGGGCTGGAAGAGATGAGAGCACACATGGAGGTGCTCTGCCCCTCAATGGCTAAGCCCTCTGCTGTCCTTTCTTCCTAATCTGGACCAGGCCCTCCTCCTGTAGCCCCTCTGTGCCCACTTCTCAAGGTCTCACTTCCCCATCGTCCCCCCACTCCCGAGCACCTCTCATCCTGCAATTTTTTTTTTTTTTTTTTGGTGGTGGCCAGTACAGGGATTGAGCCCTGGGCCTTGGTGTTGTCAACATTGGGTGTCGGCTGTCTCAGTTGGCAGGTGGGTCCCCAGCCCCCAGCATGGGAGGTGGCTGGGGGCTGGCCTGGAGGGCACTTACCTCCAGCTCCTTAATGTAAGTTGAAGTCCTCAAGGCCTCCCCAGTGATGGATGATGGGGGCTGGAAGAGATGAGAGCACACATGGAGATGCTCTGCCCCTCAATGGCTAAGCCCTCTGCTGTCCTTTCTTCCTAACCTGGACCAGGCCCTCCTCCTGTAGCCCCTCTGTGCCCACTTCTCAAGGTCTCACTTCCCAATCGTCCCTCCCCTCCCAAGCAGCTCTTATCCTGCACTTTTTTGTTTTTTTGGTGGTGGCCAGTACAGGGATTGAGCCCTGGGCCTTGGTGTTGTCAACATCATCCTGTGCTTCCTGCAGCAGGATCCAATGAGACAGCCAAGCTCGTGCTCCATCTGTGTGCACAGCTTCACGGGAGAAGCTCAGAGAAGAGTCCTATGTCATATCCCGAGCAGAGGGAGACCTAGGTTTCAAACCCAGACTTCTTACCCAGTCCCTGACACTTCTTCCATGGTCGTTACCTTTACCCCCTTCTGCCCCTTGAGGCCCCTGTTCCCAGGAGCCTGACCAGCCAACACTCACCTCCTGAGGTGACTGGTACCTCCCACAAGTGCTGGGCTGGGGCCTACCGCCAGTTTTGGTGTTCTTTTCCTCAGCAGTACTAGCTAGGCCCCTTTTCTGTTGGAACTCTCTTAACTGTGAAAAGGAAAAGCCGTAATATTCAGGAGATGTGGAAGCCCCTATGTTTGTCACCTACTTTACAGTTTTTACAAAGTATTCTTACTTGTACCATCTGATTTAATGCCACCAGCAACCCTATAAGGTGTTGTCATGATCACCAAATGGCTGAAGAAATGGACCGATAGCATGATTAGAAAAAGGCAATAATGGAATTGAACTTCAGTCTTCTGGGGCTTTGTCATGAATCAGCAGCTGCCGGCGGGCCAAATAGAAATCAGACATCGGGGCCCTCCCTCACAGAGCTTTGAGAGCTGCACCCCAGTACTTCTCAAACGTTTATGTCAATGTACCCTAATGGCAGAAGTCATGAGGGCACACCCCTAGGGATCTGGGGACCTCACAAAAAGAGGACAACCCAAGCATCATTTCAGAGAAGTCCATTATGATCTTACAAATCCAGGTGAATGTCACCCCTAAGTACATTAAGAGGATTTTTCTCTTTCAGAAGAATCAAGCAAATCTGATGCTTCATAAAGAGGCCCCCTGAGTCCTGTGGCACCCCAGATTGACAGGATCTGGGCAAGATTCAAGCTGTGAAGTTCAGTTGCCCAGGATTTATCCCACAGAAGAGAAGCACATCTCCCTCCAGAGAGTAGTGACTGAAAGGCGCTCTGGTCCCAGAATCCTAGGGAATTCTAAGGTGAGATCCAGACTCAGAAATAAATTGTTAAGTGTCTCTAGAGAGTAGAAACCCAGGAGAAAACCAAACCGAACCCGTTCTCCCAATGGTCACCCAGAGATACTGTCAACATTTTGAGCTCACTGGTGAAGTGCAGGCTTTTTAGGTAGGCAATGTCTAAGTAAAGGGGGGAAGGGGAACCAGAAACCTCCCGGGCAGTAATGACAGTTCCTGAGGGATTGTGACACCTCCCAGGGGGATTGGGACAGTTTGGAATGGGATTGTGAGGTGACAACATTCCACTCCTTCCTACCAATGTCAGAGTCACTGCAACACTGTGGGGAAGTGGAGCACAGAGCCAGGACCGGGGTCCTTGGAGACGGGAACCCAGGGGACCCAGGGAGCCCAGGAAGGTCTGGTTTGGGGTAGCAGGAGGCCAGGGCTGAGTCCAGGTGGGGAGCCCTGGAAGTAACCTTACTGGCCAAAGTCACCCGGGGACAGCCGGCAAGGGCAGGGTCTGGGCAGCTGAGGGGGCAGGGATGGCTGAGAAGACTTTGGTGGGGGGAGTCAAGAGGCACAGAGGGGCAATCCCCGTGTGCCTCAGAAGTGACACCGAGTCCTGCCCCTGTCCCACCATAGGAGGGGCCTCGGGCTGGCTCCGGGGCTGCGACCCAGCATGTTATACCTTCTTCTTGGCCCTCGCCAATTTCTCCTGTCGGATTTCCTCCGACATTTCGGGGCAGGGAAAAGGAAAGGGGTACTTCCGCCTTATCATGTCTAAGCACTGGACAGTCACTCCCTCCAGCTAAGGCACGGACCAGCGACTGAGCCAGAGCAGCTGGGAGCGGCCGGTGCTAGGCAACAGGTAGGTGGGCGTGGCCTCAATGCTCACAGCCCATTGGTGGATGAGAAAGATGGACGGAATGGGGGCGTGGCCAGAACCCAGGGAAGGGTGGAGTCACAATGAAAGCCGGCCCCGCCCACCCCAGGGAGGGGCCCCTGGGGGAAAGGGGCGGGGCTGTCACTTGGTGCCCATGCAGCTTCTGTGTGACCCTTCACGGTGGCCGTCACAGAATCTGAGGCACCTGGCAGAGCAGAGAGGCCGTTCTCCAGCCCCCGCCCTGGACCCTCCTGTTCCCGTTCAACCCCTGACCTGGGGCCTCAGGACCCAGGGCTCAGGAGGTGGGTGAGGAATGGACAGCAGGGAAAAGTGTGTCACTTCACAGTCCCTTTCCAGACTCCTCACAGCTCTGCCCCAGACTTTCTCATCCCAGAAACCGCCTCCAAAGACCCCCGTCCAGTCCTCCAGGTGCTTCTCCACTCGCCCCCTTCCTCAAGGGTGTCTTCACTGATCCCGGGAGCTGAAAATAGGTGTAGCTGGCAGCAGTAGCTTTCCTGTCGGGGAGGGCCTTGAGGAGGGGCCTGAGACTTTGGGGAGTGGTTGGAAACCCAGAGGCACGTCTGGAAACCCGGACCCAGGGAAACTGAGCACCTCCTGTCTCCCGGTGTGGCTGGTGTTTTCCACAAGACATTCTGTGTGTTGTGGAGAAGAACGTGGAGCATGAGGAGACGCGCCAAGGGTTCCTACAAGTCAGCGTAAAATCTGCCTGAGTCTCAAAGTGCCTGGGACAGAATGTCTCCCCAGAGGGACAGGGCTGCTGATTGGTCCCTGATGGAGTTTGGATGTGTCGTCCCCTCCAAAACGCATGTGGAAATCTCATCTCCAATGTGGCAGTGTGGAAAGTGATTGAGTCCTGGGGGCGGATCCCTCATGAATGGATTCATCCTCTCCCTGGGGGAGGGGGATTAATGAGTGAGTTCTCGCTCTATGAGTTCTCGCGAGAGCTGATTGTTTAAAGGACCCTGGCACCTCTCCTCTCTCTCTTGCTTCCTCTCACCATGTGATCTGCTTGTGCTTGTCAGCTGCTGCCACTTTCCTCCTTGAGTAGAAGCAGCCTGAGGCCCATGCCAGATGCAGCTGTCCCAGAATCGTAAGCCAAATAAACCTCTGTTCTTTATAAATTACCCAGTGTCGGGTATCATTTTAAAGCTGCAGGGCCTGGGGGCTAAAGCAGCAAGCTGAAACCTCCAAAGGTCACGAGTGGATTTGCCACAGTCTTTCATGCTTGACTAGAGCTACCCACTAGACTTTCCATCCGAGTCTCTGATGGGCCTTCCCTGAGGAAGACAGAAGAAGCAGAGCTGGACGAGCCTCATTACAACTGCGTGTGTGTAGAGAGAGCGGAGAGAGAAGGGGGCAGAAGCCATCCCTGAAGGTGTAATGCCTGAGGATTTTCCGAAATGGGTGCAATACGTCAATCCACAGACTCAAGAAACTCCAAGTAGATTGGCAAACCCCAACTAGGATTAAAAAAGAAAGGAGGAGAAAATCATACTAAAGTCCATTATAGTTAAATTGCTAAAAGGAATTAGATAAAGTCAAATTTCTTCTCTAAAGCAAATTCATTCCCTTATATGTCATTACTAAACAAAAAAAAAATTAAAATATTCTAAAACTATTTATTCATCATAAGAAATTAAGAAAAGAATAAGAAACCAAAGATTCACAGGAGAATGGATATACTAAACATAAAAAAAAAAAAAAAAATCAGATTATCAGGAGAAAATGGTAGAATTGACAGATTAATAAATCTGAAAGCTTGTTATTTGAATAATAAAGATCCATCAAAAAACATGCCCTCACTGTCAGTGTTTATTTTTATTAAATAAATGTGATTCAAATAAAAATACACAAATGTGGGAGTGAAAAAAAATGATGTGCCTACAGATCCCAAGGAAACTATGAAAATAAGGATACCTAAGAAATAAACATTTCATAAATAAATTTGATATTTTAAAGTAAAAGTTAACTTCCTGACCAAGTATAAATTATAAAACTTGACAAAGGGACCCTTATTTGGCCTGCCCCTATTGCTGCCTGGGTTGGCCTGGCCTGGCACTAAGGGAACCGATGGCCTCACCTGCAGCTAAGGGTCCCCCTGATCAGGCTTGCCATTACCGGACTTGTAATGTAAGTGTCCAGTTGTAATGTAACTGGACTTGACTTTTGGCACCTAATCTGTCACCTCAGTGGCTGTACAGAGACCGCTTCCCACTGAAGAAAAATATCTGGTGTCTTCCAAGGTCACAGGTGACAAATGTGACCCATGGCAGTCTTACAAGTTAAAATGTCTGGCTGGGCCAAGAAGCCCCCAGCCTCCGTAACTCCTATGTAACTCTCAGCTTAAACACCTTCCATGATACCGCTGATCTGGTTTGGGGCCTGGTGGGTTTATACTCTCTTGGCACTCTATAGGTTCCCAACTTCCAAAAACATATCATATGCTTGTCAGTTGATGAATGAATAAATAAAATATGGTGCATCGACACACTGGAATATGACCCACCCATGAAAAGGATCAAGGCTCTGACACACGCTACCACGTGGGCAAACCTTGAACACATCACGCTCAGTGAAAGACGCCAGACACAAAAGGCCACACAGTGTATGATTCCATTTATATGAACGCGCCAGTCCACGAGACCGAAAGTGGGTTCGTGGTTGCCAGGGGCTGGGGGAGGGGATGGGAGAGTGACTTTTAATGGATGTGGGATTTCTTTGTAGGGTGATGAAGATGTTCTGGAATCTGATAGTGGTGATGGTTATACAACCCTGTGTATATAAAACCACCAAAACCCACTGAATTTCATGCTTTCAGTGAGTGAATTGTATGGTATATGAACTATCGCTCCATGAAGCTGTTATTAATTTTAAAAGCACCATAATTGCAATGAAAAGTTTGGTTAGGATCTGTCTGTCTGATTCTAAGTTCCTGGAGGTCTGGTATAATGTGAGTTTTACTCAGCACCGCATCCTCCAAAGGCCGAGCCCATAGTAGGTGGCTCATTAAATCTCTCAAAACGAGCTACGTTTACACCAGGGTCTCTCCCCCTTGGCACTGCGGACCTTGTGGCTGGATCACGCTCTGTGGTTTGGCTGTCCTGCACGTGCTGAGCAGCGTCCCTGGCCTCCACCTACTCCATGCCAGGAGCACCCTCCTCGTCAGTCCTGACAACTACAGATGTCGCCAGACATTGCCTAGTGTCCTCTGGGGGCAAATTGCCCATGGCTGTGAAACATCCATTTAGAGGTACCAAGGTTTTGAATTTGGGGTGCTGCGTGGGACTTTAGAAGTCGCCACGTAAAGGCTGGCCCCCAGGGGGACGCCGCAGGGACATGCAGGCCTTGGCTGTGTCAGCAAAACCTCACCCAGCCAGGAGGTGGTGAGCAGGGCTCCCAAACCCACCCAACCGGGGCAAAAGGTAAAGCCACCCTCTACCAAGAGGGGCCGCAGGCAGAAGGGGACCGGCAGGTGAGCCCACAGGACCGAAGGACCAGCTCCCGAGAGGGGAGCCTCAAAGACCGCCTTCACGGCCGGCCTGGGGTGCAGCGACCCCACATCCGAGTGGTCAACGGGAAGACGGGCTGAGGAAGGGGCGGGGCCACGACGCAGGGCGGGGCGAGAGGCAGAGACCCCGGATGCAGAGTCATTGAAAGGAAGGTCCCGTCTCCGAGTCGGGGCGGAGCTTGTGGCGTGGGCGGGGCTTGAAGAGAGAGCGGGCATCTGACTGGTGAAGGAGGAGGGACTCCGGGTAAGGGGCGGGGCCTGCAGCTCCGGGCGTGTCCGTGACGTCACGGGCCGGCGGCTCTCGGGGGACTCGCGAAGATGGCGGCGGGCGGTTATTATGGCTTCGCGCGGGGCGCCGGCTCTTACCTCATATAACGGCCCCGCAGCGCCGCCCGCGCCCGGCCCGGCCCTCCTTCCGCCCCGAGCCGCGCCGCGAGGAGCCGGCGGGGCGGCGTCTTGTGCGAACCGGCTCCGATCGCCGCAGAGCGCACTCGTGTCTGTCACGGGCGGGGGGTGAGGGGTGGGCGGGGGAGGGCAAGAAGGGGCTACTGACGTGGGAGCGGGCGCTGGGCCTGTGGGCGGAATGGAGCCCGAACCGTGCGGGTGGAAGGCAGTCCCTGAGGGGACTGCCCCGAGGAGGCTCCGGCGCCAGCTGAAGCAGGGACAGGAGACAGACGGGAGGGCGCCCGGCCGGGCGGGGGAGGGGCGGGAGCTGACCCCTGATGATGAGGGGAGGGGCGGGAGCTGACCCCTGATGATGGGGCAGGGGCGGGAGCTGACCCCTGATGATGGGGCAGGGGCGGGAGCTGACCCCTGATGGGGGAGGGGCGGGAACTGACCCCTGATGCTGGAGGGGGGCGGGAGCTGACCCCTGGTGATGAGGGGCCCTTTATGGGAAATTTATTGGCCCCCCCAGCTAGAGCAGAATAGGGTGGGCACAGATCTCGGAGAGCCCAAGTGCTGGGGTGAGGGGCCTGATCTCTTCCCTACAGGAAAGTTGTTTTCATCACATCTCCCCCTCTTTTGTTAACACTTTGTGAGTAGAACAGGGGGCCTGGGTGGGTTCCTCCCTGGCATCCACCTCTTCCCTGGGGGAGTTCCTGGGGCTCCCAGAGTCTGCGGCAAGAGCTTCACGTGGGGATCTGGTGCCCCAGAAGGTGTCAGAACAAGGGCAGTCCTTGCTCCATGTGGCCGCTGCAGGAGGGGTCTTCCAGACCCACACTCGGGTCACTCCCTGCTCTGTCTTCCCACCGAGTGTGAACCAGAGTGGCAAGGCCTGGGGACAGCCTGGGCAGCTTCAGGCCCTGCTGGCCATTCACAGGCTGTGTCTCCACAGGGGCGGCTGACGGGGCTGGGTGGAGAGGACCTTCCCACCATCATCATCGTGGCCCACTACGACGCGTTCGGAGTGGCCCCGGTATGTATGTGTGTCCCCCACGGGGCCGGACCCCATCTCGGTTCAGTCTGCAGAGGCACCCACAGCGAGGGCCCTTGACCCGCCTTCTCAGGTCCCATGAGGACCCTCTGGGTGGGTGTCATCGTGTCACTGACATGGAGGGTTTCCAAAATGGGTATAATACGTCAATCCACAGATTGAAGAACCAAACCCCAACTGGGAATAAAAAAGAAAAGAAAAAATCATACTAAAAGTCCATCGTAGTTAAATTGCTGAAACGAAGGAGATAAAGTCAAATTTCTTTTCTAAAGCAAATTCCCACCCGTATAATGTCATGATTACATAATAAATATCAAAATATTCTAGAACTACTTATTCATCGTAAGAAAATAACGACAAACCTAAGATTCACAGGAGAATGGATATACTGAACACACACAGAAAAATGAAATCAAATGATCCAGAGAGGGGAAGATGACAGAATTGACAGACTAATAAATCTGAAAGCTGTTTATCTGAAAATAAAAATCAAACAAACCATGTATTCACTTTCAGTCTTTATTTTAATTAAATAAATATGACTCAAATAAAAATACACAAATGTGGGAGTGGAGAAAAACGTAAATTAGACTCTGAAGAAACTACAAAAATAAGGATAATTATTAAAATAGATATTTTATGAATAAGTTTGATACTTGAATGAAAAAGAAAACTTTCTGGCCAAGTATAAATGATAAAACATTGCTAAGTGCCTCCCCCCCCCCCCCAGCCAACTCTCTGGACTGCCTTTCCACTAAGGACCCCCCTCGAATGGCCTACCTCAGGGCCCCCTTGGCTTGATTGGTGCTAACGGCCCCCTTCCGCTAAGGGCCTGCCAGGCCTGCCCCAAATGCTTCCTTGGCCTGCCCCAGCATTAAGGGGCCCCCTGACTGGCCTGCCCAAGGGACCAATTCTACTGGTCTTCCCCTATAGGTCCCTGAGGCTGGACTACTGGTGAGGGCACCCTGCTGCTTTCTTTCTTTCTTTCTTTTTTCTTTTTGTTTTCTTACATATTTATTTTCGGTTTTACTTTAATGGTTTTTTTTTTTTCTTTTTCTCTCTTTTATTATTTTTCCTGTTTTTTTTTTTTGTTGTTGTTGTTGTTGCTCTTGTTTGTTTGTTTTGCATTTTTTGATTTTTGTATATTTCTGTACATTTGTGTACATTTTTGTACATTTTTTAGGGGGTTTCTTCTTTTGGATTTTTATTTATTTATTTATTTATTGTTAGGGTTTTCTTCTGTGTGGATTTTTTTTTTGCTGGGCTTTTCTTTTTGTGGGAGTTTACTTCTCGAGGAGTTTTTGGTTTTCTTCTTTTGGGGGTTTTCTTTTTGGGGGGTTCTCTTTTGGAGTTTTCCTTTTGTTGGGGTTTTCCTCTTTGGGGGTTTCTTCTTTTGGGGCTTTTTGGGGGTTTTCTTGTTTTCCTGGGGGGCAATAGAAATTGGAGTTTTTTCTATTTGGGTGTTTTTTTCTTTTATGGGGTTTTTCTTTTTGTTAGGGTTTCCTTCTTTGGGGGTTCTCTTTTTGGGGTGCGTGGTTTCTTCTTTTTGTTGAGGTTTTCTTCTTTTCTGGAAGTTTTTCTTCTTTTCAGAGGTTTTTCTTCTTTGTAGAGACTTTTCTTTTTTGTGGGGGTTGTTTCTTCTTTTTGTTAGGGTTTTGTTCTTTTCATTGGGATTTTCTTCTTTGGGGGCTTCCTATTGCTGGCACTTTCTTCTTTTTACTGGGGTTTTTCTTGTGGGATTCTTCTTTTATTGTGGGTTTTTTCGCTTTGTTGCTGTTTTCTTCTTCTGGGGGGGTTTCTACTTTTCCAGTTTTCTTTTGGGCGGTTTCTTTTCTGAGAGGTTATCTTCTTATCAGTGGGGTTTTATTTTTGTTGGGGTTTCCTTCATGTGGGGTGGTTTCTGCTTTTTGTTGGGGTTTTCTTATTTGGGGGGATTTTTCTTCTTTCTGTTGGGGTTCTCTTCTTTTTGTTGGGGTTGTCTTCTTTTGGGTTTTGTTTTTTTCTTCTTTTGGGCAGTTTATCTTTATGTTTGGGTTTTATTCTTTTTGTAAAGGTTTTCTTCCTTTTGGGGGGGTGTTTTCTTCTGTGTGTGTTTTTTCTGGGTTGTGTGTTTTCTTCTTTTTGGTGTTTTCTGGATGTCTTCTTTCAGGTATTTTCTGCATGTCATCTTCTTTTGGGTGTTCTCTTCTTTTCGGTGTTTTCTTCCTTTGGGGGTTTTCTGGGTGCTATCATCTTTAGGATGTTCTCCGGGTGTTGTCTTTTTTTGGGTGTTCTCTGGATGTTGTCTTCTTTTGAGTATTTTCAGGGCATTGTCTTCTTCTTTTCAGTGTTTTCTGGGTGCTGTCTTCTTTTTTTGTTTTTTTCCTTTTCTTTTTTAAGTTTTTTTTCATTTTTTCTTTTTTTTGTTTTTTTTTGGGATTTTTGTTTTTTGTTTTTTAAAGAACAGGGGTCTTAACATGATAAAAGGGTGACTGGGAAGGAGTGGCAGGGACAGGGTGGCAGAGACAGGGTGGCAGGGACAGGGTGGAAGGAAGAGGGTGGCAGAGACATGGTGGCAAGGACAGGGTAGCAGGAACTGGGAGGGGGCAGAGCCCTGGGCCCCACATCTCAGATGTCCATGATGTTACTGTCACAATACTTTTCTGCTCGATAAAACAATGGAAAGCAGAGATTGTTGCTGAAGCCTTGGTTCTCCTGGCATTTCTGTATGTTCTGCGGCAGCTGTGTGGTCAGAAGGAAGGGAGCAATGAATAGTCACAGGACTGCAGTGCATGACTGGGGTCACCTGTCCCCCAGGCTGGAGCTGCCTCTGTGCTGGCTCTGGAAGCCCCCTCAGAGGCTGGTGCCTGTCTCCTAGCCCTTCCTGAATGGGGCAGGGATTCCCATCTCCTTTAGGTCTCCCAGCTTCTCACGAAGCTGGCCCAACTTCTCAGCCAGCTCCATCTTCACGTGCGGCCCTGAATGCAGTGCACTGGGGACCTCCATGTTCTAATTGGTCTGGATGGAGAGAAGCAGTCGGTGGCCACCTGATGCAGCCGGAGACCCACGGCACAGGCACACAGGGGGCCCTCCCTGTACCATTTCGTGTGAGGTCTCCAGCACCCCATTTTAGAGGTGGGGGAACAAAGGCCCAGGGGGTGAGTGCGGAGGACACGCAGGCAGAATGGGTGACACGCCAGCCCGATGACGCGAGCCTGCAGCTCAGCTTGAAGTGTGCACCTGCCCAGAGCACAGGGGCATAAGCCGTGTAAGGAGTGGCTGCAGGAGGGACAGGCTGCCACCTTCCTCTCTACCCCACAACCATAAAACCCACCCCCTGGGCTGCAGCCACTCACTTGGTTTGGCAGGAGCTTGGATGTTGCGAGCGTTTTCACCTGGACCTGTAAGGCCGCCTTCTCCATTTCAAGGACGCGAATCTTGCCCTTCAGCTGGGCCTGCTGGTACTTGAGGACTTCATAGTTGTTCCTGTGGCCAGGGGTGGTGGAGAATGTAAAGAACGAGGAACAGAAAGGATGACTTTTGTCATCAATGCACTGACTTTGCCACACAACCAGAGGACTATGGCATGGGAAGGGGACACCTGGACCCTCAAGTGCCTGTCTACAGATAGGACATGAATTGCCTGAGGCCACACACGAGTGGGGCCACAGCTTGGCTCTGCACGTGTCCAAACCTGTGCGTCCCCCTCGTCGTGCTCACCTCTACCCTCCCACCTCCCACCACATCACCCGTGCCGAGGACCCCCCAGACCTGCCACCCACCGTCCCCCTCCTACTTGTTGTCCTCCAGCTGAAGGAAGAGGGCATCTCGCTCGCTCTTGAGGTTGCGGTAGGACTGCAAATACAGGAAGGCAAAGTCAGGATTCGGCAGGGAGAAGATGGAGTCGGGGCACACGAACACCGACACCTACAGCAACCGTTCAGAGGTGACCTTTCCTCCCCCTGAATCACACTTGACACCTTTTTCAAGGCATTTCCAAGCCCATGTTCTCAGTTGCTTTTCCTAAGACCTCAGTAAGGGTGGAAGAGGCAGGGAAAGAGATCTGATTGACAGCTGGCCGACGGAGGCCCAGGGATAGCCTGTCACGTTGCCATTGTTAGGACTGTCATCACCATCGTCTGACTCTGTATTGCGTGCGGCACCAGGCACCGTGCTAACAATCCATCGAATCCTCACAACCACCACAGGAGGGAGTTACTATCGTTAGCTCCATTTTGTAGATGAAATGCAAGGTATTAGAGGTTAAGCGCTAAGATCACGTACAGCTGGGATGGGAACATCCAGGTCTATCGAATTCTCTAAGCCCATTTTTCCCCCTGGGGGTGGAGGCGCAAGCGTGAGGGCAGGTGGCTGGACTCACCCTCTCGGCGTCCTCCTGCCCTGTGGAGAAGGCGGTCAGACTCCCCTGCAGCTGTTGGATCTCTTTTTCCCGGGAGTCCAGGCAGGTCTGCAGATGTTGACATTCTCCTGGAATGACAGAGGTCAAGATGGAACCCAAAGGACTCCCCTGAAGGCCTGCCAAGGCACCAGGTTGAGGGAGGAAGGCTGCCCAGATCCACACCTGCTTTCTGCTGGGCTTCCTGACGAGCATCGGCCAGGGCTCTCTCCATCTCTTCCTTTTCGGACTTTAAAATGTCATTGGTCCGAATCTGAGCCTTTGGGAGAAAAGCCAAACAGGTGGTGAGAGAGGGACAGGAAGGTTCTCTAGGGCACATGAGGGATGCCATAGAGTCCACTCACCTGAAGTTGTTCCCGCAGGGAGTCCAGCTGCTGACACGGACTCTCCTTCTGTAGGAAGAGGAAAGAAACATCTCTTACCAGGGAGGCAGAGATGGAACAGCAAGGGACGGGCCCCAGGAATGCCACCAATGGCCCAGGACAGGCCCACCAGGGAGACCAGATCCTCGGAGACCCCGTGGTGCTGAGGGTGAGGTGCAGGGGGGAGCCTTCTCCAGGTTGGGAGTGGGCAGGATGAGCCTGCGGCCTCTCCATCTCAGTCTGTCCCCAAACCCATCAGACATGGAAGGAGCGAACAAAGAAATCATGTCCCTCTTTCCACTTCATCCAGTTTCCTGGTGCCAGATTTTCCATGTGGAGAGTCACGGGAAGGTGACTGAGGTTGTCCCCTCAGGTTCATTCCCCAGACTGGGAAGAGGTGGGGCCAGGAATGGATTTTCAAGGAAAAGCTCTCAGACCCTATGGGGACGCAAATGGACAAACTGTCCTTGAACTCCCAAGGAAAGAGAATTGGGGTCTTTGTTGGATTCAGAGCTGAACATCTGAATCCTGATTCTCTTTACATGACAACCACAGAAACCTCTAGAAATGGAGGCTGAGAAAGGAAAGACTACCCTTCTCCCAGCTTGTGATTCACAAGGGTGCATGTATTCACCATGAACCACACACTAAGGACAGGGACTGATCTTAATAGCAGGGATCCAGGAATGAAAAGGACAGGCAAGATCCCTGTCTCCCTGATGTCTCGTGTGTGCCTAGAAATCTTTCATTCTTAGAGCTGCAAGGGACCTTTGACACCCTCTAATTCTACCTCAGGACACTCAAGCCCAGGCAGGAGAGGTGGCTTGTCCAAAACCAAAGACCAAGCAAAGCAGGAACTAAGTTAGGGTGGGAACACAGGGCTCCTGACAACTGTCAGCCTAGTGTTTCCAACAGGGCAACAGCCCAGAGCCCATGCGGCAAGGACTCAAGCAGGGGTGTCTGGAGAAAAGAGAGTGGGCAGGCAGGTCAGCAACAGAAAGAGCCATGCTGCATGGTCTGGGGTCCCTCCTGCTGAGAACTAGGCCACCGAGCACCCCATTCTCCCTTGGCACAGGAACCCCCAGCCCCATTTCTTCAAAGCCCCAAGGGGAAATTGGAGCCCAGGATTGGCAGCGTGGAACCAGGGGATGCCACTGGACTCTTACCAGTTCCTGCACCACACTCTCTATATATTTCTTTACTGCATAGGTGGAGTCCAGGACTGCCTGCAGAACTAGGCACCGGCTCTGTGGCACATGAAGAGAGGAGGAGTTGGAGGAGGGTTGGGAGAGAGGTAGAGAGAGCGATCATTAGGGCAGGGGGTGCTGGCTGTTTCAGCTGGCAGCGTGGCCCCCAGCCCCCAGCATGGGAGGTGGTCGGGGGGCTGGCCTGGAGGGCACTTACCTCCAGCTCCTTAATGTAAGTTGAAGTCCTCAAGGCCTCCCCAGTGATGGATGATGGGGGCTGGAAGAGATGAGAGCACACATGGAGGTGCTCTGCCCCTCAATGGCTAAGCCCTCTGCTGTCCTTTCTTCCTAATCTGGACCAGGCCCTCCTCCTGTAGCCCCTCTGTGCCCACTTCTCAAGGTCTCACTTCCCCATCGTCCCCCCACTCCCGAGCACCTCTCATCCTGCAATTTTTTTTTTTTTTTTTGGTGGTGGCCAGTACAGGGATTGAGCCCTGGGCCTTGGTGTTGTCAACATTGGGTGTCGGCTGTCTCAGTTGGCAGGTGGGTCCCCAGCCCCCAGCATGGGAGGTGGCTGGGGGCTGGCCTGGAGGGCACTTACCTCCAGCTCCTTAATGTAAGTTGAAGTCCTCAAGGCCTCCCCAGTGATGGATGATGGGGGCTGGAAGAGATGAGAGCACACATGGAGATGCTCTGCCCCTCAATGGCTAAGCCCTCTGCTGTCCTTTCTTCCTAACCTGGACCAGGCCCTCCTCCTGTAGCCCCTCTGTGCCCACTTCTCAAGGTCTCACTTCCCAATCGTCCCTCCCCTCCCAAGCAGCTCTTATCCTGCACTTTTTTGTTTTTTTGGTGGTGGCCAGTACAGGGATTGAGCCCTGGGCCTTGGTGTTGTCAACATCATCCTGTGCTTCCTGCAGCAGGATCCAATGAGACAGCCAAGCTCGTGCTCCATCTGTGTGCACAGCTTCACGGGAGAAGCTCAGAGAAGAGTCCTATGTCATATCCCGAGCAGAGGGAGACCTAGGTTTCAAACCCAGACTTCTTACCCAGTCCCTGACACTTCTTCCATGGTCGTTACCTTTACCCCCTTCTGCCCCTTGAGGCCCCTGTTCCCAGGAGCCTGACCAGCCAACACTCACCTCCTGAGGTGACTGGCACCTCCCACAAGTGCTGGGCTGGGGCCTACCGCCAGTTTTGGTGTTCTTTTCCTCAGCAGTACTAGCTAGGCCCCTTTTCTGTTGGAACTCTCTTAACTGTGAAAAGGAAAAGCCGTAATATTCAGGAGATGTGGAAGCCCCTATGTTTGTCACCTACTTTACAGTTTTTACAAAGTATTCTTACTTGTACCATCTGATTTAATGCCACCAGCAACCCTATAAGGTGTTGTCATGATCACCAAATGGCTGAAGAAATGGACCGATAGCATGATTAGAAAAAGGCAATAATGGAATTGAACTTCAGTCTTCTGGGGCTTTGTCATGAATCAGCAGCTGCCGGCGGGCCAAATAGAAATCAGACATCGGGGCCCTCCCTCACAGAGCTTTGAGAGCTGCACCCCAGTACTTCTCAAACGTTTATGTCAATGTACCCTAATGGCAGAAGTCATGAGGGCACACCCCTAGGGATCTGGGGACCTCACAAAAAGAGGACAACCCAAGCATCATTTCAGAGAAGTCCATTATGATCTTACAAATCCAGGTGAATGTCACCCCTAAGTACATTAAGAGGATTTTTCTCTTTCAGAAGAATCAAGCAAATCTGATGCTTCATAAAGAGGCCCCCTGAGTCCTGTGGCACCCCAGATTGACAGGATCTGGGCAAGATTCAAGCTGTGAAGTTCAGTTGCCCAGGATTTATCCCACAGAAGAGAAGCACATCTCCCTCCAGAGAGTAGTGACTGAAAGGCGCTCTGGTCCCAGAATCCTAGGGAATTCTAAGGTGAGATCCAGACTCAGAAATAAATTGTTAAGTGTCTCTAGAGAGTAGAAACCCAGGAGAAAACCAAACCGAACCCGTTCTCCCAATGGTCACCCAGAGATACTGTCAACATTTTGAGCTCACTGGTGAAGTGCAGGCTTTTTAGGTAGGCAATGTCTAAGTAAAGGGGGGAAGGGGAACCAGAAACCTCCCGGGCAGTAATGACAGTTCCTGAGGGATTGTGACACCTCCCAGGGGGATTGGGACAGTTTGGAATGGGATTGTGAGGTGACAACATTCCACTCCTTCCTACCAATGTCAGAGTCACTGCAACACTGTGGGGAAGTGGAGCACAGAGCCAGGACCGGGGTCCTTGGAGACGGGAACCCAGGGGACCCAGGGAGCCCAGGAAGGTCTGGTTTGGGGTAGCAGGAGGCCAGGGCTGAGTCCAGGTGGGGAGCCCTGGAAGTAACCTTACTGGCCAAAGTCACCCGGGGACAGCCGGCAAGGGCAGGGTCTGGGCAGCTGAGGGGGCAGGGATGGCTGAGAAGACTTTGGTGGGGGGAGTCAAGAGGCACAGAGGGGCAATCCCCGTGTGCCTCAGAAGTGACACCGAGTCCTGCCCCTGTCCCACCATAGGAGGGGCCTCGGGCTGGCTCCGGGGCTGCGACCCAGCATGTTATACCTTCTTCTTGGCCCTCGCCAATTTCTCCTGTCGGATTTCCTCCGACATTTCGGGGCAGGGAAAAGGAAAGGGGTACTTCCGCCTTATCATGTCTAAGCACTGGACAGTCACTCCCTCCAGCTAAGGCACGGACCAGCGACTGAGCCAGAGCAGCTGGGAGCGGCCGGTGCTAGGCAACAGGTAGGTGGGCGTGGCCTCAATGCTCACAGCCCATTGGTGGATGAGAAAGATGGACGGAATGGGGGCGTGGCCAGAACCCAGGGAAGGGTGGAGTCACAATGAAAGCCGGCCCCGCCCACCCCAGGGAGGGGCCCCTGGGGGAAAGGGGCGGGGCTGTCACTTGGTGCCCATGCAGCTTCTGTGTGACCCTTCACGGTGGCCGTCACAGAATCTGAGGCACCTGGCAGAGCAGAGAGGCCGTTCTCCAGCCCCCGCCCTGGACCCTCCTGTTCCCGTTCAACCCCTGACCTGGGGCCTCAGGACCCAGGGCTCAGGAGGTGGGTGAGGAATGGACAGCAGGGAAAAGTGTGTCACTTCACAGTCCCTTTCCAGACTCCTCACAGCTCTGCCCCAGACTTTCTCATCCCAGAAACCGCCTCCAAAGACCCCCGTCCAGTCCTCCAGGTGCTTCTCCACTCGCCCCCTTCCTCAAGGGTGTCTTCACTGATCCCGGGAGCTGAAAATAGGTGTAGCTGGCAGCAGTAGCTTTCCTGTCGGGGAGGGCCTTGAGGAGGGGCCTGAGACTTTGGGGAGTGGTTGGAAACCCAGAGGCACGTCTGGAAACCCGGACCCAGGGAAACTGAGCACCTCCTGTCTCCCGGTGTGGCTGGTGTTTTCCACAAGACATTCTGTGTGTTGTGGAGAAGAACGTGGAGCATGAGGAGACGCGCCAAGGGTTCCTACAAGTCAGCGTAAAATCTGCCTGAGTCTCAAAGTGCCTGGGACAGAATGTCTCCCCAGAGGGACAGGGCTGCTGATTGGTCCCTGATGGAGTTTGGATGTGTCGTCCCCTCCAAAACGCATGTGGAAATCTCATCTCCAATGTGGCAGTGTGGAAAGTGATTGAGTCCTGGGGGCGGATCCCTCATGAATGGATTCATCCTCTCCCTGGGGGAGGGGGATTAATGAGTGAGTTCTCGCTCTATGAGTTCTCGCGAGAGCTGATTGTTTAAAGGACCCTGGCACCTCTCCTCTCTCTCTTGCTTCCTCTCACCATGTGATCTGCTTGTGCTTGTCAGCTGCTGCCACTTTCCTCCTTGAGTAGAAGCAGCCTGAGGCCCATGCCAGATGCAGCTGTCCCAGAATCGTAAGCCAAATAAACCTCTGTTCTTTATAAATTACCCAGTGTCGGGTATCATTTTAAAGCTGCAGGGCCTGGGGGCTAAAGCAGCAAGCTGAAACCTCCAAAGGTCACGAGTGGATTTGCCACAGTCTTTCATGCTTGACTAGAGCTACCCACTAGACTTTCCATCCGAGTCTCTGATGGGCCTTCCCTGAGGAAGACAGAAGAAGCAGAGCTGGACGAGCCTCATTACAACTGCGTGTGTGTAGAGAGAGCGGAGAGAGAAGGGGGCAGAAGCCATCCCTGAAGGTGTAATGCCTGAGGATTTTCCGAAATGGGTGCAATACGTCAATCCACAGACTCAAGAAACTCCAAGTAGATTGGCAAACCCCAACTAGGATTAAAAAAGAAAGGAGGAGAAAATCATACTAAAGTCCATTATAGTTAAATTGCTAAAAGGAATTAGATAAAGTCAAATTTCTTCTCTAAAGCAAATTCATTCCCTTATATGTCATTACTAAACAAAAAAAAAATTAAAATATTCTAAAACTATTTATTCATCATAAGAAATTAAGAAAAGAATAAGAAACCAAAGATTCACAGGAGAATGGATATACTAAACATAAAAAAAAAAAAAAATCAGATTATCAGGAGAAAATGGTAGAATTGACAGATTAATAAATCTGAAAGCTTGTTATTTGAATAATAAAGATCCATCAAAAAACATGCCCTCACTGTCAGTGTTTATTTTTATTAAATAAATGTGATTCAAATAAAAATACACAAATGTGGGAGTGAAAAAAAATGATGTGCCTACAGATCCCAAGGAAACTATGAAAATAAGGATACCTAAGAAATAAACATTTCATAAATAAATTTGATATTTTAAAGTAAAAGTTAACTTCCTGACCAAGTATAAATTATAAAACTTGACAAAGGGACCCTTATTTGGCCTGCCCCTATTGCTGCCTGGGTTGGCCTGGCCTGGCACTAAGGGAACCGATGGCCTCACCTGCAGCTAAGGGTCCCCCTGATCAGGCTTGCCATTACCGGACTTGTAATGTAAGTGTCCAGTTGTAATGTAACTGGACTTGACTTTTGGCACCTAATCTGTCACCTCAGTGGCTGTACAGAGACCGCTTCCCACTGAAGAAAAATATCTGGTGTCTTCCAAGGTCACAGGTGACAAATGTGACCCATGGCAGTCTTACAAGTTAAAATGTCTGGCTGGGCCAAGAAGCCCCCAGCCTCCGTAACTCCTATGTAACTCTCAGCTTAAACACCTTCCATGATACCGCTGATCTGGTTTGGGGCCTGGTGGGTTTATACTCTCTTGGCACTCTATAGGTTCCCAACTTCCAAAAACATATCATATGCTTGTCAGTTGATGAATGAATAAATAAAATATGGTGCATCGACACACTGGAATATGACCCACCCATGAAAAGGATCAAGGCTCTGACACACGCTACCACGTGGGCAAACCTTGAACACATCACGCTCAGTGAAAGACGCCAGACACAAAAGGCCACACAGTGTATGATTCCATTTATATGAACGCGCCAGTCCACGAGACCGAAAGTGGGTTCGTGGTTGCCAGGGGCTGGGGGAGGGGATGGGAGAGTGACTTTTAATGGATGTGGGATTTCTTTGTAGGGTGATGAAGATGTTCTGGAATCTGATAGTGGTGATGGTTATACAACCCTGTGTATATAAAACCACCAAAACCCACTGAATTTCATGCTTTCAGTGAGTGAATTGTATGGTATATGAACTATCGCTCCATGAAGCTGTTATTAATTTTAAAAGCACCATAATTGCAATGAAAAGTTTGGTTAGGATCTGTCTGTCTGATTCTAAGTTCCTGGAGGTCTGGTATAATGTGAGTTTTACTCAGCACCGCATCCTCCAAAGGCCGAGCCCATAGTAGGTGGCTCATTAAATCTCTCAAAACGAGCTACGTTTACACCAGGGTCTCTCCCCCTTGGCACTGCGGACCTTGTGGCTGGATCACGCTCTGTGGTTTGGCTGTCCTGCACGTGCTGAGCAGCGTCCCTGGCCTCCACCTACTCCATGCCAGGAGCACCCTCCTCGTCAGTCCTGACAACTACAGATGTCGCCAGACATTGCCTAGTGTCCTCTGGGGGCAAATTGCCCATGGCTGTGAAACATCCATTTAGAGGTACCAAGGTTTTGAATTTGGGGTGCTGCGTGGGACTTTAGAAGTCGCCACGTAAAGGCTGGCCCCCAGGGGGACGCCGCAGGGACATGCAGGCCTTGGCTGTGTCAGCAAAACCTCACCCAGCCAGGAGGTGGTGAGCAGGGCTCCCAAACCCACCCAACCGGGGCAAAAGGTAAAGCCACCCTCTACCAAGAGGGGCCGCAGGCAGAAGGGGACCGGCAGGTGAGCCCACAGGACCGAAGGACCAGCTCCCGAGAGGGGAGCCTCAAAGACCGCCTTCACGGCCGGCCTGGGGTGCAGCGACCCCACATCCGAGTGGTCAACGGGAAGACGGGCTGAGGAAGGGGCGGGGCCACGACGCAGGGCGGGGCGAGAGGCAGAGACCCCGGATGCAGAGTCATTGAAAGGAAGGTCCCGTCTCCGAGTCGGGGCGGAGCTTGTGGCGTGGGCGGGGCTTGAAGAGAGAGCGGGCATCTGACTGGTGAAGGAGGAGGGACTCCGGGTAAGGGGCGGGGCCTGCAGCTCCGGGCGTGTCCGTGACGTCACGGGCCGGCGGCTCTCGGGGGACTCGCGAAGATGGCGGCGGGCGGTTATTATGGCTTCGCGCGGGGCGCCGGCTCTTACCTCATATAACGGCCCCGCAGCGCCGCCCGCGCCCGGCCCGGCCCTCCTTCCGCCCCGAGCCGCGCCGCGAGGAGCCGGCGGGGCGGCGTCTTGTGCGAACCGGCTCCGATCGCCGCAGAGCGCACTCGTGTCTGTCACGGGCGGGGGGTGAGGGGTGGGCGGGGGAGGGCAAGAAGGGGCTACTGACGTGGGAGCGGGCGCTGGGCCTGTGGGCGGAATGGAGCCCGAACCGTGCGGGTGGAAGGCAGTCCCTGAGGGGACTGCCCCGAGGAGGCTCCGGCGCCAGCTGAAGCAGGGACAGGAGACAGACGGGAGGGCGCCCGGCCGGGCGGGGGAGGGGCGGGAGCTGACCCCTGATGATGAGGGGAGGGGCGGGAGCTGACCCCTGATGATGGGGCAGGGGCGGGAGCTGACCCCTGATGATGGGGCAGGGGCGGGAGCTGACCCCTGATGGGGGAGGGGCGGGAACTGACCCCTGATGCTGGAGGGGGGCGGGAGCTGACCCCTGGTGATGAGGGGCCCTTTATGGGAAATTTATTGGCCCCCCCAGCTAGAGCAGAATAGGGTGGGCACAGATCTCGGAGAGCCCAAGTGCTGGGGTGAGGGGCCTGATCTCTTCCCTACAGGAAAGTTGTTTTCATCACATCTCCCCCCTCTTTTGTTAACACTTTGTGAGTAGAACAGGGGGCCTGGGTGGGTTCCTCCCTGGCATCCACCTCTTCCCTGGGGGAGTTCCCTGGGGCTCCCAGAGTCTGCGGCAAGAGCTTCACGTGGGGATCTGGTGCCCCAGAAGGTGTCAGAACAAGGGCAGTCCTTGCTCCATGTGGCCGCTGCAGGAGGGGTCTTCCAGACCCACACTCGGGTCACTCCCTGCTCTGTCTTCCCACCGAGTGTGAACCAGGAGTGGCAAGGCCTGGGGACAGCCTGGGCAGCTTCAGGCCCTGCTGGCCATTCACAGGCTGTGTCTCCACAGGGGCGGCTGACGGGGCTGGGTGGAGAGGACCTTCCCACCATCATCATCGTGGCCCACTACGACGCGTTCGGAGTGGCCCCGGTATGTATGTGTGTCCCCCACGGGGCCGGACCCCATCTCGGTTCAGTCTGCAGAGGCACCCACAGCGAGGGCCCTTGACCCGCCTTCTCAGGTCCCATGAGGACCCTCTGGGTGGGTGTCATCGTGTCACTGACATGGAGGGTTTCCAAAATGGGTATAATACGTCAATCCACAGATTGAAGAACCAAACCCCAACTGGGAATAAAAAAGAAAAGAAAAAATCATACTAAAGTCCATCGTAGTTAAATTGCTGAAACGAAGGAGATAAAGTCAAATTTCTTTTCTAAAGCAAATTCCCACCCGTATATGTCATGATTACATAATAAATATCAAAATATTCTAGAACTACTTATTCATCGTAAGAAAATAACGACAAACCTAAGATTCACAGGAGAATGGATATACTGAACACACACAGAAAAATGAAATCAAATGATCCAGAGAGGGGAAATGACAGAATTGACAGACTAATAAATCTGAAAGCTGTTTATCTGAAAAATAAAAATCAAACAAAAACCATGTATTCACTTTCAGTCTTTATTTTAATTAAATAAATATGACTCAAATAAAAATACACAAATGTGGGAGTGGAGAAAAACGTAAATTAGACTCTGAAGAAACTACAAAAATAAGGATAATTATTAAAATAGATATTTTATGAATAAGTTTGATACTTGAATGAAAAAGAAAACTTTCTGGCCAAGTATAAATGATAAAACATTGCTAAGTGCCTCCCCCCCCCCCCCCAGCCAACTCTCTGGACTGCCTTTCCACTAAGGACCCCCCTCGAATGGCCTACCTCAGGGCCCCCTTGGCTTGATTGGTGCTAACGGCCCCCTTCCGCTAAGGGCCTGCCAGGCCTGCCCCAAATGCTTCCTTGGCCTGCCCCAGCATTAAGGGGCCCCCTGACTGGCCTGCCCAAGGGACCAATTCTACTGGTCTTCCCCTATAGGTCCCTGAGGCTGGACTACTGGTGAGGGCACCCTGCTGCTTTCTTTCTTTCTTTCTTTTTTCTTTTTGTTTTCTTACATATTTATTTTCGGTTTTACTTTAATGGTTTTTTTTTTTTCTTTTTCTCTCTTTTATTATTTTTCCTGTTTTTTTTTTTTGTTGTTGTTGTTGTTGCTCTTGTTTGTTTGTTTTGCATTTTTTGATTTTTGTATATTTCTGTACATTTGTGTACATTTTTGTACATTTTTTAGGGGGTTTCTTCTTTTGGATTTTTATTTATTTATTTATTTATTGTTAGGGTTTTCTTCTGTGTGGATTTTTTTTTTGCTGGGCTTTTCTTTTTGTGGGAGTTTACTTCTCGAGGAGTTTTTGGTTTTCTTCTTTTGGGGGTTTTCTTTTTGGGGGGTTCTCTTTTGGAGTTTTCCTTTTGTTGGGGTTTTCCTCTTTGGGGGTTTCTTCTTTTGGGGCTTTTTGGGGGTTTTCTTGTTTTCCTGGGGGGCAATAGAAATTGGAGTTTTTTCTATTTGGGTGTTTTTTTCTTTTATGGGGTTTTTCTTTTTGTTAGGGTTTCCTTCTTTGGGGGTTCTCTTTTTGGGGTGCGTGGTTTCTTCTTTTTGTTGAGGTTTTCTTCTTTTCTGGAAGTTTTTCTTCTTTTCAGAGGTTTTTCTTCTTTGTAGAGACTTTTCTTTTTTGTGGGGGTTGTTTCTTCTTTTTGTTAGGGTTTTGTTCTTTTCATTGGGATTTTCTTCTTTGGGGGCTTCCTATTGCTGGCACTTTCTTCTTTTTACTGGGGTTTTTCTTGTGGGATTCTTCTTTTATTGTGGGTTTTTTCGCTTTGTTGCTGTTTTCTTCTTCTGGGGGGGTTTCTACTTTTCCAGTTTTCTTTTGGGCGGTTTCTTTTCTGAGAGGTTATCTTCTTATCAGTGGGGTTTTATTTTTGTTGGGGTTTCCTTCATGTGGGGTGGTTTCTGCTTTTTGTTGGGGTTTTCTTATTTGGGGGGATTTTTCTTCTTTCTGTTGGGGTTCTCTTCTTTTTGTTGGGGTTGTCTTCTTTTGGGTTTTGTTTTTTTCTTCTTTTGGGCAGTTTATCTTTATGTTTGGGTTTTATTCTTTTTGTAAAGGTTTTCTTCCTTTTGGGGGGGTGTTTTCTTCTGTGTGTGTTTTTTCTGGGTTGTGTGTTTTCTTCTTTTTGGTGTTTTCTGGATGTCTTCTTTCAGGTATTTTCTGCATGTCATCTTCTTTTGGGTGTTCTCTTCTTTTCGGTGTTTTCTTCCTTTGGGGGTTTTCTGGGTGCTATCATCTTTAGGATGTTCTCCGGGTGTTGTCTTTTTTTGGGTGTTCTCTGGATGTTGTCTTCTTTTGAGTATTTTCAGGGCATTGTCTTCTTCTTTTCAGTGTTTTCTGGGTGCTGTCTTCTTTTTTTTTTTTTGTTTTTCTCCTTTTCTTTTTAAAGTTTTTTTTCATTTTCCTTTTTTTGTTTTATTTTGGATTTTTTGTTTTTTGTTTTTTAAAGAACAGGGGTCTTAACATGATAAAAGGGTGACTGGAAAGGAGTGGCAGAGACAGGGTGGCAGGGACAGGGTGGAAGGAAGAGGGTGGCAGAGACATGGTGGCAAGGACAGGGTAGCAGGAACTGGGAGGGGGCAGAGCCCTGGGCCCCACATCTCAGATGTCCATGATGTTACTGTCACAATACTTTTCTGCTCGATAAAACAATGGAAAGCAGAGATTGTTGCTGAAGCCTTGGTTCTCCTGGCATTTCTGTATGTTCTGCGGCAGCTGTGTGGTCAGAAGGAAGGGAGCAATGAATAGTCACAGGACTGCAGTGCATGACTGGGGTCACCTGTCCCCCAGGCTGGAGCTGCCTCTGTGCTGGCTCTGGAAGCCCCCTCAGAGGCTGGTGCCTGTCTCCTAGCCCTTCCTGAATGGGGCAGGGATTCCCATCTCCTTTAGGTCTCCCAGCTTCTCACGAAGCTGGCCCAACTTCTCAGCCAGCTCCATCTTCACGTGCGGCCCTGAATGCAGTGCACTGGGGACCTCCATGTTCTAATTGGTCTGGATGGAGAGAAGCAGTCGGTGGCCACCTGATGCAGCCGGAGACCCACGGCACAGGCACACAGGGGGCCCTCCCTGTACCATTTCGTGTGAGGTCTCCAGCACCCCATTTTAGAGGTGGGGGAACAAAGGCCCAGGGGGTGAGTGCGGAGGACACGCAGGCAGAATGGGTGACACGCCAGCCCGATGACGCGAGCCTGCAGCTCAGCTTGAAGTGTGCACCTGCCCAGAGCACAGGGGCATAAGCCGTGTAAGGAGTGGCTGCAGGAGGGACAGGCTGCCACCTTCCTCTCTACCCCACAACCATAAAACCCACCCCCTGGGCTGCAGCCACTCACTTGGTTTGGCAGGAGCTTGGATGTTGCGAGCGTTTTCACCTGGACCTGTAAGGCCGCCTTCTCCATTTCAAGGACGCGAATCTTGCCCTTCAGCTGGGCCTGCTGGTACTTGAGGACTTCATAGTTGTTCCTGTGGCCAGAGGTGGTGGAGAATGTAAAGAACGAGGAACAGAAAGGACGACTTTTGTCATCAATGCACTGACTTTGCCACACAACCAGAGGACTATGGCATGGGAAGGGGACACCTGGACCCTCAAGTGCCTGTCCACAGAGAGGACATGAATTGCCTGAGGCCACACACGAGTGGGGCCACAGCTTGGCTCTGCACGTGTCCAAACCTGTGCGTCCCCCTCGTCGTGCTCACCTCTACCCTCCCACCTCCCACCACATCACCCGTGCCGAGGACCCCCCAGACCTGCCACCCACCGTCCCCCTCCTACTTGTTGTCCTCCAGCTGAAGGAAGAGGGCATCTCGCTCGCTCTTGAGGTTGCGGTAGGACTGCAAATACAGGAAGGCAAAGTCAGGATTCGGCAGGGAGAAGATGGAGTCGGGGCACACGAACACCGACACCTACAGCAACCGTTCAGAGGTGACCTTTCCTCCCCGTGAATCACACTTGACACCTTTATCAAGGCATTTCCAAGCCCATGTTCTCAGTTGCTTTTCCTAAGACCTCAGTAAGGGTGGAAGAGGCAGGGAAAGAGATCTGATTGACAGCTGGCCGACGGAGGCCCAGGGATAGCCTGTCACGTTGCCATTGTTAGGACTGTCATCACCATCGTCTGACTCTGTATTGCGTGCGGCACCAGGCACCGTGCTAACAATCCATCGAATCCTCACAACCACCACAGGAGGGAGTTACTATCGTTAGCTCCATTTTGTAGATGAAATGCAAGGTATTAGAGGTTAAGCGCTAAGATCACGTACAGCTGGGATGGGAACATCCAGGTCTATCGAATTCTCTAAGCCCATTTTTCCCCCTGGGGGTGGAGGCGCAAGCGTGAGGGCAGGTGGCTGGACTCACCCTCTCGGCGTCCTCCTGCCCTGTGGAGAAGGCGGTCAGACTCCCCTGCAGCTGTTGGATCTCTTTTTCCCGGGAGTCCAGGCAGGTCTGCAGATGTTGACATTCTCCTGGAATGACAGAGGTCAAGATGGAACCCAAAGGACTCCCCTGAAGGCCTGCCAAGGCACCAGGTTGAGGGAGGAAGGCTGCCCAGATCCACACCTGCTTTCTGCTGGGCTTCCTGACGAGCATCGGCCAGGGCTCTCTCCATCTCTTCCTTTTCGGACTTTAAAATGTCATTGGTCCGAATCTGAGCCTTTGGGAGAAAAGCCAAACAGGTGGTGAGAGAGGGACAGGAAGGTTCTCTAGGGCACATGAGGGATGCCATAGAGTCCACTCACCTGCAGTTGTTCCCGCAGGGAGTCCAGCTGCTGACACGGACTCTCCTTCTGTAGGAAGAGGAAAGAAACATCTCTTACCAGGGAGGCAGAGATGGAACAGCAAGGGACGGGCCCCAGGAATGCCACCAATGGCCCAGGACAGGCCCACCAGGGAGACCAGATCCTCGGAGACCCCGTGGTGCTGAGGGTGGGGTGCAGGGGGGAGCCTTCTCCAGGTTGGGAGTGGGCAGGATGAGCCTGCGGCCTCTCCATCTCAGTCTGTCCCCAAACCCATCAGACATGGAAGGAGCGAACAAAGAAATCATGTCCCTCTTTCCACTTCATCCAGTTTCCTGGTGCCAGATTTTCCATGTGGAGAGTCACGGGAAGGTGACTGAGGTTGTCCCCTCAGGTTCATTCCCCAGACTGGGAAGAGGTGGGGCCAGGAATGGATTTTCAAGGAAAAGCTCTCAGACCCTATGGGGACGCAAATGGACAAACTGTCCTTGAACTCCCAAGGAAAGAGAATTGGGGTCTTTGTTGGATTCAGAGCTGAACATCTGAATCCTGATTCTCTTTACATGACAACCACAGAAACCTCTAGAAATGGAGGCTGAGAAAGGAAAGACTACCCTTCTCCCAGCTTGTGATTCACAAGGGTGCATGTATTCACCATGAACCACACACTAAGGACAGGGACTGATCTTAATAGCAGGGATCCAGGAATGAAAAGGACAGGCAAGATCCCTGTCTCCCTGATGTCTCGTGTGTGCCTAGAAATCTTTCATTCTTAGAGCTGCAAGGGACCTTTGACACCCTCTAATTCTACCTCAGGACACTCAAGCCCAGGCAGGAGAGGTGGCTTGTCCAAAACCAAAGACCAAGCAAAGCAGGAACTAAGTTAGGGTGGGAACACAGGACTCCTGACAACTGTCAGCCTAGTGTTTCCAACAGGGCAACAGCCCAGAGCCCATGCGGCAAGGACTCAAGCAGGGGTGTCTGGAGAAAAGAGAGTGGGCAGGCAGGTCAGCAACAGAAAGAGCCATGCTGCATGGTCTGGGGTCCCTCCTGCTGAGAACTAGGCCACCGAGCACCCCATTCTCCCTTGGCACAGGAACCCCCAGCCCCATTTCTTCAAAGCCCCAAGGGGAAATTGGAGCCCAGGATTGGCAGCGTGGAACCAGGGGATGCCACTGGACTCTTACCAGTTCCTGCACCACACTCTCTATATATTTCTTTACTGCATAGGTGGAGTCCAGGACTGCCTGCAGAACTAGGCACCGGCTCTGTGGCACATGAAGAGAGGAGGAGTTGGAGGAGGGTTGGGAGAGAGGTAGAGAGAGCGATCATTAGGGCAGGGGGTGCTGGCTGTTTCAGCTGGCAGCGTGGCCCCCAGCCCCCAGCATGGGAGGTGGTCGGGGGGCTGGCCTGGAGGGCACTTACCTCCAGCTCCTTAATGTAAGTTGAAGTCCTCAAGGCCTCCCCAGTGATGGATGATGGGGGCTGGAAGAGATGAGAGCACACATGGAGGTGCTCTGCCCCTCAATGGCTAAGCCCTCTGCTGTCCTTTCTTCCTAATCTGGACCAGGCCCTCCTCCTGTAGCCCCTCTGTGCCCACTTCTCAAGGTCTCACTTCCCCATCGTCCCCCCACTCCCGAGCACCTCTCATCCTGCAATTTTTTTTTTTTTTTTTGGTGGTGGCCAGTACAGGGATTGAGCCCTGGGCCTTGGTGTTGTCAACATTGGGTGTCGGCTGTCTCAGTTGGCAGGTGGGTCCCCAGCCCCCAGCATGGGAGGTGGCTGGGGGCTGGCCTGGAGGGCACTTACCTCCAGCTCCTTAATGTAAGTTGAAGTCCTCAAGGCCTCCCCAGTGATGGATGATGGGGGCTGGAAGAGATGAGAGCACACATGGAGATGCTCTGCCCCTCAATGGCTAAGCCCTCTGCTGTCCTTTCTTCCTAACCTGGACCAGGCCCTCCTCCTGTAGCCCCTCTGTGCCCACTTCTCAAGGTCTCACTTCCCAATCGTCCCTCCCCTCCCAAGCAGCTCTTATCCTGCACTTTTTTGTTTTTTTGGTGGTGGCCAGTACAGGGATTGAGCCCTGGGCCTTGGTGTTGTCAACATCATCCTGTGCTTCCTGCAGCAGGATCCAATGAGACAGCCAAGCTCGTGCTCCATCTGTGTGCACAGCTTCACGGGAGAAGCTCAGAGAAGAGTCCTATGTCATATCCCGAGCAGAGGGAGACCTAGGTTTCAAACCCAGACTTCTTACCCAGTCCCTGACACTTCTTCCATGGTCGTTACCTTTACCCCCTTCTGCCCCTTGAGGCCCCTGTTCCCAGGAGCCTGACCAGCCAACACTCACCTCCTGAGGTGACTGGCACCTCCCACAAGTGCTGGGCTGGGGCCTACCGCCAGTTTTGGTGTTCTTTTCCTCAGCAGTACTAGCTAGGCCCCTTTTCTGTTGGAACTCTCTTAACTGTGAAAAGGAAAAGCCGTAATATTCAGGAGATGTGGAAGCCCCTATGTTTGTCACCTACTTTACAGTTTTTACAAAGTATTCTTACTTGTACCATCTGATTTAATGCCACCAGCAACCCTATAAGGTGTTGTCATGATCACCAAATGGCTGAAGAAATGGACCGATAGCATGATTAGAAAAAGGCAATAATGGAATTGAACTTCAGTCTTCTGGGGCTTTGTCATGAATCAGCAGCTGCCGGCGGGCCAAATAGAAATCAGACATCGGGGCCCTCCCTCACAGAGCTTTGAGAGCTGCACCCCAGTACTTCTCAAACGTTTATGTCAATGTACCCTAATGGCAGAAGTCATGAGGGCACACCCCTAGGGATCTGGGGACCTCACAAAAAGAGGACAACCCAAGCATCATTTCAGAGAAGTCCATTATGATCTTACAAATCCAGGTGAATGTCACCCCTAAGTACATTAAGAGGATTTTTCTCTTTCAGAAGAATCAAGCAAATCTGATGCTTCATAAAGAGGCCCCCTGAGTCCTGTGGCACCCCAGATTGACAGGATCTGGGCAAGATTCAAGCTGTGAAGTTCAGTTGCCCAGGATTTATCCCACAGAAGAGAAGCACATCTCCCTCCAGAGAGTAGTGACTGAAAGGCGCTCTGGTCCCAGAATCCTAGGGAATTCTAAGGTGAGATCCAGACTCAGAAATAAATTGTTAAGTGTCTCTAGAGAGTAGAAACCCAGGAGAAAACCAAACCGAACCCGTTCTCCCAATGGTCACCCAGAGATACTGTCAACATTTTGAGCTCACTGGTGAAGTGCAGGCTTTTTAGGTAGGCAATGTCTAAGTAAAGGGGGGAAGGGGAACCAGAAACCTCCCGGGCAGTAATGACAGTTCCTGAGGGATTGTGACACCTCCCAGGGGGATTGGGACAGTTTGGAATGGGATTGTGAGGTGACAACATTCCACTCCTTCCTACCAATGTCAGAGTCACTGCAACACTGTGGGGAAGTGGAGCACAGAGCCAGGACCGGGGTCCTTGGAGACGGGAACCCAGGGGACCCAGGGAGCCCAGGAAGGTCTGGTTTGGGGTAGCAGGAGGCCAGGGCTGAGTCCAGGTGGGGAGCCCTGGAAGTAACCTTACTGGCCAAAGTCACCCGGGGACAGCCGGCAAGGGCAGGGTCTGGGCAGCTGAGGGGGCAGGGATGGCTGAGAAGACTTTGGTGGGGGGAGTCAAGAGGCACAGAGGGGCAATCCCCGTGTGCCTCAGAAGTGACACCGAGTCCTGCCCCTGTCCCTCCATAGGAGGGGCCTCGGGCTGGCTCCGGGGCTGCGACCCAGCATGTTATACCTTCTTCTTGGCCCTCGCCAATTTCTCCTGTCGGATTTCCTCCGACATTTCGGGGCAGGGAAAAGGAAAGGGGTACTTCCGCCTTATCATGTCTAAGCACTGGACAGTCACTCCCTCCAGCTAAGGCACGGACCAGCGACTGAGCCAGAGCAGCTGGGAGCGGCCGGTGCTAGGCAACAGGTAGGTGGGCGTGGCCTCAATGCTCACAGCCCATTGGTGGATGAGAAAGATGGACGGAATGGGGGCGTGGCCAGAACCCAGGGAAGGGTGGAGTCACAATGAAAGCTGGCCCCGCCCACCCCAGGGAGGGGCCCCTGGGGGAAAGGGGCGGGGCTGTCACTTGGTGCCCATGCAGCTTCTGTGTGACCCTTCACGGTGGCCGTCACAGAATCTGAGGCACCTGGCAGAGCAGAGAGGCCGTTCTCCAGCCCCCGCCCTGGACCCTCCTGTTCCCGTTCAACCCCTGACCTGGGGCCTCAGGACCCAGGGCTCAGGAGGTGGGTGAGGAATGGACAGCAGGGAAAAGTGTGTCACTTCACAGTCCCTTTCCAGACTCCTCACAGCTCTGCCCCAGACTTTCTCATCCCAGAAACCGCCTCCAAAGACCCCCGTCCAGTCCTCCAGGTGCTTCTCCACTCGCCCCCTTCCTCAAGGGTGTCTTCACTGATCCCGGGAGCTGAAAATAGGTGTAGCTGGCAGCAGTAGCTTTCCTGTCGGGGAGGGCCTTGAGGAGGGGCCTGAGACTTTGGGGAGTGGTTGGAAACCCAGAGGCACGTCTGGAAACCCGGACCCAGGGAAACTGAGCACCTCCTGTCTCCCGGTGTGGCTGGTGTTTTCCACAAGACATTCTGTGTGTTGTGGAGAAGAACGTGGAGCATGAGGAGACGCGCCAAGGGTTCCTACAAGTCAGCGTAAAATCTGCCTGAGTCTCAAAGTGCCTGGGACAGAATGTCTCCCCAAAGGGACAGGGCTGCTGATTGGTCCCTGATGGAGTTTGGATGTGTCGTCCCCTCCAAAACGCATGTGGAAATCTCATCTCCAATGTGGCAGTGTGGAAAGTGATTGAGTCCTGGGGGCGGATCCCTCATGAATGGATTCATCCTCTCCCTGGGGGAGGGGGATTAATGAGTGAGTTCTCGCTCTATGAGTTCTCGCGAGAGCTGATTGTTTAAAGGACCCTGGCACCTCTCCTCTCTCTCTTGCTTCCTCTCACCATGTGATCTGCTTGTGCTTGTCAGCTGCTGCCACTTTCCTCCTTGAGTAGAAGCAGCCTGAGGCCCATGCCAGATGCAGCTGTCCCAGAATCGTAAGCCAAATAAACCTCTGTTCTTTATAAATTACCCAGTGTCGGGTATCATTTTAAAGCTGCAGGGCCTGGGGGCTAAAGCAGCAAGCTGAAACCTCCAAAGGTCACGAGTGGATTTGCCACAGTCTTTCATGCTTGACTAGAGCTACCCACTAGACTTTCCATCCGAGTCTCTGATGGGCCTTCCCTGAGGAAGACAGAAGAAGCAGAGCTGGACGAGCCTCATTACAACTGCGTGTGTGTAGAGAGAGCGGAGAGAGAAGGGGGCAGAAGCCATCCCTGAAGGTGTAATGCCTGAGGATTTTCCGAAATGGGTGCAATACGTCAATCCACAGACTCAAGAAACTCCAAGTAGATTGGCAAACCCCAACTAGGATTAAAAAAGAAAGGAGGAGAAAATCATACTAAAGTCCATTATAGTTAAATTGCTAAAAGGAATTAGATAAAGTCAAATTTCTTCTCTAAAGCAAATTCATTCCCTTATATGTCATTACTAAACAAAAAAAAAATTAAAATATTCTAAAACTATTTATTCATCATAAGAAATTAAGAAAAGAATAAGAAACCAAAGATTCACAGGAGAATGGATATACTAAACATAAAAAAAAAAAAAAAAATCAGATTATCAGGAGAAAATGGTAGAATTGACAGATTAATAAATCTGAAAGCTTGTTATTTGAATAATAAAGATCCATCAAAAAACATGCCCTCACTGTCAGTGTTTATTTTTATTAAATAAATGTGATTCAAATAAAAATACACAAATGTGGGAGTGAAAAATAATGATGTGCCTACAGATCCCAAGGAAACTATGAAAATAAGGATACCTAAGAAATAAACATTTCATAAATAAATTTGATATTTTAAAGTAAAAGTTAACTTCCTGACCAAGTATAAATTATAAAACTTGACAAAGGGACCCTTATTTGGCCTGCCCCTATTGCTGCCTGGGTTGGCCTGGCCTGGCACTAAGGGAACCGATGGCCTCACCTGCAGCTAAGGGTCCCCCTGATCAGGCTTGCCATTACCGGACTTGTAATGTAAGTGTCCAGTTGTAATGTAACTGGACTTGACTTTTGGCACCTAATCTGTCACCTCAGTGGCTGTACAGAGACCGCTTCCCACTGAAGAAAAATATCTGGTGTCTTCCAAGGTCACAGGTGACAAATGTGACCCATGGCAGTCTTACAAGTTAAAATGTCTGGCTGGGCCAAGAAGCCCCCAGCCTCCGTAACTCCTATGTAACTCTCAGCTTAAACACCTTCCATGATACCGCTGATCTGGTTTGGGGCCTGGTGGGTTTATACTCTCTTGGCACTCTATAGGTTCCCAACTTCCAAAAACATATCATATGCTTGTCAGTTGATGAATGAATAAATAAAATATGGTGCATCGACACACTGGAATATGACCCACCCATGAAAAGGATCAAGGCTCTGACACATGCTACCACGTGGGCAAACCTTGAACACATCACGCTCAGTGAAAGACGCCAGACACAAAAGGCCACACAGTGTATGATTCCATTTATATGAACGCGCCAGTCCACGAGACCGAAAGTGGGTTCGTGGTTGCCAGGGGCTGGGGGAGGGGATGGGAGAGTGACTTTTAATGGATGTGGGATTTCTTTGTAGGGTGATGAAGATGTTCTGGAATCTGATAGTGGTGATGGTTATACAACCCTGTGTATATAAAACCACCAAAACCCACTGAATTTCATGCTTTCAGTGAGTGAATTGTATGGTATATGAACTATCGCTCCATGAAGCTGTTATTAATTTTAAAAGCACCATAATTGCAATGAAAAGTTTGGTTAGGATCTGTCTGTCTGATTCTAAGTTCCTGGAGGTCTGGTATAATGTGAGTTTTACTCAGCACCGCATCCTCCAAAGGCCGAGCCCATAGTAGGTGGCTCATTAAATCTCTCAAAACGAGCTACGTTTACACCAGGGTCTCTCCCCCTTGGCACTGCGGACCTTGTGTCTGGATCACGCTCTGTGGTTTGGCTGTCCTGCACGTGCTGAGCAGCGTCCCTGGCCTCCACCTACTCCATGCCAGGAGCACCCTCCTCGTCAGTCCTGACAACTACAGATGTCGCCAGACATTGCCTAGTGTCCTCTGGGGGCAAATTGCCCATGGCTGTGAAACATCCATTTAGAGGTACCAAGGTTTTGAATTTGGGGTGCTGCGTGGGACTTTAGAAGTCGCCACGTAAAGGCTGGCCCCCAGGGGGACGCCGCAGGGACATGCAGGCCTTGGCTGTGTCAGCAAAACCTCACCCAGCCAGGAGGTGGTGAGCAGGGCTCCCAAACCCACCCAACCGGGGCAAAAGGTAAAGCCACCCTCTACCAAGAGGGGCCGCAGGCAGAAGGGGACCGGCAGGTGAGCCCACAGGACCGAAGGACCAGCTCCCGAGAGGGGAGCCTCAAAGACCGCCTTCACGGCCGGCCTGGGGTGCAGCGACCCCACATCCGAGTGGTCAACGGGAAGACGGGCTGAGGAAGGGGCGGGGCCACGATGCAGGGCGGGGCGAGAGGCAGAGACCCCGGATGCAGAGTCATTGAAAGGAAGGTCCCGTCTCCGAGTCGGGGCGGAGCTTGTGGCGTGGGCGGGGCTTGAAGAGAGAGCGGGCATCTGACTGGTGAAGGAGGAGGGACTCCGGGTAAGGGGCGGGGCCTGCAGCTCCGGGCGTGTCCGTGACGTCACGGGCCGGCGGCTCTCGGGGGACTCGCGAAGATGGCGGCGGGCGGTTATTATGGCTTCGCGCGGGGCGCCGGCTCTTACCTCATATAACGGCCCCGCAGCGCCGCCCGCGCCCGGCCCGGCCCTCCTTCCGCCCCGAGCCGCGCCGCGAGGAGCCGGCGGGGCGGCGTCTTGTGCGAACCGGCTCCGATCGCCGCAGAGCGCACTCGTGTCTGTCACGGGCGGGGGGTGAGGGGTGGGCGGGGGGGGGGGCAAGAAGGGGCTACTGACGTGGGAGCGGGCGCTGGGCCTGTGGGCGGAATGGAGCCCGAACCGTGCGGGTGGAAGGCAGTCCCTGAGGGGACTGCCCCGAGGAGGCTCCGGCGCCAGCTGAAGCAGGGACAGGAGACAGACGGGAGGGCGCCCGGCCGGGCGGGGGAGGGGCGGGAGCTGACCCCTGATGATGAGGGGAGGGGCGGGAGCTGACCCCTGATGATGGGGCAGGGGCGGGAGCTGACCCCTGATGATGGGGCAGGGGCGGGAGCTGACCCCTGATGGGGGAGGGGCGGGAACTGACCCCTGATGCTGGAGGGGGGCGGGAGCTGACCCCTGGTGATGAGGGGCCCTTTATGGGAAATTTATTGGCCCCCCCAGCTAGAGCAGAATAGGGTGGGCACAGATCTCGGAGAGCCCAAGTGCTGGGGTGAGGGGCCTGATCTCTTCCCTACAGGAAAGTTGTTTTCATCACATCTCCCCCCTCTTTTGTTAACACTTTGTGAGTAGAACAGGGGGCCTGGGTGGGTTCCTCCCTGGCATCCACCTCTTCCCTGGGGGAGTTCCCTGGGGCTCCCAGAGTCTGCGGCAAGAGCTTCACGTGGGGATCTGGTGCCCCAGAAGGTGTCAGAACAAGGGCAGTCCTTGCTCCATGTGGCCGCTGCAGGAGGGGTCTTCCAGACCCACACTCGGGTCACTCCCTGCTCTGTCTTCCCACCGAGTGTGAACCAGGAGTGGCAAGGCCTGGGGACAGCCTGGGCAGCTTCAGGCCCTGCTGGCCATTCACAGGCTGTGTCTCCACAGGGGCGGCTGACGGGGCTGGGTGGAGAGGACCTTCCCACCATCATCATCGTGGCCCACTACGACGCGTTCGGAGTGGCCCCGGTATGTATGTGTGTCCCCCACGGGGCCGGACCCCATCTCGGTTCAGTCTGCAGAGGCACCCACAGCGAGGGCCCTTGACCCACCTTCTCAGGTCCCATGAGGACCCTCTGGGTGGGTGTCATCGTGTCACTGACATGGAGGGTTTCCAAAATGGGTATAATACGTCAATCCACAGATTGAAGAACCAAACCCCAACTGGGAATAAAAAAGAAAAGAAAAAATCATACTAAAGTCCATCGTAGTTAAATTGCTGAAACGAAGGAGATAAAGTCAAATTTCTTTTCTAAAGCAAATTCCCACCCGTATATGTCATGATTACATAATAAATATCAAAATATTCTAGAACTACTTATTCATCGTAAGAAAATAACGACAAACCTAAGATTCACAGGAGAATGGATATACTGAACACACACAGAAAAATGAAATCAAATGATCCAGAGAGGGGAAATGACAGAATTGACAGACTAATAAATCTGAAAGCTGTTTATCTGAAAAATAAAAATCAAACAAAAACCATGTATTCACTTTCAGTCTTTATTTTAATTAAATAAATATGACTCAAATAAAAATACACAAATGTGGGAGTGGAGAAAAACGTAAATTAGACTCTGAAGAAACTACAAAAATAAGGATAATTATTAAAATAGATATTTTATGAATAAGTTTGATACTTGAATGAAAAAGAAAACTTTCTGGCCAAGTATAAATGATAAAACATTGCTAAGTGCCTCCCCCCCCCCCCAGCCAACTCTCTGGACTGCCTTTCCACTAAGGACCCCCCTCGAATGGCCTACCTCAGGGCCCCCTTGGCTTGATTGGTGCTAACGGCCCCCTTCCGCTAAGGGCCTGCCAGGCCTGCCCCAAATGCTTCCTTGGCCTGCCCCAGCATTAAGGGGCCCCCTGACTGGCCTGCCCAAGGGACCAATTCTACTGGTCTTCCCCTATAGGTCCCTGAGGCTGGACTACTGGTGAGGGCACCCTGCTGCTTTCTTTCTTTCTTTCTTTTTTCTTT
The DNA here is from genome assembly GCF_027409185.1 of Cynocephalus volans. NCBI lineage: Eukaryota > Metazoa > Chordata > Mammalia > Dermoptera > Cynocephalidae > Cynocephalus > Cynocephalus volans. Next base: position 115,850,190 of record NC_084467.1, on the reverse strand, counting down.
TTGTTTTCTTACATATTTATTTTCGGTTTTACTTTAATGGTTTTTTTTTTTTCTTTTTCTCTCTTTTATTATTTTTCCTGTTTTTTTTTTTGTTGTTGTTGTTGTTGCTCTTGTTTGTTTGTTTTGCATTTTTTGATTTTTGTATATTTCTGTACATTTGTGTACATTTTTGTACATTTTTTAGGGGGTTTCTTCTTTTGGATTTTTATTTATTTATTTATTTATTGTTAGGGTTTTCTTCTGTGTGGATTTTTTTTTTGCTGGGCTTTTCTTTTTGTGGGAGTTTACTTCTCGAGGAGTTTTTGGTTTTCTTCTTTTGGGGGTTTTCTTTTTGGGGGGTTCTCTTTTGGAGTTTTCCTTTTGTTGGGGTTTTCCTCTTTGGGGGTTTCTTCTTTTGGGGCTTTTTGGGGGTTTTCTTGTTTTCCTGGGGGGCAATAGAAATTGGAGTTTTTTCTATTTGGGTGTTTTTTTCTTTTATGGGGTTTTTCTTTTTGTTAGGGTTTCCTTCTTTGGGGGTTCTCTTTTTGGGGTGCGTGGTTTCTTCTTTTTGTTGAGGTTTTCTTCTTTTCTGGAAGTTTTTCTTCTTTTCAGAGGTTTTTCTTCTTTGTAGAGACTTTTCTTTTTTGTGGGGGTTGTTTCTTCTTTTTGTTAGGGTTTTGTTCTTTTCATTGGGATTTTCTTCTTTGGGGGCTTCCTATTGCTGGCACTTTCTTCTTTTTACTGGGGTTTTTCTTGTGGGATTCTTCTTTTATTGTGGGTTTTTTCGCTTTGTTGCTGTTTTCTTCTTCTGGGGGGGTTTCTACTTTTCCAGTTTTCTTTTGGGCGGTTTCTTTTCTGAGAGGTTATCTTCTTATCAGTGGGGTTTTATTTTTGTTGGGGTTTCCTTCATGTGGGGTGGTTTCTGCTTTTTGTTGGGGTTTTCTTATTTGGGGGGATTTTTCTTCTTTCTGTTGGGGTTCTCTTCTTTTTGTTGGGGTTGTCTTCTTTTGGGTTTTGTTTTTTTCTTCTTTTGGGCAGTTTATCTTTATGTTTGGGTTTTATTCTTTTTGTAAAGGTTTTCTTCCTTTTGGGGGGGTGTTTTCTTCTGTGTGTGTTTTTTCTGGGTTGTGTGTTTTCTTCTTTTTGGTGTTTTCTGGATGTCTTCTTTCAGGTATTTTCTGCATGTCATCTTCTTTTGGGTGTTCTCTTCTTTTCGGTGTTTTCTTCCTTTGGGGGTTTTCTGGGTGCTATCATCTTTAGGATGTTCTCCGGGTGTTGTCTTTTTTTGGGTGTTCTCTGGATGTTGTCTTCTTTTGAGTATTTTCAGGGCATTGTCTTCTTCTTTTCAGTGTTTTCTGGGTGCTGTCTTCTTTTTTTTTTGTTTGTTTTTCTCCTTTTCTTTTTAAAGTTTTTTTTCATTTTCCTTTTTTTGTTTTATTTTGGATTTTTTGTTTTTTGTTTTTTAAAGAACAGGGGTCTTAACATGATAAAAGGGTGACTGGAAAGGAGTGGCAGAGACAGGGTGGCAGGGACAGGGTGGAAGGAAGAGGGTGGCAGAGACATGGTGGCAAGGACAGGGTAGCAGGAACTGGGAGGGGGCAGAGCCCTGGGCCCCACATCTCAGATGTCCATGATGTTACTGTCACAATACTTTTCTGCTCGATAAAACAATGGAAAGCAGAGATTGTTGCTGAAGCCTTGGTTCTCCTGGCATTTCTCTTATGTTCTGCGGCAGCTGTGTGGTCAGAAGGAAGGGAGCAATGAATAGTCACAGGACTGCAGTGCATGACTGGGGTCACCTGTCCCCCAGGCTGGAGCTGCCTCTGTGCTGGCTCTGGAAGCCCCCTCAGAGGCTGGTGCCTGTCTCCTAGCCCTTCCTGAATGGGGCAGGGATTCCCATCTCCTTTAGGTCTCCCAGCTTCTCACGAAGCTGGCCCAACTTCTCAGCCAGCTCCATCTTCACGTGCGGCCCTGAATGCAGTGCACTGGGGACCTCCATGTTCTAATTGGTCTGGATGGAGAGAAGCAGTCGGTGGCCACCTGATGCAGCCGGAGACCCACGGCACAGGCACACAGGGGGCCCTCCCTGTACCATTTCGTGTGAGGTCTCCAGCACCCCATTTTAGAGGTGGGGGAACAAAGGCCCAGGGGGTGAGTGCGGAGAACACGCAGGCAGAATGGGTGACACGCCAGCCCGATGACGCGAGCCTGCAGCTCAGCTTGAAGTGTGCACCTGCCCAGAGCACAGGGGCATAAGCCGTGTAAGGAGTGGCTGCAGGAGGGACAGGCTGCCACCTTCCTCTCTACCCCACAACCATAAAACCCACCCCCTGGGCTGCAGCCACTCACTTGGTTTGGCAGGAGCTTGGATGTTGCGAGCGTTTTCACCTGGACCTGTAAGGCCGCCTTCTCCATTTCAAGGACGCGAATCTTGCCCTTCAGCTGGGCCTGCTGGTACTTGAGGACTTCATAGTTGTTCCTGTGGCCAGAGGTGGTGGAGAATGTAAAGAACGAGGAACAGAAAGGACGACTTTTGTCATCAATGCACTGACTTTGCCACACAACCAGAGGACTATGGCATGGGAAGGGGACACCTGGACCCTCAAGTGCCTGTCCACAGAGAGGACATGAATTGCCTGAGGCCACACACGAGTGGGGCCACAGCTTGGCTCTGCACGTGTCCAAACCTGTGCGTCCCCCTCGTCGTGCTCACCTCTACCCTCCCACCTCCCACCACATCACCCGTGCCGAGGACCCCCCAGACCTGCCACCCACCGTCCCCCTCCTACTTGTTGTCCTCCAGCTGAAGGAAGAGGGCATCTCGCTCGCTCTTGAGGTTGCGGTAGGACTGCAAATACAGGAAGGCAAAGTCAGGATTCGGCAGGGAGAAGATGGAGTCGGGGCACATGAACACCGACACCTACAGCAACCGTTCAGCGGTGACCTTTCCTCCCCGTGAATCACACTTGACACCTTTATCAAGGCATTTCCAAGCCCATGTTCTCAGTTGCTTTTCCTAAGACCTCAGTAAGGGTGGAAGAGGCAGGGAAAGAGATCTGATTGACAGCTGGCCGACGGAGGCCCAGGGATAGCCTGTCACGTTGCCATTGTTAGGACTGTCATCACCATCGTCTGACTCTGTATTGCGTGCGGCACCAGGCACCGTGCTAACAATCCATCGAATCCTCACAACCACCACAGGAGGGAGTTACTATCGTTAGCTCCATTTTGTAGATGAAATGCAAGGTATTAGAGGTTAAGCGCTAAGATCACGTACAGCTGGGATGGGAACATCCAGGTCTATCGAATTCTCTAAGCCCATTTTTCCCCCTGCGGGTGGAGGCGCAAGCGTGAGGGCAGGTGGCTGGACTCACCCTCTCGGCGTCCTCCTGCCCTGTGGAGAAGGCGGTCAGACTCCCCTGCAGCTGTTGGATCTCTTTTTCCCGGGAGTCCAGGCAGGTCTGCAGATGTTGACATTCTCCTGGAATGACAGAGGTCAAGATGGAACCCAAAGGACTCCCCTGAAGGCCTGCCAAGGCACCAGGTTGAGGGAGGAAGGCTGCCCAGATCCACACCTGCTTTCTGCTGGGCTTCCTGACGAGCATCGGCCAGGGCTCTCTCCATCTCTTCCTTTTCGGACTTTAAAATGTCATTGGTCCGAATCTGAGCCTTTGGGAGAAAAGCCAAACAGGTGGTGAGAGAGGGACAGGAAGGTTCTCTAGGGCACATGAGGGATGCCATAGAGTCCACTCACCTGCAGTTGTTCCCGCAGGGAGTCCAGCTGCTGACACGGACTCTCCTTCTGTAGGAAGAGGAAAGAAACATCTCTTACCAGGGAGGCAGAGATGGAACAGCAAGGGACGGGCCCCAGGAATGCCACCAATGGCCCAGGACAGGCCCACCAGGGAGACCAGATCCTCGGAGACCCCGTGGTGCTGAGGGTGGGGTGCAGGGGGGAGCCTTCTCCAGGTTGGGAGTGGGCAGGATGAGCCTGCGGCCTCTCCATCTCAGTCTGTCCCCAAACCCATCAGACATGGAAGGAGCGAACAAAGAAATCATGTCCCTCTTTCCACTTCATCCAGTTTCCTGGTGCCAGATTTTCCATGTGGAGAGTCACGGGAAGGTGACTGAGGTTGTCCCCTCAGGTTCATTCCCCAGACTGGGAAGAGGTGGGGCCAGGAATGGATTTTCAAGGAAAAGCTCTCAGACCCTATGGGGACGCAAATGGACAAACTGTCCTTGAACTCCCAAGGAAAGAGAATTGGGGTCTTTGTTGGATTCAGAGCTGAACATCTGAATCCTGATTCTCTTTACATGACAACCACAGAAACCTCTAGAAATGGAGGCTGAGAAAGGAAAGACTACCCTTCTCCCAGCTTGTGATTCACAAGGGTGCATGTATTCACCATGAACCACACACTAAGGACAGGGACTGATCTTAATAGCAGGGATCCAGGAATGAAAAGGACAGGCAAGATCCCTGTCTCCCTGATGTCTCGTGTGTGCCTAGAAATCTTTCATTCTTAGAGCTGCAAGGGACCTTTGACACCCTCTAATTCTACCTCAGGACACTCAAGCCCAGGCAGGAGAGGTGGCTTGTCCAAAACCAAAGACCAAGCAAAGCAGGAACTAAGTTAGGGTGGGAACACAGGGCTCCTGACAACTGTCAGCCTAGTGTTTCCAACAGGGCAACAGCCCAGAGCCCATGCGGCAAGGACTCAAGCAGGGGTGTCTGGAGAAAAGAGAGTGGGCAGGCAGGTCAGCAACAGAAAGAGCCATGCTGCATGGTCTGGGGTCCCTCCTGCTGAGAACTAGGCCACCGAGCACCCCATTCTCCCTTGGCACAGGAACCCCCAGCCCCATTTCTTCAAAGCCCCAAGGGGAAATTGGAGCCCAGGATTGGCAGCGTGGAACCAGGGGATGCCACTGGACTCTTACCAGTTCCTGCACCACACTCTCTATATATTTCTTTACTGCATAGGTGGAGTCCAGGACTGCCTGCAGAACTAGGCACCGGCTCTGTGGCACATGAAGAGAGGAGGAGTTGGAGGAGGGTTGGGAGAGAGGTAGAGAGAGCGATCATTAGGGCAGGGGGTGCTGGCTGTTTCAGCTGGCAGCGTGGCCCCCAGCCCCCAGCATGGGAGGTGGTCGGGGGGCTGGCCTGGAGGGCACTTACCTCCAGCTCCTTAATGTAAGTTGAAGTCCTCAAGGCCTCCCCAGTGATGGATGATGGGGGCTGGAAGAGATGAGAGCACACATGGAGGTGCTCTGCCCCTCAATGGCTAAGCCCTCTGCTGTCCTTTCTTCCTAATCTGGACCAGGCCCTCCTCCTGTAGCCCCTCTGTGCCCACTTCTCAAGGTCTCACTTCCCCATCGTCCCCCCACTCCCGAGCACCTCTCATCCTGCAATTTTTTTTTTTTTTTTGGTGGTGGCCAGTACAGGGATTGAGCCCTGGGCCTTGGTGTTGTCAACATTGGGTGTCGGCTGTCTCAGTTGGCAGGTGGGTCCCCAGCCCCCAGCATGGGAGGTGGTTGGGGGCTGGCCTGGAGGGCACTTACCTCCAGCTCCTTAATGTAAGTTGAAGTCCTCAAGGCCTCCACAGTGATGGATGATGGGGGCTGGAAGAGATGAGAGCACACATGGAGATGCTCTGCCCCTCAATGGCTAAGCCCTCTGCTGTCCTTTCTTCCTAACCTGGACCAGGCCCTCCTCCTGTAGCCCCTCTGTGCCCACTTCTCAAGGTCTCACTTCCCAATCGTCCCTCCCCTCCCAAGCAGCTCTTATCCTGCACTTTTTTGTTTTTTTGGTGGTGGCCAGTACAGGGATTGAGCCCTGGGCCTTGGTGTTGTCAACATCATCCTGTGCTTCCTGCAGCAGGATCCAATGAGACAGCCAAGCTCGTGCTCCATCTGTGTGCACAGCTTCACGGGAGAAGCTCAGAGAAGAGTCCTATGTCATATCCCGAGCAGAGGGAGACCTAGGTTTCAAACCCAGACTTCTTACCCAGTCCCTGACACTTCTTCCATGGTCGTTACCTTTACCCCCTTCTGCCCCTTGAGGCCCCTGTTCCCAGGAGCCTGACCAGCCAACACTCACCTCCTGAGGTGACTGGCACCTCCCACAAGTGCTGGGCTGGGGCCTACCGCCAGTTTTGGTGTTCTTTTCCTCAGCAGTACTAGCTAGGCCCCTTTTCTGTTGGAACTCTCTTAACTGTGAAAAGGAAAAGCCGTAATATTCAGGAGATGTGGAAGCCCCTATGTTTGTCACCTACTTTACAGTTTTTACAAAGTATTCTTACTTGTACCATCTGATTTAATGCCACCAGCAACCCTATAAGGTGTTGTCATGATCACCAAATGGCTGAAGAAATGGACCGATAGCATGATTAGAAAAAGGCAATAATGGAATTGAACTTCAGTCTTCTGGGGCTTTGTCATGAATCAGCAGCTGCCGGCGGGCCAAATAGAAATCAGACATCGGGGCCCTCCCTCACAGAGCTTTGAGAGCTGCACCCCAGTACTTCTCAAACGTTTATGTCAATGTACCCTAATGGCAGAAGTCATGAGGGCACACCCCTAGGGATCTGGGGACCTCACAAAAAGAGGACAACCCAAGCATCATTTCAGAGAAGTCCATTATGATCTTACAAATCCAGGTGAATGTCACCCCTAAGTACATTAAGAGGATTTTTCTCTTTCAGAAGAATCAAGCAAATCTGATGCTTCATAAAGAGGCCCCCTGAGTCCTGTGGCACCCCAGATTGACAGGATCTGGGCAAGATTCAAGCTGTGAAGTTCAGTTGCCCAGGATTTATCCCACAGAAGAGAAGCACATCTCCCTCCAGAGAGTAGTGACTGAAAGGCGCTCTGGTCCCAGAATCCTAGGGAATTCTAAGGTGAGATCCAGACTCAGAAATAAATTGTTAAGTGTCTCTAGAGAGTAGAAACCCAGGAGAAAACCAAACCGAACCCGTTCTCCCAATGGTCACCCAGAGATACTGTCAACATTTTGAGCTCACTGGTGAAGTGCAGGCTTTTTAGGTAGGCAATGTCTAAGTAAAGGGGGGAAGGGGAACCAGAAACCTCCCGGGCAGTAATGACAGTTCCTGAGGGATTGTGACACCTCCCAGGGGGATTGGGACAGTTTGGAATGGGATTGTGAGGTGACAACATTCCACTCCTTCCTACCAATGTCAGAGTCACTGCAACACTGTGGGGAAGTGGAGCACAGAGCCAGGACCGGGGTCCTTGGAGACGGGAACCCAGGGGACCCAGGGAGCCCAGGAAGGTCTGGTTTGGGGTAGCAGGAGGCCAGGGCTGAGTCCAGGTGGGGAGCCCTGGAAGTAACCTTACTGGCCAAAGTCACCCGGGGACAGCCGGCAAGGGCAGGGTCTGGGCAGCTGAGGGGGCAGGGATGGCTGAGAAGACTTTGGTGGGGGGAGTCAAGAGGCACAGAGGGGCAATCCCCGTGTGCCTCAGAAGTGACACCGAGTCCTGCCCCTGTCCCACCATAGGAGGGGCCTCGGGCTGGCTCCGGGGCTGCGACCCAGCATGTTATACCTTCTTCTTGGCCCTCGCCAATTTCTCCTGTCGGATTTCCTCCGACATTTCGGGGCAGGGAAAAGGAAAGGGGTACTTCCGCCTTATCATGTCTAAGCACTGGACAGTCACTCCCTCCAGCTAAGGCACGGACCAGCGACTGAGCCAGAGCAGCTGGGAGCGGCCGGTGCTAGGCAACAGGTAGGTGGGCGTGGCCTCAATGCTCACAGCCCATTGGTGGATGAGAAAGATGGACGGAATGGGGGCGTGGCCAGAACCCAGGGAAGGGTGGAGTCACAATGAAAGCCGGCCCCGCCCACCCCAGGGAGGGGCCCCTGGGGGAAAGGGGTGGGGCTGTCACTTGGTGCCCATGCAGCTTCTGTGTGACCCTTCACGGTGGCCGTCACAGAATCTGAGGCACCTGGCAGAGCAGAGAGGCCGTTCTCCAGCCCCCGCCCTGGACCCTCCTGTTCCCGTTCAACCCCTGACCTGGGGCCTCAGGACCCAGGGCTCAGGAGGTGGGTGAGGAATGGACAGCAGGGAAAAGTGTGTCACTTCACAGTCCCTTTCCAGACTCCTCACAGCTCTGCCCCAGACTTTCTCATCCCAGAAACCGCCTCCAAAGACCCCCGTCCAGTCCTCCAGGTGCTTCTCCACTCGCCCCCTTCCTCAAGGGTGTCTTCACTGATCCCGGGAGCTGAAAATAGGTGTAGCTGGCAGCAGTAGCTTTCCTGTCGGGGAGGGCCTTGAGGAGGGGCCTGAGACTTTGGGGAGTGGTTGGAAACCCAGAGGCACGTCTGGAAACCCGGACCCAGGGAAACTGAGCACCTCCTGTCTCCCGGTGTGGCTGGTGTTTTCCACAAGACATTCTGTGTGTTGTGGAGAAGAACGTGGAGCATGAGGAGACGCGCCAAGGGTTCCTACAAGTCAGCGTAAAATCTGCCTGAGTCTCAAAGTGCCTGGGACAGAATGTCTCCCCAGAGGGACAGGGCTGCTGATTGGTCCCTGATGGAGTTTGGATGTGTCGTCCCCTCCAAAACGCATGTGGAAATCTCATCTCCAATGTGGCAGTGTGGAAAGTGATTGAGTCCTGGGGGCGGATCCCTCATGAATGGATTCATCCTCTCCCTGGGGGAGGGGGATTAATGAGTGAGTTCTCGCTCTATGAGTTCTCGCGAGAGCTGATTGTTTAAAGGACCCTGGCACCTCTCCTCTCTCTCTTGCTTCCTCTCACCATGTGATCTGCTTGTGCTTGTCAGCTGCTGCCACTTTCCTCCTTGAGTAGAAGCAGCCTGAGGCCCATGCCAGATGCAGCTGTCCCAGAATTGTAAGCCAAATAAACCTCTGTTCTTTATAAATTACCCAGTGTCGGGTATCATTTTAAAGCTGCAGGGCCTGGGGGCTAAAGCAGCAAGCTGAAACCTCCAAAGGTCACGAGTGGATTTGCCACAGTCTTTCATGCTTGACTAGAGCTACCCACTAGACTTTCCATCCGAGTCTCTGATGGGCCTTCCCTGAGGAAGACAGAAGAAGCAGAGCTGGACGAGCCTCATTACAACTGCGTGTGTGTAGAGAGAGCGGAGAGAGAAGGGGGCAGAAGCCATCCCTGAAGGTGTAATGCCTGAGGATTTTCCGAAATGGGTGCAATACGTCAATCCACAGACTCAAGAAACTCCAAGTAGATTGGCAAACCCCAACTAGGATTAAAAAAGAAAGGAGGAGAAAATCATACTAAAGTCCATTATAGTTAAATTGCTAAAAGGAATTAGATAAAGTCAAATTTCTTCTCTAAAGCAAATTCATTCCCTTATATGTCATTACTAAACAAAAAAAAAATTAAAATATTCTAAAACTATTTATTCATCATAAGAAATTAAGAAAAGAATAAGAAACCAAAGATTCACAGGAGAATGGATATACTAAACATAAAAAAAAAAAAAAAAATCAGATTATCAGGAGAAAATGGTAGAATTGACAGATTAATAAATCTGAAAGCTTGTTATTTGAATAATAAAGATCCATCAAAAAACATGCCCTCACTGTCAGTGTTTATTTTTATTAAATAAATGTGATTCAAATAAAAATACACAAATGTGGGAGTGAAAAAAAATGATGTGCCTACAGATCCCAAGGAAACTATGAAAATAAGGATACCTAAGAAATAAACATTTCATAAATAAATTTGATATTTTAAAGTAAAAGTTAACTTCCTGACCAAGTATAAATTATAAAACTTGACAAAGGGACCCTTATTTGGCCTGCCCCTATTGCTGCCTGGGTTGGCCTGGCCTGGCACTAAGGGAACCGATGGCCTCACCTGCAGCTAAGGGTCCCCCTGATCAGGCTTGCCATTACCGGACTTGTAATGTAAGTGTCCAGTTGTAATGTAACTGGACTTGACTTTTGGCACCTAATCTGTCACCTCAGTGGCTGTACAGAGACCGCTTCCCACTGAAGAAAAATATCTGGTGTCTTCCAAGGTCACAGGTGACAAATGTGACCCATGGCAGTCTTACAAGTTAAAATGTCTGGCTGGGCCAAGAAGCCCCCAGCCTCCGTAACTCCTATGTAACTCTCAGCTTAAACACCTTCCATGATACCGCTGATCTGGTTTGGGGCCTGGTGGGTTTATACTCTCTTGGCACTCTATAGGTTCCCAACTTCCAAAAACATATCATATGCTTGTCAGTTGATGAATGAATAAATAAAATATGGTGCATCGACACACTGGAATATGACCCACCCATGAAAAGGATCAAGGCTCTGACACACGCTACCACGTGGGCAAACCTTGAACACATCACGCTCAGTGAAAGACGCCAGACACAAAAGGCCACACAGTGTATGATTCCATTTATATGAACGCGCCAGTCCACGAGACCGAAAGTGGGTTCGTGGTTGCCAGGGGCTGGGGGAGGGGATGGGAGAGTGACTTTTAATGGATGTGGGATTTCTTTGTAGGGTGATGAAGATGTTCTGGAATCTGATAGTGGTGATGGTTATACAACCCTGTGTATATAAAACCACCAAAACCCACTGAATTTCATGCTTTCAGTGAGTGAATTGTATGGTATATGAACTATCGCTCCATGAAGCTGTTATTAATTTTAAAAGCACCATAATTGCAATGAAAAGTTTGGTTAGGATCTGTCTGTCTGATTCTAAGTTCCTGGAGGTCTGGTATAATGTGAGTTTTACTCAGCACCGCATCCTCCAAAGGCCGAGCCCATAGTAGGTGGCTCATTAAATCTCTCAAAACGAGCTACGTTTACACCAGGGTCTCTCCCCCTTGGCACTGCGGACCTTGTGGCTGGATCACGCTCTGTGGTTTGGCTGTCCTGCACGTGCTGAGCAGCGTCCCTGGCCTCCACCTACTCCATGCCAGGAGCACCCTCCTCGTCAGTCCTGACAACTACAGATGTCGCCAGACATTGCCTAGTGTCCTCTGGGGGCAAATTGCCCATGGCTGTGAAACATCCATTTAGAGGTACCAAGGTTTTGAATTTGGGGTGCTGCGTGGGACTTTAGAAGTCGCCACGTAAAGGCTGGCCCCCAGGGGGACGCCGCAGGGACATGCAGGCCTTGGCTGTGTCAGCAAAACCTCACCCAGCCAGGAGGTGGTGAGCAGGGCTCCCAAACCCACCCAACCGGGGCAAAAGGTAAAGCCACCCTCTACCAAGAGGGGCCGCAGGCAGAAGGGGACCGGCAGGTGAGCCCACAGGACCGAAGGACCAGCTCCCGAGAGGGGAGCCTCAAAGACCGCCTTCACGGCCGGCCTGGGGTGCAGCGACCCCACATCCGAGTGGTCAACGGGAAGACGGGCTGAGGAAGGGGCGGGGCCACGACGCAGGGCGGGGCGAGAGGCAGAGACCCCGGATGCAGAGTCATTGAAAGGAAGGTCCCGTCTCCGAGTCGGGGCGGAGCTTGTGGCGTGGGCGGGGCTTGAAGAGAGAGCGGGCATCTGACTGGTGAAGGAGGAGGGACTCCGGGTAAGGGGCGGGGCCTGCAGCTCCGGGCGTGTCCGTGACGTCACGGGCCGGCGGCTCTCGGGGGACTCGCGAAGATGGCGGCGGGCGGTTATTATGGCTTCGCGCGGGGCGCCGGCTCTTACCTCATATAACGGCCCCGCAGCGCCGCCCGCGCCCGGCCCGGCCCTCCTTCCGCCCCGAGCCGCGCCGCGAGGAGCCGGCGGGGCGGCGTCTTGTGCGAACTGGCTCCGATCGCCGCAGAGCGCACTCGTGTCTGTCACGGGCGGGGGGTGGGGGGTGGGGGGTGGGCGGGGGGGGGGGCAAGAAGGGGCTACTGACGTGGGAGCGGGCGCTGGGCCTGTGGGCGGAATGGAGCCCGAACCGTGCGGGTGGAAGGCAGTCCCTGAGGGGACTGCCCCGAGGAGGCTCCGGCGCCAGCTGAAGCAGGGACAGGAGACAGACGGGAGGGCGCCCGGCCGGGCGGTGGAGGGGCGGGAGCTGACCCCTGATGATGAGGGGAGGGGCGGGAGCTGACCCCTGATGATGGGGCAGGGGCGGGAGCTGACCCCTGATGATGGGGCAGGGGCGGGAGCTGACCCCTGATGGGGGAGGGGCGGGAACTGACCCCTGATGCTGGAGGGGGGCGGGAGCTGACCCCTGGTGATGAGGGGCCCTTTATGGGAAATTTATTGGCCCCCCCAGCTAGAGCAGAATAGGGTGGGCACAGATCTCGGAGAGCCCAAGTGCTGGGGTGAGGGGCCTGATCTCTTCCCTACAGGAAAGTTGTTTTCATCACATCTCCCCCCTCTTTTGTTAACACTTTGTGAGTAGAACAGGGGGCCTGGGTGGGTTCCTCCCTGGCATCCACCTCTTCCCTGGGGGAGTTCCCTGGGGCTCCCAGAGTCTGCGGCAAGAGCTTCACGTGGGGATCTGGTGCCCCAGAAGGTGTCAGAACAAGGGCAGTCCTTGCTCCATGTGGCCGCTGCAGGAGGGGTCTTCCAGACCCACACTCGGGTCACTCCCTGCTCTGTCTTCCCACCGAGTGTGAACCAGGAGTGGCAAGGCCTGGGGACAGCCTGGGCAGCCTCAGGCCCTGCTGGCCATTCACAGGCTGTGTCTCCACAGGGGCGGCTGACGGGGCTGGGTGGAGAGGACCTTCCCACCATCATCATCGTGGCCCACTACGACGCGTTCGGAGTGGCCACATATATAAACATCTTTATATATGTTCTCTCATGGAACTGTGTAAACATTTTCTATGAGATATATTCTTATGAGAAGTGGGATTGCAGAATCAACGTGTACATAATTACACAAAATACTGCCACGAGCTCTCCAAAATTCTTCAGCACTTTATTAGTTCATTTTCTCCTGCTATAACAGAATACCACGAGTTGGGTAATTAATAGAGAAGAGAAATTTATTTCTCACAATTCTGGAGTTTGGAATGTCCAAAAGCATGGCTCCTGCATCTGGCCATGGTGAGAGATGGAAGCGAGTACGTGAAACAGAGAGAATCGGGCTGAGTCCATCCTTTTATTAGGAAGCCACTCCCGCAATAATTAACCCACTCCACGGTAACAGCATGAGGCCTTCACCCTCTGACCTGATCAACTCTTAGAGGCCAGGCCCCATTTCTTAACACTATCACAATGGCATTTAAACTTCAACATGAGTTTTGAAAAGCACGTTCAAACCATAGCAACCACTATTAGTGAATGATGATTCACACCGCTCTTGCGAACACCGGGTTTCTCCAACTTTCTGATTTTACCACTTTGGTGTTATAAAATGATACCTTGTTTTAATTTGCATTTCTCTAATTACTAGTGAGTTTGAATATAATTCATATACTTACTAGCTTTTTGAATTATCATCTGTGAGTGGCTTCTTATATTTTTTCATTTTGTAATTTTTTAAATCTTTTTTCATGAATTTGAATGTTTTTGACTATATACACATGCATGCCATATACACATATATATGTGTATATATATATGCTTATTTTACTTTTAGAATTTCAAATGCTTTTCTCAATTGTTCATCTATAAATTTGACTCACTGTCTACTTTTATTTTGCATTTTTTACTTTATTTTATTTTTTTTAATTGAAGCACAATTGATTGCATGTATTTTTTGACAGACACCTGGATAAAGAAAATGTAGTATATATACACAATGGAATACTACTCAGCCACCGTCTACTTTGTGGAAGAGAAGTTCTTACTTTTATAAATAAAATTTAACAATTTTTAACTTAGAGTTCCCAATTTGGGGATTTAGTTTAAGTAATTCCCCACTAATAGGTTATAAAGATATTCAGGTACATTATATGCTACTAATTTCTTGTATTGTCTTTTACTTTTAGGACTTTAATCTCTTGCAAGCAAATCTTTGCTCTTCTCTTTTAAAAATGATTTAGATATTTGTACTCAATTATTTTTTCATATAATATAAAAATAAGTTTACTGAGTACCTCCAAAAATCCAGCTGGAATTTTAATTAGGAATTTGCTGACATTACAGAATAATTTAAAGAGATTACAGTTTTTATAATAATTCATTCCATGCAACAACTCCAATTAATCAGAAATGACCTTTAACATTTTTATGATCTTTAATAGTTTTTAGAATTTCTCTGTAAAAGTTTCGGATTTTTTTAGTTATTTTTTTTGCTGTTTTGTAGATTCTTTTTACTATTGTGAATGGTATCTTATTTTTATTATATTTTATTTCATTATTCCTTATGTAAAAATGGGTTGTCGATGTCTTTATACTTATTTTGCATTAGATACATTACTAATTTTTTTTACTAATTATAATGGTTCACCCTGTTTTATATTAGCTTTCTAGATGAATTATTTCATCTGAAACAAAATCTATTCCCTTGAAATTCTTACAGTTTTTATTCATGTGTTAGATTTATATCTGGACAAGTTACTGAGCTATCTAATTATTCCCAATATTTTGTTATTTTGATTCTTTTCGTATACAACTATTATCTGCAAATAATGATAATTTTGTCTTTAATTTCTATTTTCATGTCTCTTTATTCTTGCCTTATTAGATTAAATAGAATTTACATAAACAAATAAAGAAAGAAAGAAAGATACAGTAATCACAAAAATATGTTGAACTTTCAAAAGGAGAGTACAGAATTGAGGTTACCAGAAATGGGGGAGGGGATAGGGGATGGTTTGCAAGAAATAAGAGTCACAAAGAACAATTATATTGTGTAATGATGAATATACTAATCATCCTGATGTGATCACCATATATTGTACACAGGTATTGATATTGAACTCTGTATCCCACAAATATGTGTAATAATTATGTTTCAATTTAAAAAGTAAAAGTTAGGTAAAGGTAGACATTCAGTTTCTCAGCTGCACTAGTGCTCAGTAGCCACCTGTGGTTAGTGGCCACTGCGATGGATAGCACAGAACAGTTCCATCAGCACAGTTCTAGTGGGCCAGACTGCTTTATCCCCCTATGTTTTATTCACTCTTTGTGGCTCAGGCATGTTTTGACTCAGTTGGTACTGACAGAGCACCCCCTGTGCCAGCCCTGTGCTTGGTAGGCCAAGTAGATGAGACTGCTTCCCTGATCTTAGGAAGTTCAATCAGGAAGAGAAATGGACAAGGAAACAGGGACCAGCATTCCTGTCCCAAGCAGAAGAGGGCATAGCTCCAGCAGACCCCCTTCCTGAGATTCACAGACTCCCCTCCCCCAAATATCACAGGATTCTTAGACTGCCTCAGGGCCCAGATAAACCCCAGCCAGTGGATGACAGGTTACAGAAACAGGATATGACTGTTTCCCACTGTCATCTGAGGACTGGCCCCTCATTTCCCTCCTGCACTCAGAATTTTACCACAAATAGACACTAAGAAATTAAGAGTCTGTGGTCTTTTTATTTCAAAGATAAAAATAAATAGAATTTACAGTACTCTGTTGAATAGCGAGATAATAGTAAAATGATATCTTGTTCTTGATTTTCACTGAAGTGTTTCTAAAGCTTTAAAGTTAAAATATATTTCATATAAGGTGTTTGTAGCTACATTTGACCACACAGTGGAAGTTTCCTACTATTTTGAGTTGATAATGTTTTACCAAAATGGGCATTTACATATATCAAATGCTATTTTCTGTAACTCTGGAGATGAATATATGGTCTTTCTACTTTAATCTGTTACAGTAAGTAATACTATTAATAGATTTTTAATGGTAAACAATCCTTGCATTCTATGGGTAAATACTACTTCATTTAGTGCTGGTTTCTGTTGGCAAATATTTTATCTGAGTATATAAACAAAATTTTTTTGTCTGTACACATAAATGAGATTAGCTGATAGTTATCATTTTATTTGTTATTTTCCAGAGAAATTCTTGCTGGCTTTGTAATCATAAAAATATTGCCTTGTACTATTAGCTGGAATTGTTTTTTTGTTTTTTGTCTTTTCACTACGTAGAACAATATATACGAAATATAATTTTCTGCTGATCCCTGAAGTCTGGACCTTTGGGACTAGTAAGAACTTTGACTAGTAGTTCATTTTCCCTTACAATTATTAATATATTCAGGTTTTCTCCTTTTGTAAATAAAATTTTTATCTTTATGACAAATGTGTTAATATAAATTTTATATAGTGTTTTCTTAATTTAATCTATATATTACTCTATCTGTAATACATTCATACTTTGCTTAATGATTGGCATTTGTTCTGAGAAATGTGTCATTAGGTAATGTCATTGTTGTGCAAATACCATAGATTATACTTACACAAATCTAGATAGTTTAGCCTGCTACACACCTAGTCTGTATAGTATAGCCATTATACTCTTATGGGACCATCATCATATATGCATTCTGTCATTGACTGTAACATCTTTAAGGAGCACATGACTGTATGTCTATTTTTATAATATTTATTACTCTTTCTTACCAGATAAGAGAGTTTTTAATTTTTACTAATTTTTTTCAAATAAGACAGACCTTTTAGTGTTGTCAGTCACCTTTATCAATTTTCATTATTTTTTTCCTAACAATTAATATTTTAGAATTGATTTCTACCTTATAATTTTTTTATTTTTATTAATTTTGTTCTTTTTCTGGACTTTTCAATTAAAATCTTAACTCATATATTTTAGCCTGTCTTGTTTCCAAATAAATATTTTTAAGCTATGAATTTCTCCATATGTGTCACATCAGAATTACTTCATAAACCAGAGAAGAGTATTTGCTCACCTATGTAAAAATAATGCATTGTAATAAGATTAGAAGGAATTGTGACAAGCTGTAGTGCAAAAAATAACCCTTAGTGACCATCATTCTAGTCTTGGAATATTTAAAATTTAAACAAAAGAAGAAAGTGCAAATGTGTGAGTGCAGATATGCACTTTGTTCATACCCTATGTCTGCATCCCTAGTTTTAAATATTGAGACAACAGAATTTACAAGTCACCACAGAAGCATGAACAGAGTTTAAATAAATATTTTGTTTTATTGTATATAAAAAACCATATTTTTATTTTAAATAAAAAATCTATTTCATTTATTTTTGAAACTTGTAGACCACTATCATTATCACATTGACCAATGAATATTTCTAGCCCCCGAACTAAAGTCACACAGAAAATGAATTTCAAAAAGAGAATGACTAATTTTCTTGATATATGATGTAAATTTGTTTTTCCTTCATTCTTGCTCAAATTCCTCCTAATCACTTCTACTGCCTATGACGAAACATATGTTTGTGTTAAATATGGCCAAGTAACTTGTAAGAAGAAATTATTTTACACTTGTTTTTGTCTGGAATTATGCATCTCCACACTCACAAGTTATCTTTTAATCCTTCTTTCTAGAACTTAGAAATTTCCTGTAAATTTTCAGCTTACTGTGGACGTGGTCAGTTAAACATCCTCTCCTGTGTAAATAAAAATTGATTTTTTATCACTAAAAACTGAATTTTAAAAATTATAATTAGATAATTAATAATTATAATAAATATTTTTATAAATATGATAATACAATGATATGAGAGATAAATCTTCTCTCATTTACAAAGCTAACTGTATCCATATAGTTACATGTCAGTATTTCCTTCAAAGTAACTTCTTACCTCCCATGAAAAAGTTTAGAACAGAATTTAAAATCTAATTAATCAACATATTAGAAAAGCATGTCAAACATTGTCTAAATTACAGTTGTACTATTTAAAACAATTTCTTATCTAAAAAAATCTCATCTTTTGACCTGATCAACTTTATTTCACATCAGATAATCAGGGGTGGTTCAAGAAGGAGTGGGGCACAGCCCAGATCCTTGTATATTCTCACAAATGGAGCTGCCCAAGCATCCTTACTCACCCACTTTCCTGGTCTGCCTAGCAGTTCTGATAATACAGGACACAGCCACCTCCTTCCAAGTGTGAAATCCCAGGAACTTTATATGTCAGTCAAATTGCAAACCTGCCTCACATTTTATAGCTGGGGTCTCAATCCTTTCTTAAGGAGATTTCCCTTTAGAGGAAACTTCTATTCCCTTAACATGAACCTACCACGAAGGAAGGCAAGGCGCTTGCTTAGGAAACCAACAGGAATCTATGACAGGAGAAAAGAGAGCATTATATTTATCTTGCATTGAGGGTTTATATGGCTCAGTAATAGGGTAAGGAAGAAACAATTTTCAGAGATTTCATAGAGAATGACTTAGAACACAGAAAAAATGAGAAAGAAAGCCTACAAAAATTTCTGAGGTTTGACTGTACATGATTAAATATAAGCATCAAAAGAGGAACAAGCTCAGAGACACAGATTATTAATTATATTTTCAATATCTGGAAACACTGCTGTATCTCATATCTTTTGCTCCTTTTTTTTTTTTTTCAGCTGGCCAATACAGAGATCAAACCCTACACCACCGTACTCTAATCAGTCGAGGTAACTGGTAGCCCCTCAAATCTCATATATTTTGGAAATACTCAGTGAATATTTTTGCAACAGAAAGAGTAAATCTGAATATATGATAAATGAATAAATGAACGAATAAATGAACAAATGCATTGAGTCAGAAAGAAATCCATGGGGAAATGTCTTGCATTTTGATTACTTAGCTTTCATTGCCATGACATTCCATGGTTTATTAAATGCCGGTGCTAGATTATCTTTTCATTTCTATTAAACTTTGAGAGTATATATGTTTGCCTTCATTTGACTGAAGAAAAGAATGAAGATCAGGAACCTTTCCAAAGGCACTCATTTACCAAGCAGCAGAACCAGCACTTTGATTCCTGGTGAGTTCTTGCGTTTTCAGAAATATATAGACTCCAGGAGTAGAATTGATTTAGACATCAGAGTTAAAAGTAAGACATTGTAAGTATATAACAAGATAAAGACACACATCTTTTTTTAAAAAGTAAAGGTATAGAAATCAATTTTAAGGAACAGCTGATCCCAGGAAGAGAAGAGGAGGAAGAGGAAAGTAAAGAGAAACACTGACCTAGAGCAAAAATCAACCAACAGTCCCCTGGGATCCATGTACAACAGATAGGATGCTTTCAGCACAAACAAGAGCAAAGCCAACTCCAAGGGGTGAAACAATAAAGGTAATGTATTGGCTGAAATAACTGAGAAGCTCAGGGGTCATTCAGGCTTTGGGTAAAGTTTATTCTGGACTATTCTGTGGGTCATTTATTTCCTTCTTCTTGTGTGAGGAAAAGAGTAGTTTGGTCAGGCTGTCTCACCTCAGGTCCAATTGGGGGTGGTGCAGCACATTCTTTGTAAACAAGCTGTGAGGGGGTGGAGTTAGTGCACATGCATGCCTGTGTATTTTTAGCTTTTTGATATTCTTGTATGTTCTTCAGTGTGTGTGAAGCATTGGCTCTGAACTGCTGGTCAGCAGAACTTGTGTCTAGAAAAAGCCTATTATTACTCCACCCACGGCTCCAAGGGACCTTTTCCTTTTACCTAGCTCGTAGACCTGCATGTGAAGTGTTTGTGACCCAGTCTGGACAATGGGATTGAGGGGTCTGTGAGCTCCAGGCTCCAGCCCTAGCTCTGCAATTGGCATAGTCTGCAGCAGGATTCTGAGCAAGTACAGGAGCCAAAAACCCTTGAGAGAAGGAGGAAATGTAGCTACTTTTGAATATGTTGTGCCCTGTGGCCACTTTCCTGTTGGCCGGGGTCTGGTTGCTGCTCACTATACTGCAAGGCGGCATAGACCTGGCACTATAACGAAGAACCCTTTGGGAAGGGAAGGTAATGTGGCTATCCTTGAGAATGTTGTGCTCCACTTTTCTGCTGACTGGACCCTGGCTACTGCTCACTATGCTGCAAGCTGATTGAGATTTGAAGAAGAAAGCAGAGTTGTTAGAAGCACAGATAATTGTCCTGGAGGATGATGTGCAGCAACTGGCCTCTTCTGCTTCTCACACCAGGAAGGATGATGAACCCAGTGGTGAGTTGGGGGAGACCATGCATCTCCAGGCATGACCTGTGGTGCATCATGAAGTGAAATACAAGCAGCCTATGGAACTGGGAGGACAACCAGTGGGCAATCCACAGGTGCCCCAATTTACTACCTATGTCCCGTATACCCGGGTTGAATTAGTTGACTTGGGGAGACAGTTCTGGCAGAAACAGGGAGAATCCCTGGCTGCATGGCTGTTGTGGTTATGGGACCTAGGGGTGGATACTGTGGTATGCTCTGGTGAGGAGATGGAAAAATTGGCCTGTTACCATACGCCCATCACTGAGACAGCAACTGCAGAATACCTGCTGATATGCACAAGGGCCAGGCAATCACTCCTTAATGGAATGGGTGAATGTAGCTGCCCAAATCATGTGGGCAAATGCTGGAGAACTGCCCAAGATTGTTAGTAAATGGTAAACATATGCTGAGTTAGCACAAATAATTCAGGAGCTGGGAATGTGGTAGTCCATGTTTAATGTGAACACTAGTGGCCCAGATGATGAAAATTTTACATGCAGCAGGAGAGACATAGTGCTGCAAAATGTCCAGTCAAAGTCCTTTGGGTCACTGATGGCCATACTGGCCCCATACATTGGTCATCCTATACATGAGGTAACGACCATGATAGCCAGCTTGGGTGACGTGGAGTATAGAAGACAAGCAAAAGGGGTCTGAAAAGTGGCTAAGACCAAACCCCCAAGAAATGCTCCAGATTTTATCCCAAAAGGACCAAGCAAGACTAGCCATGAGTAGATGTGGCTTGACTTGCTTGCAGCAGGGGTTGAGAGCAAGAAAACTGACTGGCAGCCAAATGCAATCCTGTTTGTCTTGTGGCAATGATTGTGCATTGAACAGCATTTCACTAAACATCTGGAAAAAGGTAGTAAGGTATGCTCAGTGGATTTAAAGGATTTTTTTTGGGGGGCCGACCCCATGGCTCACTCGGGAGAGTGCGGTGGTGGGAGCGCAGCAACTCTCACGCCGCGGGTTCGGATCCTATATAGGGATGGCCGGTTCGCTCACTGGCTGAGTGCGGTCACAAAAAAGGATAAAGGATTTTTTGGTTGGTCCCAAGGGGGCAGATGAATTATTCCATTTTGATTAGGGAGCAGGCCAAAGTACTCATCTTTTGGGGGCAGGTGAGGGCCAGAGGCCTCATGTTGAATTGGCAATATATTGGTCGAGGATGAATGTCCAGTGTGTTTTGGCATTGGTGGATACAGGCATAGAATGGAGCCTGATATATGGCAATCCACATAAGTTTCCAGGGACCACAGTTCATATAGATGGCTATGGAGGACATACTATTGATGTCAAAGCTGTGTCACTGCCATTGGGCATAGGACTATTGCCCCCTCGTGTATATACTCTATATATGTACACATATTCCTCCGTAGCTGAATACATCTTGGGTATGGGTGTACTCTATGGTTTGCACCTGCAAACAGCAGTTGGAGACAGTAAAGCCTGTGTTACAGGGATATGCTAAACTTGACCCACAGGTGTTACTCAAGCCAAGATGTGTGATTAATGTAAAGCAGTATTGCCTACTGGGAGGACAAGCAAAGATAGGTGCCACTATATTGGAGTTAGAAAAGGTTGGCATTGTTTGTCCGGCTCATAGCCCATTTAATGCTCTGATATGGCCCTTGAAAAAGTCTGATGGTACCTGGAGAATGACTGTAGACTACTGAGAACTAAACAAAGTAGTTCCTCCTTTGCATGCAGCCATGCCTTTGGTTCATGAATTGATGGATCAACTGACAACTCAGCTGGGAACTTATCATTATGTATTGGACCTTGAAGATGCTTTTGTCTCTATTCCAATCTTGGCTGATAGCCAAGATCTGTTTGCCTTCACCTGGGAAGGGAGGCAGTGGAAGTTTCAAGTATTGCCCCAAGGTTATCTGCATAGCCCAACCATCTCTCATAGTTTAGTGGCTGGGGACCTAGCCAAGTGGACTAGGCCCAGCACAGTTACAATGTTTCACTACACTGATGACATGTTACTAACTTCTGATTTGCTTGAAGATTTAACCCAGGCAGCTCCAATGCTGGTAAGTCATTTGGAACAATGTGGGTGGGCCATGAACACAGCCAAATTTCAAGGACCTAGGCTGTCAGTGAAGTTCTTAGGAGTGGTCTGGTCAGGTAAGACAAGAGTCATCCCAGAAGCTATTATAGACAAGATACAGGTATACCCTCAACCCACAATTAGAGCTCAGCTACAGATATATTTGGGACTTCTGGAGTATTGGAGAGCTTTTGTACCTCATGTGGCCCAAATGGCACACCCACTGTATGCATTAACAAAGAAAGGAGGCCTCTGGGATTGTACTGAGGAAGTAGAACAAGTTTATCAGGAAACAAAAAGGGTAATACAGCAAGTACAGGCTTTACAAGTGGCTGATCATACTAAGCCTTTTGAATTTGATGTACATATATCCCAAGAGGGGTTAGGATGGGGTCTGTGGCAGAGACAAGACTGATTCTGAACACCTGTAGGATTCTGGTCTCAGCTCTGAAAGGGTGCTGAAGTGCATTATTCCCTAATAGAAAAACAGTTAGCAGCTGTGTATTCTGCCTTGATATCCACTGAAGCTATCACAAGAACTGCCAAAGTCCTAGTAAGGATGACATACACCATAATAGGTTGGCTGCACATGTGGGCAACCAACCCTAAAATGGGTGTAGCTCAGACTTCCACTGTGTCTAAATGGGGAGCATATATAGAACAAAGAAGCAATTTGCCAACAAGTCCTCTCTGTCCAAAGAGTTGCAAACTGTGCTAGGCTCAGTAGAGGTTGTAGAGGAAACTTTGACACAACCTTTACCCATGGAGGTGGAGGCTACACCTTTCCATGGGGGACAGGGACCTATCACAGAACAAGCTTGGTATACAGATGTCTCTAGCACGGGACCCTCAGCATCATGGACATCTGTCACTGTCCAACCCTTAACAGATGCTATGTGGTATGAAAATGGCACTGGGTAAAGCTGTCAATGGGCTGAATTGAGAGCAATATGGATGGTGATAAAAAATGAGCCTGGACCATTAACCATCTGTACTGACAGCTGGGCTGTGTACAAAGGTTTAACCCTTTAGATCTCTATTTGGAAATATAAACGGTGGATGGTAGGCCACCGACCCCTGTGGGGACAAGTCTTGTGGCAAGAGTTATGGGAATTGGGACATGAGAAAGAAGTAACTCTTTTCCATATCATAGGACGCTTCCCCTTAGCCAGTCCAGGAAATGATGAAGCTGATGCCTTGGCTAAGGTAAGATGGCTGGAGAGAGCCCCAGCTATTGATGTAGCCCTACATCGATGAATGAAGCATGCTGGCAGCAAAACCATGTAGACAGCAGCTCAAAGATGGGCCTTGCCTATAAAATGGGAAGATGTAGTGAATGCCTGTCATGCTTGTCCAGTACGTGCTCAAGAAAGTCCACACCCCTGATGGGTGCCCCATAAAGGGGCAATAACTCGAGGAAGGGTGCCCTTGACTCAATGGCAAGTGGACTTTGTCAGACAACTGCCAAGTTCAGAGAATTTCAGATACCTCTTCACTGCTGTTGATATGGCTACTGGTCTTCTGTTTGTATGTCGTTGTAAGGCCCCAGACCATTTAAACTCTGTGAAAGCAATGAATAGTCTTATGGCTATGTATGGCTGGCCTGTAGTCATAGACAGTGATAATGGAACACATTTTACTGGACATGGGGTTCAGAGGTGGGCCTCCCAGTTGTCCATTCAGTGGAAGTTACATGTGCCATATCCCCAGGCATCAGGGATGATCGAACAGTACAATGGTCATTTATAAAAGGGACTAAGGCTATCTGCCCAACCCCCATCCCTGAAGGAATGGACATGGCAGCTATGGCCGACAGTCAGGATTCTAAATGAGAGACCCTGCAAGGGTGGGCCCTCTCCAGTGAAAGCTCTGTTGCATAGGGCTGCAGCACGTATTCAACTGCAAGTCACTACTAAAGATAAGCTTTTGAAGCCAGGATATGGCAAGAATGGAAATATTCTCTTACTGGCCCCAACCTGTTTGCAACAGGGACAGATAGCACAAAAGGAATAGCCTTGGAGAATAGAAGCCCCCTATACACGCTGGGTAGGCTTAATAGGGCCTTGGGGGAAAGTATTAGAAGAAGAGTTGCAATTTTCACCTTGGGTGACAAGTACCTGGCCTCTTGGAGTAAACGTAAAATGGCTTGGAACAGATAAGCACTCTTTTGCAAGGGGCACATTTGTATTATCATTAGGGCTAATTATGAGTTCCCCTATACTCTTGCATGTAGAACCTACAAATCCAATAGTGTTAGCAGATAACATATGGTATCATAAGCCAGGTAAAATACCTATTCCTGCTACCATCCTTCCTCAGGATGGCAAACTGGCATTTATCTTACCAGAGTGGTGAGAACTTCCCATATTGGTACC
Source organism: Cynocephalus volans (assembly GCF_027409185.1). NCBI lineage: Eukaryota > Metazoa > Chordata > Mammalia > Dermoptera > Cynocephalidae > Cynocephalus > Cynocephalus volans. The sequence goes on along the minus strand of NC_084467.1, from coordinate 115,825,783 downwards.
AATAACCCTTCTGTCTTTTCACCCATATTGTTCTGGCTGCAGGCACTGAATCAGAGTCACGTGATCAATGTGTCAGCCTACTGAATTTGCACTGAACTGCTCATCAGTATGACTACAGGATTCCCATGGAAAATCACACCAATGATTACTACTAACTAGACATGTATGGCTAATAGTTGAAAGGACAAAACTACAAGATAAGCCTTAAGGACAAGCCTTAAGGCATATTGAACAGACAATAAGTTATATTAATGTAAAGGTCATTTAGCCTCACTCAGGGAACATCATGGAAGATTCTGAATGCATACATTGTAGGCAAGGGACCCTGAAGGGGTATATTGTGAGGAAAATAGAGTAGTTTTGTCAGGCCCCCTTGCCTCAGATCTGGTTGGGGGTGGTGCAGCACATTCTTTGTAAACAAGCTGAAGCTGTGTGGGGGTGGAGTTAGTGTGCATGCATACCCATGTATTTTTAGCTTGTTGCTGTTCTTGTATGTTCTTCAGCGTGTGTGAAGCAGTGGCTCTGAACTGCTGGTTGGCAGAGTTCTTGCCTAGAAAAAAGCCTATTATTACTTCACCCATGGCTCCAAGGGAACTTTTTCTGTTACCTAGCTCATAGACCTGCATGTGAAGGGTTTGTGACCCAGTCTGGACAGCAGGCTTGAGGGGTCTGTGAGCTCCAGACTCCAGCCCTAGTTCTACATCTTGCCTGCATGATTTTATCCACAGGCTTGCTTCTTATGTTGGAAGTAGAGTCTGGGGGGTCAAATAGTCAGCCTCAACCCACCCATTCCCCTTACCAAGTTCTTGACTCCAGCACAGGAAAAATTCAAGGTCATAGTAGAAAGTGAGAACACGTTAAAACAAAAGACATAAGAAACACAAGTTCCACAGAGAGAGTAGTGCACAACTCCAGAGACAGAGCAGGGCCCACACCAAGTTAAACACAAAAATAAGTTCAGTACAGCCATCAAGTCTAACAAAAAAGCAAGAAAAACATACTTAAAGTTCAGTACAAGGTGCAGGCTGGCTCAAGAGAATGAGCAGCCACTTGCTGGAAGTAAGTTAGATACAAAGTAAAATATATACTCCTCAGCCAGCAAAGAGCAGTTGCCTCCAGGAGAGTGAGCGACACCCTGCCTTCAGCTGGGATTCAGCTTTTATAGTTTCTCTATCTAATGACTATTCAATTAAGGCAGTGGCTCATAGTTATGTAACAGATGTCTTGCACATGTTCATTTGGTCTCTTCCTGGAGCATGTTCACTGGTCAGACCCTATCACATGCACCAGACATATTCAAGAATATTCTGGGCTCTCTATCGAGCATGTACAGCAACTGGATTTGTATAAGCCAGTCCCTTGTGGTCTCACCCTCCCAGTGTTGGTGCTGAAAATAGGTCTAACAGGCAACAATAGCTATTCTCCAGGGGAGAGGTCAGAGAAGGGGGCCTGGTGGCTGGAGACCCACCCAGAGAAACTGAGCACCTCCTATGTCATTTCTGTGGTGCTAAAAGAAATGACTTCAGCTGTTTTAAGCTGTATATGTCACATCATAACATCCAAGACAAGAGAGAACACCTCTTTCCCCTAACATTAAATATAAGAATCAGACTTCATATGAACTAAGCCACCTTAAGAAAGATACATAACCCAACCCATCACTATGAGCAAGGATAAGTGGGATCCACGTGATGATTGTCTAAATTATAGGTTACCTGTCCATCCTTTAGCCTATCACACTGTGAAGGATGGATTCTCATGGCTACCTTATGCTGATTACTACAACTGGGTGTGGAGTCAATCAACCAAAAATGACAGGGTTACCATGCAAATGTAGTGAGGTGGATTGGAACCTAGATCATGCCTAATCCAGGTAGAAAGATAGCAGCAGTCCCAGTGTTTGCTCTCCCTCACCCTTTTTCCTTCTCCCATCACAACATTATTTTCCAAAAATTTCCATATGTACAGCTGCTGCCACCTGCACCTGGTCTCTCTGGATTCTCCCTTTTCCCGCTTATCAGTCCCCTAAATAAATTAGAACTAACTTCCTTTCCTCAAGTTCAATTCAAATTAGTTAACGTATAGGAAAAAAATAACAACAACAAGAAAAGCAAAAACAACAAACACTGAAAACAAAGGCACAATTTTTAAGCTCAGAGCACAGTGATGATCCTTTTTTTCTCCACTTCTTTTTACTCAATATGTTCCTGCTGCACAGTAAGTGCTTAATAAATATTTGTTGAATTAACTTATGAATTTTAAATAATTGAAGCTTAGCCATGGATAACATGACTCACACGGACATTTGGGATCATTACTAGATCATAATTATTCACAAATTATCTATTTTCTACTTCATCTACTTGTTAAAATTTATTTTAATCCCCAAATCAATACCACATTTTCACAGTCATTTCTGGATATTTGTAGTGAGGTGCAAACTTTGAGTCACCCAAAAGAGAGGTTTCCACTTAAAATGCAAAAAGGTGATGCTCTGCCTTCTTGTTTCAGTTCTCACACTGTAAACAAGTGTTCTTTTTGTGACCTATTTAGTACCACATTTTTCACATTTTCATGCTCCTTTTTAGAGATTTTGTTTAAAATGGCTCCCAAGTGTATTGGGGAAGTGTAGTCTAGTGTTCCAAAACACAAGAAAGCTGAGATGTGACTTACAGAGAAAACATGTGAGTTAGATGAGCTTCCTTGCAGTTACAGAGCCATTGGCTGTGAGTCCAATGTTAACGGATCAACAATACCACACATCCACGAAAAGGAAGATAAAATTCCCTGAACTGTAGGTGAGGTGCCTTTGAAAGTAGCATCTACAATACTATGATAAAGCCATGGAAAAGTAGCTAAATTTGTGGATTCAAGAGATAACAGGTATTTTTTAATATACTGAACAGCAATATTGAAAGGCTGAAAGCAAAACAAATACAAGATTATGTTAACGAGAGTCAGGAAAATATTAAACATCTCTCACCTAGTGTTTTATTATAAAGAAGTACTACATATAATGAATGATTTGTAAATTATATATTACATAAGATGTTTTGAAAAAAACACATAAAACAAGCTTATATAGTCAGAGGGTTACAGAAATGTTGACCCAGAGTCTAACCCTCTATTTCCCCTAAAGCTAATGGCTCAGTAGTCACTAATTCAGTGTTTGCAGCAACTCTATATAGAACATAACTGCCATGAAGAGTGAGAATGGACTGTCTGTACATTACCTGCCTTTGTCCTACTTTAACCCTGAGGAGCAACACTCTTGTTCCCTCTACTTGACCATTTTCTCCTCAGTGACACACTTTACTACATCTCAGGCATCTCCTACGCTGGTGCCTCTCAAATTTTAATGCACTTCTGAATCTCCTGCTGATGAGTTTCTCAAATCAATCATAATTCAGTAAGTCTGTGGTGAGGCCTTAGATTCTATATTTCTAACATGCTGCAATGTGATCACTCTTGTCCCTGAACCACACTGAATATTGAGGGCCTACATTCTGCCTTGATCTTTGTGTTTAGATTATTTGCAACAATAGCCTCACTTTAATAGCTCTCAATAGTTGAATTATAAGAATGGTAAGAGGCACAATAGTGTTTCCCCTCAGGTGCTCAGAGAAGAAACTGTGGAACTAGGAAAGTGCAGTCTCTTGTCCAAGTGACAAGACTTTTAAAAAGAGCATCAAAGGTCTCAACTTTTACAAAAGTGTCCAAAAGGAAGAAAATAAGAAAAGACTACAAATCTGTCATAAATTCAACACAAATTTTTTTTTTTTTTTTTTTTTTTTTTTTTTTTTTTTGTCTTTTTCGTGACCAGCACTCAGCCAGTGAGCGCACTGGTCATTCCTATATGGGATCCGAACCCGCGGCGGGAGAGTCGCCGCGCTCCCAGCGCAGCACTCTACCAAGTGCGCCACGGGCTCGGCCCTCAACACAAATTTTTAATGAGCACATGTTACACACAGGCAAGACATTTTGCCACTGATACATATATTAAAAAGACACATGCTTTGCTCTCAAAAACCTGAAACATTAGAAGGTGAAAAGGGACATAAATGCATGCAACAGAGGACAGAGAATGAATACAGTTAACACAGTACAGTTGAAATGTGGTTGAAGTTCAGACAGGGAGAAACTACTTTCCACTTGCTAATCAGGGAAGGCCCACTGGAGGAAGTGACTTCTGAAATGTGCCTGATGATCCATTGAGATTTGAACTTGTGGAGCTTGCTAGGACTCCATTCATTTCAGAGTTAAAATTTGAATGTTAAAGTCCCAGAACCCAGGTCAGAATAATAAACCCTACAAAGTTACATTTAGCTTATATTGACAACTCACCGTTAAGCACAAATAAACAATATCATCAAAAGTTCTGCAAGGACAGTTGAAAGAAGATCACCACCATGTTGTGTTCAGATATGTTCTGGGCCCCTGGACTGCTGGGTCCTCATACCAAAGGCAGGAGCATGGAGAGGAGGCTCACAGTGTGTCCTACATATAGAACAGAGGTGGAGTCACTTTGCATAATGTAGAGGTGAGAGTTGAGGAACAAGAGGGAGGGAGATTGAGCAGAGAGAAACAAAGAAAGATGGGAAGACAAGTGGGAGAGGAGGAAACGGCAACAAAGATGGACACAAAGAACTCACTGGAACTGCCAAAACCTAAATGCAAAACCTGTCAGAAGAGCCAGAGCAGTATCGCTGCCAAGAAAATCAAGCCCTTGGAGCTGTGATGTCCTGTAGATTTGGGTGGACACCAAAGATGTTATTCCAAATTTACCCCCTGTTTTACCCCATTTACTCCCTGTTTTACTGCATTTCCCGGAGCTGCTTATGCTCATTAGAGTGTCTAACTCATCAGTGTCCTTCCTTTACATTTCTTTTCTCATCCCTCCTCAGATATGAAACCTTCTTCTAACTCTCAAAATCCTCCAGCATTTACAGGTCCCTCATTATCACAACTTCTATTTTTTGTATTAACTATCTTTCTTCTTTTTGGATCTAGGAACCTTAATAGCCTACATTTTTCAGCTGGCCCTCCTGTTCTTCCTGAGGACCTCCTGCTCCCATTTGCACCCTGGGCCCCAGTTACTTCTCACCCCAGTAGAGGACGATGTCCTGGCCTCCCAGACTGCTGTGCTTCACCCGGCATGACAGGCCAGCTGCCTCCCCAGCCGGAACAGCCAGGGTTACTCTGAGATACCACGTCCCATCAGCACTGGGCAGGAGGTCACCTTGGTGAGTGCCCGGCTGCTCCTTCTCACTCTGCATCCACATCACCCACACAGGCTTGGGGTAGAATCCTGAGACATGGCACACCAGGAGCAGATGGCCAGACCCACGACTGGGGCCACTGGACAGCCAGGCTTCTGGCTTCACTGCAAATAACAGGAAAGATATTCAAAGAAGGATCCTAAAACAGATGTATAGGTTCAGATCTCCACATCAGTTTAGATAGACATATCCTTCCCACTTCTGAGAGGCTTCTTGATATCTTAAATTTGAAAGGAATGATGAGAAGGTATAATTTTTGAATAGGAAATTCTTGGGGGAGGGTGCAGAGCTGACATTGTTGCTGGAGATCTGCCTTCCCTGCATCAAGAAGACCCAAGATGAATCGTAGGCAGTTGGCACCAAGGAGCTCCTCTACTATTTCCTTGTAGTGTTGGTACTGATAAGTTCTCTGCAGGCAAGCTGGGCACTACTTCCACCCTTTGGGGATGGCAGCCACGAATTGTTCTGGAAGCTTATGAAATCTGTTCCTTGATAAGCTCCCAGCAGAAAGCCTATGGAGACACTCCCAGGGTGCAAGTCACAGCCTCCTGTCACCTGCATCTCAAAAGGATCTGGAGAAAACGGGTTATGAATTGGAGGAAAGATGGAGTAAAAAGAAAAAAAAAATGAGTGGAAGCAAATGTTAGTAGCAGAGGTGAGACGTTTGAGGAATTTGAAGGAATGGAACAAATTTTGGTTTCATCAGAGTTTCCGAGAAAGGGGAATTGGTGGCACTGGAGGAAAAGGAAAAGATGAACAACACAGGAAAGAGGAGAATGTATTAAAAGAAGGCAATGCAAATGGTGTTAGCAAGGAAGGACTCAGTATGAGAGAGCTGGAGTGATAACAACCTAGAGGGAAAGGAATGCATGGGTTACAATGAATATATAGACTGAGACTGCTGAGGAAATTGAATGCAGGAGAAAATCACACTGTAAAGAGTCAATCAAAGAGTGAGGAAGCTGAGAGGGTCTGGTTGGAGTACAAGGAAAAGGATAGCCACAGGATTTCTCTGAGAGGATAATGAACCGCAACTCTGTCAATAAGACAGGAGCTTACACATGGCAGAAGTTTGAAGTGTTTGCATAATCAAGGTCTGGCTCATAGGCCCTGCCCAAAACAGTGTGATTGCAGTTTAACAGTGGGAAAGTGGAGTTAGATTCAGAACAGAATAGAAGCTGTTTCCTATAGAAAAAAGAAACTCATGGAAAAGCCCCCACATACCCATCTCCACACTCCCCATTGAGGGAACTGAACTCACATTCAAATTGTAAATGATGGGCATAGCCATGAACTACCTGAAGAAATCTAACAAAATACACCTGGTATAACTTTTCCAGTTCCGTCAGCTCCTTGTTGCTGAAGTTCCCCCTGGACCAAGACTGCAGGAAAATGATGGTGTCAGAGCTGCTGTCCCACCTGTGAGTCTGCAACTCATCCAACCATCCTGAGGCAAGATATTGTATCCAGGAATGGTTGTAGAAAGACGAGATCTGGATGAGACGGAAGGAGATAGGCTCCTTGAACCCTGTGGTAAAAGAACAGACAAGATGGGGAGCAAAAAGGCACTGAGAAGGAGAGAGAATGCAGAATTACAGGTGCCAGAGTAGGGGAACTCAGAATGAGAAGAGGAAAGCCATGAGCTCAGGGAACTGAGTCAGGGAAACTCCAAATGAAACCAATCTGGAACACTTTTCAGCTATGTTCTGGGAAACCACACACACACACACACACACACACACACACACACACACACACACACCCTCACACCCTCTCTGGTGTACACCTGAGCAGGTTCCAAATTTCTTATGATCCTCATTGTCACCACCTGGAAGAACAGCCAAAACAGCATTTTATTTGCAGATGTTATTTCTTTCTTTCAGAAAAGTTAGTCTTTGGTTTCTATTCTAAACAAACTATCCTACGCTATCTCTATTCTGACTTCCTTCTTTAAGGAACAGACAATACTCCCCTGTCGGCAATAACAAGAACAAAAAATCTGCTACTTCCCCAAACCCAGGGCCTCCTCCTCAGTTTCTTATTTCCTCTCTGGCTTGTAGCTTTTCTCTTTTTCACCAACTTCCATCTGTTTACCTTCCTCTAATTCAACTGTTATGGAACAAGTCTTCTGTGGCATTAGAAGTTACTTTACTACTAGGGACATTTTGTTTTTCTCATTCATACAATAAAAACATGGAACTTACTGGCTCCCACTGTGCTACCTACAGCTCTTCTGTGCCTGCTCTTTCATTCACTCTGCCCTTTTCTTGTCCTCATGAAGTTTATTCTTCGGTCTCAGCCCCATACCAGCACATTCATATCTCTGACTTATCACTTTTTTTTTTTATTTGCTTTTTCAGAATCTCCCATGATTGCCTCATGCAACAGGATAAGCTATCACCAATTCACCATTATGCTTAGAGAAGAGCCAGTAGCCATCACAGAAACCACAGGAACATTCAAACAGATAAAGAAAAATTTCCTCTGTTTGACTTTCATGGATATGCATTCTTTCACCATAAGGTTACTTAGCACCTGCCTGGAACCAAGCATCTTGCTATGTTTATGAATATACAGTGATTGACAATGCAGCCATTTTATTCAAGGATGTTTCAGTGTACTTAGGCAGAAAAACGCACACATCAACAACTATAAATCTTGGTGTGCTGAGTTTCTTTATAACGTACCATCTTCCTAAATAAAAAACAAGCCTGACTGAAATAGTAGTTTCTAAAGTGGCAACCCTTAGCTGATATTTGCCCACTCCTAATCTTGACTTCAATGGTGGCCATGGGGTGTTGGTTCTACGCTGTTGTTGTACTATATACCCACCTAACAGAGTGCCTGGCAAGGAGTTGGTGCTTAGTAAATATTTGTTAAATGAATGAATAAATTCAGCTCACGCATCCAGTTACTTTTTTTTAATTTTGAAGTACAGCTTCAATGTAAACCTTTTTTAAAGACCTCATAAACATTACTTGTAATCCTACACAGTGAAATGAGAATCTTACAGAGATTTATTTTGGATAAAAGCATATGTTACTAAGCATAACTTTTACATAGAGCATCCTGCTGTTTCTTATAACTTGCAATAAGAAACTAGTCACAACTTATGAGAAATGAAATTAGTAGAGTATTCTAAAATCATTTACACAGAATTCTCTTCTAATTGTTTCTACTTGGATGTTCTATGGTTGTCTTGTCGTAAGTTCTTCTCTTCCTCTTTCATGGTGTTTATAACCATCTAAAGGCTCTAAATACTTGTTTGTGCTTTGTAAGTGCCATATGTGTAAATGTATTATGGCTATATATTTTGCTACTTCTTGGTTTACAAGAAAACAATTTATCTCAAGACAAGTTAGGAAATAAAATAATATTTGAAAAGTTGATTGGATTTCAGAAACCTGGAAGCACTGTCGCTTTCATTCTTATAATTTTAAAAAGCTGGATAATTAAAATCACAAATTGACTTGAATCCATCAGAGACCTGAAATATCAGGGCAAATACTTAACCCAAAATTTAAAGAAAGACAGACTCCTCCATGAAGAGACTGTATGGAAACCCTTGCTTATTTGGGACAGATGTTAGATGTTATACAAGCCAGTAAGAAGCATTCAGCTAAAATTGTTAAGAAATTAATAAAGGCTAGCATCAGTGTATAAAAGCCCTGGGACCCACATACACAGGGGAATTCATATCGATCTCTAAGCTCTTTTGAATAGAACTCACCAGGTAGAAAACTTGGAGTCACCAGTGTAGACCAGATAAACTATCTCTCATGGTGCAGGCCTGAGGTATGAAAGCAGCTACTTCATGGGAAAGGTAGAAAGTTTCAACAAGATCTTTCTCTCTTATTTTCCACACAGAACAACAACAACAAAAACCCCTAACCTGATTGGGTCAGGCAGAAAGTTCTGGTGCCCTCAGGGCATAAGCAAAACCTGTAGCTGAGGTGACAAAAATGGGAAGGGACAAGAAAACATCCTTGTTCCAGACTATCAGAAGTTCCAGACTGTTGGGAGAAAGTCAGAACACTCACATGGCCCAACTCAAAATACTCCAAAACAACTCATCTGCCTAAGCATGAGACTGCACCAGAATAAAACATAAAGGCCTTTAAACTATCCCAAGCAGGAGACCACACATCAAGTAGCAAGAACAGTTTACTGCTGGTTGAGCAGAGTATGGAGATAGGTCCCCCTGAGGCACATAACAAAAGAAATACCAAACCTGAGATTGAAGCAGGCATTAAGAAAACCTTCAGGCAAACCAGAGCCATCATAGGAAAGACAGTTGACCCTTCATAACTGTGGTTTCCACATGTGCAGATGTGACCCATCCTGGATTGAAAATGTAGGATGAATAAAATAACAATACAACATTTAAAAAAATACAAATGTTAAAAACGAGACAATATAACAACGATTCACATAGCATGCACATGGAATTAGTGTAAGTCGTCTCAAAGTAAAGTGAAATATATGGGAAGTTCTCAAAATTAGAGAAACTAGAGAGAAACAATCCATCTAGTTAACTTGCTAAAAAAATTACACATAAAGGAAATCATATTTTGAAAACTTAAAGATTTAAAAAGATATAATACCAGAAAAGAAAGTGACATCATCAAAAAATATCAGGCATATTTTTAAAAACAAGTTAAACCTCTTGAAATATAAACCCTAAATGCTATAATTAAAGCTCAATGGTGCAGAAGCCTGTGCTCCCATGATTGCGGAGGCCCATGCAGGCAGAAAACCCAGGCAGCCCCTGAGCCCCACCTGCACAGAAGACAGGAACCCGTGCTGCCACAACCATATAGGTCCAGGCAGGCAGAAAACTTGAGTGGTCCTCCTGCCTCACCTGCACAGAAGTCAGGAGACTGTGCCATTGTAGCTGCGGTGACCCGGCAAGGCAGAAAACCCAGGCAGCACTATAACCTGCATACACAGAATGCAGGAGCCTACACCACCATGACTGGGGAGGCTTTGCACTGCTTCCATGGAGGTTGTCCACACCTCCACCATCACAAATTCTACTGCTTGAATGATGGCTTGCTACAGCAGTAGCAGCCACAACCACCAAGTAGGTGGTCCACCACACATTCAACTGCATGGACACAAGCAGAGTCACTAGAGGAACCTGGAAAAAGAGGAGGAAATCTTTTCTTCTCAACCTCTCCTCCAGAGTAATAGAAAAAGCAACTGCTCTACCAGATGACCAGACATGCACATCATTACAACTACAAGGTCATGGGGTCAGATCTCCATACCAGGCAGATGCCAAAAAATATAAAGAAACAAACAAATAAAATAAAATAAAAAAGCAGGAAACCCTTGAAACGACTGAAAAGAAATTACATGTAACCGTCTTAAGTAAACTTAATAAGGGAAGACTCAGTTAGGCATCACAATGAAACAAACAAGCAAACAGAAAACATTGAGGATATGAAGGAATAAATTTATGAAGGGATTAATACCATAAAAAAGAATGTAGAAAAACTCCTGGAACTGAAAGACTCATTCAGTTAAAAAGTAAACAATGAAACAAAAAAACAAAAAAACACAATCAAGAGATTAAGCAGCAAATTACAGCAACAGAAGAAAAAATTTCTGATCTCGAAGACAGTCTTTATGACATAACCCAGACAGCCCACAAAAAGAAAAAGATTTTTTTTTTTTTTGTCTTTTTCGTGACCGGCACTCAGCCAGTGAGTGCACCGGCCATTCCCATATAGCCCAAGTGCACCACGGGCTCGGCCCAAGAAAAAGAATTTTTAAAAATGAAGAAAGTCAGGGAGGGAGGTTTCAGCAATTGGCCACAATAATCAACTACATTGTATATTCACAAAATAAAATGAAATAAATAAATAAATGAATGAATGAATGAATGAATAAATAAATAAATAATTTTTTTTTTTAATGAAGAAAGTCTAAGAAAGCTAGCAGACAGACTTAATAACACAAACATCAAACATCCAAGTCATGTGTTTTCAAGAAGGAGAGGAGAAAGGTAAAGGCATTGAAAATGTGTTCAGTGAAATAATAGCAGAAAACTTTCCCGGTATAGGAAGAGGCACAAACCTTAGATCGAGGAAGCTCAAAGATCCAGAAATACATTCAACCCAAAAAATCTTCTCTGAGGCAAATTTTAGTCAAATTGGCAAAGCTCAAAGATGAGGTGAGACTGCTAAAAGCAGCAAGAGAAAAGTGTCAAGTCACTTATAAGGGATCCCAATCAGAATAACAGTACACTTCTCAACTGAATCTCTACAGACCAGAAGAAAATGGATGATATATTAAAAAAATTCCTAAATAAAAGAAAAAATAAAAAACTGCCAGCCAAGAATTTTATACCTAGCAAGGCTATACTTCAGAATTGAAAGAGAAATAGTATATTTCCCAGACAATAAAACCTGTGGGAGTTCACCATCACATTACCAGCCCTTCAGGGAACTTTCAAGGGAGTCTTACATCTGGAATCTGTAAAACAACAATCACCACTATGAGTACACAAGAAAGAACAAAACCACTGGTAAAACAGCAATGCAAATGAGAAAGAAAAGAGAAACTAAGTCTTGCTACTTCAAAAAAACAATAAACAGTGAAGATGAATAATAGAAGGGGAAAAAACAAATAAAAGATATTTAAAACATCTGAACAAACAATGATAAAATGCTAGGAATAAAACAATACCTCTCAATAACAATCCTAAATGTAAATGGATTTTACTCTCAACTCAAAAGACAGAAACTGATTGACTGGATCAAAAAGCTACACCCAACTACATGTTGTCTTCAAGAGACTCACTTCAGCAGTAAAGATACACACAGACTAATAGTAAATGAATGGAAAAAGATATACCACACAAATTGAACCCAAAAATAATCAATAGTAGATATTCATATATCAGATAAAATAGACTTAAACCAAAGAGAGAATGAGAGAGAGACCCAAATAACAAAAGTGAGAAATGAAAAAGAAGAAATTGCAACTGATACCACAGAAATACAAAGAATCACCACTAGAGACTATTATAAACAACTAAACTCCAAGAAATTTGAAAACCTGGAGGAAGTAGATAAATTTCTGGACGCATGCAAACTCCCAAGACTGAACCAAGAGAATAACAAAACCTAACTAGATAAGTAACAACTAACAAAAGTGTAGCAGAAATTAGCAGTCTCTCAACAAAGAAAAGCCCGGTACTGATTATTTCACTGCTGAATACTACCAAGCCTTTAAAGAGAAATTAATACCAATTCCCTTCAAACATTTCCAAAAAAATTGAAATAGAGGCCCCTCTCCCAAAATTATTCTATGAGGCCAGCATCACCTTCATACCAAAACCAGAAAAGACACATCAAAAAAAGTAACCAATGGGCCAATATCTCTGATGAACACGGATGCAAAAATCCTCAACAAAATACTAGCAAACAGAATACAGCAACACATCAAAAAAATCACACATCATGATCAAAAGGGATTCATCTGGGACTCAAGGTGGTTCAACATATGCAAGTCAATAATTGTGATATACCACATCAACAAATCAAGAACACAAACCACATGATTATCTCAATAAATGCAGAAAAAGCATTTGACAGAAATCAACATGTCTTTGTGACAAAGGCTGTCAGCAAATTAGGTATACAAGTATATGAATACAATAAAATCCATATATGACAAACCCACTGCCAATTTCATCCTGAATGGGGAAAAGCTGAATGCTTTTTCCATAAGAACAGGAACAAGACAAGGATGCCCACACTCACCACTCCTGTTTAATATAGCACTGGAAGTATTAGCCATTACAATCAGTCAAGAGAAAGAAATAAAGTGCATGCAGATTGGAAAAAATGAGTTAAGATGAATACAAACTGTCCCTGTTTACAGACAACACAATCCTATATATGGAAAAAACCTAAAGGCTCTGCAAAAACTCTAAGAACTGAATAAAAATTTCAGTAATGTTGCAAGGTAAGAAATCAAAGCTCCAAAATCAACAGCAGTTTTTATTCTCCAATAAAAAATGAACAGAAAAAAAAATCAAAAAGTAAGCATATTTACAATAGTCACCAAAAAAATAAAATGCTTAGAAATAAATTGTATAAATCTCTACAATGAGAACTAAAAACCACTATTGAAAGAAATTAAAGAAGACACAAAAAAGTGGAAAAACATTCCATGCACTTGGATTGGAAGAATCAGCATTGTGAAAATGTCCATATTACCAAAAGCAATCTACATATCTTACACAATCCCAATCAAAATACCAATGACATTCTTCACAGAAATAGAAAAAGTAATTCGAACATTCATATGGAACAACAAAAGATTTCATACAGCAAAGCAATCCTGAGCAAAGAATAAAATAAAATAAATAAAACCAGATGCATAAAACTACCTGACTTCAAATTATGCTGGAAAGCTATAGTAACCAAAACAGCATGGTACCAGTATAAAAGTACATACTCAGACCAGTGGAACAGGTAGAGAACACAGACATCAGCTTACAATCTTACAGCCAACTGACCTTTGACAAAGGCAACAAGAACATACATTGGGGAAAAGATTGTGTCTTTAACAAACGGTGGTGAGAAAATTGCACATCCATATGCAGAAGAATGAGACTAGACCTGCACCTCTCACCGCAGTCCAAAATCAACTCAAAATGGATTAAAGACTTAAGTATAAGACCTGAAACTTTAAAATTACTAAACAAAAACATAGCAGAAACAATTCAGGAATTAGGACTGAGCAAAGACTATGAATAAAGCTCCAAAAGCAGAAATAACAAAAGAAAAATAAATAAATGGGATTACATCAAACTAAAAATGTTCTGCATAGCAAAGGAAATAATCAACAGAGCAGAACAACAATGTATGAAATGGGAGAAAATATTTTCAAACTATACATCTAACTAGGGATTAAAAACCAGAGTATACAAGGAACTCAAACAACTTCACAGTAAAAAGACAAATGACCCAATTTTTAAAATTGGAAAAGGAGCTGACTAAACATTTTTCAAAAGAAGACATACAAATGGCCAACAGATACTTGCAAAAATTCTCAACATCATTAATCATCAGAGAAATGTCAATTAAATTTGCATTAAGATATCATCTCACCTAGTTAGACTGCCTATGACCAAAGAGACTGAGAACAACAAGGGCTGGCAAGGATACAGAGAGAGGGCAACTCTCCTACACTCTCTTACACTGTTGGTGGGACTGTAAATTAGCACAGCCATTATGGAAAACGGTATGGAGGTTTCTTAACTACAGATAGATCTACCATAAGTGACATAAGCCTGACACACAGGAAAACATACCATATGTCCTCATTCATAAGTGGGAGCTAAGAGAAAAAGAAGGAAGGAAAGAAAAACCAGAGTGATTTGTTGGACTTGCAGAGAGAGAAAACAGAATGAATGATGACAGAAGGGAAGAGGGAGAGGGAAAGGGAGAGGGTGATTGTGAAGAGGTTGGGTGGGGGACATGGGAAACAACTGCAATTTGAGGTGGTAGGCATGCCGGTAGTATCGATCAAATCATCAAATATTGGGCACAGGTGCTGACAGCTTGGTGCTCCATGAATATGTATAATCAATAAAAATAAACAAAATAAATAAATAATAATAATAAAATAAAGTAATCTGAAACAATGAAAAACTCTATGGTGGATTAAACAACATATAGGGAAGGCAATTGTAAAATATTTCCAAATTGGAAGATCTCAAGAGTTTTCTCTAATGTAATACAAAGACAAATAACTGTTTAACATGGAAAAGAATTTAAGATTTACTATGGTTAGTATGAAATCTTATATAACTCCAATATAAATTTCATAAGGAGACAAAACACATAATGGGAAGAGGAAATATTTAAAGAAATCATAGCTAATTTTTTTTTATAATTAATGAATGACATGAATCTCTAGATTCAGGAAATACAAATGTCCAAAGAAACATTAATGAATTTGATAATAATCTTTATTTTTCATAGTGAAGAAGTAAGCTAAAAGATGTAGAGAACATTGAAAAAAAGATACTTTAAAGTTCATTTTTCTTATATGTCAGGTACTTCTTAAATAAACATTCAATGTCTACTAATTCCAAGGGCCATATTAAGTAAACACTAATATAACTCAAAGTTCAAATTCTAGAAATGGATAAACCAACTGTAGAGCTAGAGCTAGGTCTCACAGACCCCTTGAGCCCATTGCCCAGACTGGGTCACAAACCTTTCACACGCAGGTCTATGAGCTAGGTAATAGGAAAAGGTCCTTGGAGCTGTGGGTGAAGAAATAATAGGCTTTATTCAGAGCTAGGAGCAGTCGACTTAATATGCCTTCCAGGAGCATCATCTAGAAGCTTTGTGCATCTGTGCCGTTAGTCCTTTTTACTCAAGTCCTGTCACCTCTCCCAGGGGATGGAGATGCAAAGGATTACTCAAAGCCCATTTCTTCTGAGCAGTGAGAGTCCCCAAAGGGGTTAATTCTCAGGAACGCTCAGAAGAGAAGCATTCATCAGGAAATAACACCAAACTAGGGTTCTCTCTCAGTATTTATTCTCCAGGCCAGAAAGTTACAGAAAAGGAACATAGGTGGTTACAAAAAGAACAGTAAGATAATTGTCATGGTAATAATCATTAGGTTTAGCTGCACCAAGGACATCTGCCCTTAGAGCCAACAATTTTGCTGTGTTGCAATTCTTTATCTACAACAGAGACTTTAGCCTGGGGAAGTTTTCTGTCTTTTGCAAGCTTAATATTTCTATGTGTAATGCTAAAAAGTTAGGCCCTGTGAAATACATTAGCTTTATAAATGTTAGTATACTCCACAAAGTCCATAATATAATTTTAAAAAACCAAAGGCACATGCACAATCACATTAGACAATAACCAGGAACACCCGTGTGCATGTGCATACCCACCTCAGATGCTCAGCAAGACTCCAAATATCCGAAGGGCCCTGACAGTTTTCCTTATATTTTCCCAACACCAACCATAAACACAGAGTGTGATAATTCTCATGAGAGAAAGTACAGGGAAATAAACGAGCCTCATTTAATATGTTTCATCTATATTTGCACTGTTTACATGGCCTTGCTCACTGCAATCACCAGAATTTTGGCTGTAATAATCAGGTAGGACCTAGTCAGTGAGATCACATATCCATGAGAAAATCCCAAGTGATTTTTAATTCAGAAATTTATGCAGATATCATAAAAGATTGAAAGTGAAACTACATGATGATCACTACATATGACACATTGTGAGTTCAGGTATCAACTTCTCCTAACTTCTCAATGTAAAGCCGACGAGAATTCTCAGACCTTCGGAGAACATTTTCCTGGACATGCTTAATAGTTCTCACCAGTTCTAGCAATCACTGAAAGATAATAATTAACACTCCTGGTATACGCCTTTTTTTTTTACCAGTTGCATTTAACATTACATTTATTCCATCTATTTAATTGTATATTTATACCAATTAACCATCATTTCCTCATGTCGCATCCTCCCTACCCTTCCCGGCCTTTGGTGACCACTATTCTTCTCTTAAATTCTATGTGGTCAACTTTTCTTTTTAACTCCCACATATGAGTGAGAATATGAGATATTTCTCTTTCTGTGTCTGCTTATTTCACTTAACATAATGACATCCAGGCTCATCCTTGTTGCTGTGAAAGATAGGATTTCATTTTATTTTATTGCTGAATAATATTACTTTATACATATGTACAAAATTTTCTTTATCTATTCAACTGTTCATGGGCACTTAGGTTGATTCCAAAATTTGAGTATTATAAAAAAAAATTGCTGCAATAAGCACAGGGGTGCAGATATATTTTAGATATACTGATTTACTATCCTTTGGATATATATACCCAGCAGTAGGATTGGTGGATTATACGGTATTTCTATTTTTGGTTTTTTAAGAAAACTCCACACTGTTTCCACATGGCTGTACTAGTTTACATTCCCATCAGCAGTTCAGCAGATTTCCCCTTTCTCCTTATCCTCTTCAGCATTTGTTATTTTTATCAATTTGATAATAGCTATTTTAACTGCACTGAGATAGTATTTCATCATGGCTTTGATTTACATTTCCCTGATGATTAGTGATGATACTTTTTTATATATATATAAACCTTTGGCCATTTTAATTTTTTTTTTTTTTTTTTGGCCATAAAACAAGGCTTCATATCTTAAAAAAAGACTAAGACCATAGAAAATATGCTCTCTGACCACAATCACAATAACAGAAGGAAATTTAGAAAATTCACATATGTGTGGAAATTAACAACACTCTCCTCTACAAGCAATGAGTAAAGAAAAATCAGGGAAATTAGAGAGTACTTCGTGATAAAAATCAAAGTACAACATATAAAAATTTTTAGAATCCAGGGTTTTTGCAGTGCTTAACGGAATTTTTATATTTGTAAATACCTATATTAAAAATAAGAAAAATCTCAAAGGAGTAATGTAAAATTCTATGTTAAGAAAATAGAAAAAGAAGAGGAAACAAAAGCAAAAGCAAATATAAGGAAATAAAGATTACAACAGAAATATATGAAATAGGAAGTTAAAAAACAAAAGAGAAAATCAACAAAACCAGTTTTGTTTGGTTTGGTTTTCGGTGTTGGCCAGTCTAATGAGGTGACATTATGTCTCAGTGTGGTTTTGATTTGCATTTCCCTGATGCTGAGTGATGTTGAGCATTTTTTCATGTGTCTGTTGGCCATTCCCAAATCCTCCTTTGAGAAATCAGTTCCTTTGTCCAGTTTTTAATTAGGTTACTTTTTTTTTTTTAAGTTAAATTTTTCTGAATTCTTTGTATATTCTGGATATTAGTCCCTTGTAAGATGCGGAGTTTCTGAATATTACCTCCCATTCCGTAGGTTGTCTTTTCACTCTGTTAATTGTTTCTTTTGCTGTGCAGAAGCTTTTTGGTGTGATATAATCCCATTTGTTTATTTTTTCTTTCATTGCCTGTGCTTTTAGGGTATTTTTCATAAAATCTTTTCCCACTCCTACTTCCTTAAGTGTTTGTGCTATGTTTTCTTTTAGAAGTTTTATAGTTTGAGGCCTTATACTTAAGTGTTTAATCCATTTTGAGTTGATTTTGGCATATAGTAAGAGGCACAGGTCTAGTTTCATTCTTCAACATATGGATGTCTAGTTTTCCCAAAACCATTTATTGAAGAGGCAGTCTTTTTCCCAATGTATGTTCCTGTTGCTTTTGTCAAAGATCAGCTGGCTGTGACTATGTGGGTTGATTTCTCTATTCTGATCCATTGGTCTGAGAGTGTCTTTTTATGACAGTACCATACTGTTTTGGTCATTATTGCTTTGTAGCATAATTTGAAGTCAGGTAGTGTCATGATTCTGGCTTTATTTTTTATTTAAATTTTAATTTTTTGCACAAAACTGCTTAGGCTATTTGGAGTCTTTTGCTGTTCTCTATGAATCTTAGGATTTTTTTTTTTTCTATTTTCTGTGACGAAAGTCATTGGTATCTTGATGGGGATTGCATTGAATCTGTAGATCACCTTGAGCCGTATGGATATTTTCAAAATATTAATTGTTCTAATGTGAGATTTCAGAATGTCTTTCCATCTTTTGGTGTCTTCTTTAATTTCTTTCAGCAGTTATTTATAGTTCTCATTGTAGAGACCTTTCTTATGTATTTTATTTTATTGGTAACTATTGTAAATGGGTTTCCTTTCTTGACTTCTTTTTCTGCTATTTTGTTATTGGAGAACATAAACACTACTGATTTTTGCAGGTTGAGTGTGTATCCTGCAACCTTACTAAATAGTTTATCAGTACTGAGGTTTTTTTTATGTTTTTTTTGTTTTGTTTTGTTTTATTTTGTTTTTCAAGTTCTTAAGTTTTTCTATGTATAGGATCATGTTACTGGCAAAAAGGGATAGTTTGACTGTGTCTTTTCCAATCTGGATGTACTTTATTTCTCTCTCTTGTCTAATTGCTCTGTCTTGTACTTCCAATACTATGGTAAGTAAGAGTTGTAAGAATGGGCATCCTTGTTTTGTCCATATTCAATACCATTCAGGATGATATTGGTGGTGGGTTTGTTGCATGTGGGTTTTATTGTGTTGAGATACTTTACTTCAAGTCCTATTTGCTGAAAGTCTTTATCATGAAGGGATGTTAAATTTTGTGAACTGCTATTTCTGCATCTATTGAAATAACCATATTGTTTTTGTCCTCAATTTTGTGGATGTAGTGTATCAAATTTATTGACTTGCATATGTTGATCCATCCTTGATTCCCTGGGATGAAACTCACTTGATCATGGTATATAATGTTTTTGATGTGTTGCTATATTCTGTTTGCTGGTATTTTGTTGTAAACTTTTTTCATCTATTTTCATAAGAAATATTGACCTGTAGTTTTCTTTTCTTGTTGTATTCTGTCTGGTTTTGATATCGAGTTGATGCTAGCCTCATTTAACTAATTTGGAGGAATGGCCTCTGTTTCAATTTTTTGGAAGAGTTTGAAGAGAATTGGTATTCACTTCTCTTTAAAGGTTTGGAAGAATTCATCAGTAAAGCCGTCTGCTCCTGTGCTTTCCTTTGTTGCAAGATTGTTAATTACTGCTTCAGTCTCATTGCTGGGTATTGGTCTGTTCAGGTATACAATGTCTGTTTCGTTGTCTTGATAGTTTGTATGTGTCCAGATATTTATCTGTGTCCTCCAGGTTTTCAAATTTCTTGGCATATATTTGTATATAATAATCTTTTATGATTCTTTGTATTTCTGCGGTATTAGTTGTAATGTCTCCTTTTTCATTTCTGGTTTTTGTTTTCTGAATCTTCTCTTCTTTTTTTTTAAAGTTAGTCTAGGTAATGGTTTGTCTATTTTATTTTTCTTCTCAAATAAAAACTTTTTGTTTCATTGATTTTTATGTATCCTTTTCTGTATCTATATTTAATTTAATTTTGCTCAGATCATAATTATTTATTTTCATTGACTAATTTTGAACTTGAATTGTTCTTGTCTTTCTACTTCTTTGAGGTGTAACATTAAGTTGTTTATTTTTAATATATATACATATTTGATGTAAGCATTTTTTGTAAAAAAATAAAATAAAATAAAATAAGTAGAAGAAAATAAAAAAATGAAAAAATAAACCTTCCCACATGTTTTGGTATGATGTGTTTTTATGCTCATTGGTTTCAATTAATGTTTTGATTTTCTGTTTAATTTTTTTCTTGGACTCATAAGTCATCCAGGAGTCTGTTTAATTTCCCTGCATTTATATAGTTTCCAGAGTTTTGCTTGTTATTGATTTCTAGTTTTAATCTGTTGTGGTCTGAAAATATACTTAAAATGATTTTTTTTTAATTTGGTGAGAGTTGGTTAGTGATCTAACATGTGGTCTGTCATGAAGAATGTTACATGTGCTGATGAGAAGAATGTATATTCTGTATATTGTGGATGAAATGTTCTGCAGATATCTGACAAGTCCTATTAGTCTAAAGTGTACTTCCAATACTGGGATTTTCTATTGATCTGTTACCTAGATGATATGTATAATGCTGAGAGAGGAGTGTTCAGATCCCCAACTATTATCTATTAGGTTCTAATGTTTTTTTTTTTTTTTTTTAGGTCTAATACTGTTTGCTTTATATATTTGGGTGCTCCAGTGCTGTGTGCATATATGTCTTCTTGCTGGATAGATCCCTTTATTATTATTTAGTGGCCTTCATTTTCTCTTTTTATATATTTTTTGGTTTATAGACTATTTTACCTGATATAAGAATAGCTACTCCCATTTGTTTTTGGTTTGCATTTGCATTCTATGCCTTTTTCCATCCCTTCACTATTAGTCTGTGTGTGTGCTTACAGGTGAGGTGAGTCTTTGAAGATAGCACATATATGGGTCTAGCTTTTTAATTTAATCATTCAGTCTGTTTCTTTTGAGTGGGAAAATTAATCTGTTCACACTGAAGATCATTTTATTTTATTTTTTATTATTAGCATATTCATTATTACAAATTGTGATTTTTCTTTATTCCCTTTATCTGAACTATCCCTCCCCAAAAGCTGTCCCTTCCTTCCCCACCCCAATATCTAGTAACCTAAGGTTTGTTCTCTCCTCCTGTAAGTTCAGTGAATTCTTGTGGTCCTTTCTTTCTCTCTTTCCTTCTCTCTTCCCTTCTTTTCTTCCTTCCTTCCTTCCTTCCTTTCTTTTTTCTTTCTTTCTGACTTTCTTTCTTTTGTCTTTCTTTCCTTCTTTCTTAGCACCCAGTTATAAGTGAGAACACGTGGTATTTCTCTTTCCTTGTCTGGCTTATTTCACTTAAAATAATTTTCTCCAGACTCACTCATGTTACTGCTAATGGCAGAGTTTCACTATTTTTGTGGCTGTGTAGTATTCTATTGTGTATATGCACTGTATTTTCCTTTTCATGTTATCCGTTGAAGGACACTTAGGTTGGTTTCATATTTTGGCCGTTGTAAATAGAACTGTGATGAACACTGGAGTGCAGGTATCCCTTTGACATGATGATTTCCATTCCTTTGGATAAACACTCAGTAGTGGGATTGCTGGATCATATGGTAGTTCATTCTGTAGTTGATTGAGGAATCCATACTACTTTTCATACTGGCTTAACTAATTAACCATCCCACCAACAGTGTAGAAGAGTACCCCTTTCTCTGCATCCTCACCAGCATTTATTAATCATGATCCTTTAAAATATTGGCCAGTCTAACTGGAGTGAGATGACATCTCAGTGTGGTTTTGATTTGCATTTCTCTGATGACCAGTGATGCTTACCAGTTCATCATGTACTTGTTGATCATTTGTATGCCTTCCTTTGAAAAATGTTTATTCATCTCCTTTGCCCATTTTTAATTGAATTATTTGTTTTTTTCACTGTATAGTTGTTTGAATTCTTTGTATATTCTAGATATTAAACCCTTGTCAGATATACAGCTTACAAATGTTTTCTCCCATCCATGGGCTGTCTTGCTGCTCTGTTTGATTGTTTCCTTTGTTTTGCAGAAGATTTTAGTTAAATATAATCTCATTTAATTTTTTCTTTTGTTGCTTGTGAATTTGAGGTCTTATTCATAAAGTCTTTGCACTGTCCTGCTAAATGAAGTGTTTCCACTATGTTATCCTTTAGAAATTTTATGGTTTGGGGTCTTATATTCAGGTTTTTAATCCATTGTGAGTTGATTTTGGAGGATGGTTAGAGGTACAGGGCAGTTTTATTCTTCTGGATATGGATGTCCAATTTTCCCAGCACCATTGATTGAAAAGGCAGTCTTTTCCCCAATATATGTTCTTGTTGCCTTTGTCAAAGATCAGTTAGCTGAAAGTACATGGGTTGATTCCTGGGTTTTCTATTCTGTTCCTTTGGTCTGAGTGTCTGTTCTTATGAAAGTGCCATGTGGTTTTGGTTACTATAGCTTCATAATATAATTTGAAATCCAGAACTGTTATGCCCCTAGCTTTATTCTTTTTGCTCAAGATTGCTTTGGCTATTCAGGGTCTTTTGTTATTCCATATGAATGTTAGGATCGCATTTTCTACTTCTCTGAAGAATGTCATTAGTATTTTGATGAGGACTGCATTGAATCTTTATATTGCTTTGGGTAGAATGGACATTTTCATGATATTAATTCTTTTCCTCCTTGACCATGGTATGTCTATCCACCTTTTTGTGTCTTCTTTAATTTCTTTCAGTAGTGTTTTGTAGTTCTCATTGTCAAGGTCTTCCACCAATGTGGTTAAACTGATTCCTAGGTATTTTTCTTTTCTTTTCTTTTTTTTTTTTTTTGGTGACTACTGCAAATGGGCTTGCTTTCCTCATTTCTTTTTCTGCTAGTCCATTACTAAAGTATAAAAGCGTTACTGATTTGTGGGTGCTGATTTTGTACCCAGCAACATTACTGTAATTGTTAATCAGTTCTAAGAGGTTTTTGGTCAAGTCTTTAGGTTTTTCTATGTATAAGATCATGCCCTCTGCAAACAGGGACAATTTGACTTCATCCTTTCCAATATGGATGCCCTTTATTTCTTCCTCTTGCCTGAATGCTCTGGCCAGTACTTCCAATACTATGATAAATAGGAGTGGTGAGCTGAGCAACCTTGTCTTGTTCCAGTTCTTTAGAAAAGTATCTTTCAGCATTTCCCCATTCAGGATGACACCGGCAGCTTGGCATAAATTTCTCTCACTGTGTTGAAGTAATTTCCTTCTATACCTGATTTGCTGAGAGTCTTTATCATGAACTGATGTTGAATTTTGTTGAATGTTTTTTCTGCATCTATTATGATAATCACATGGTTTTTTACTTGGTTTTTTTGATGTGGTATATTTCTTAACTTTCATGTGTTGAACCAACCTTTCAACACTGGGATGGGTTCCACTTGAACGTGGTGTATAATTCTTTTGATGTGCTGTTGTGTTCTGACTGCTAATATTTTGTTGAAGATTTTTACATCTACATTCATTAAGGATATTGGTCTGTAATTTTCTTTGATGTTGTTGTTGTATCTTTATCTGGTTTTGCTACTAGGATGATACTAGCCTCATACAATGAATTTGGGAGAAACTTCTGTTTCAATTTTTTGGAAAAGTATGAAAAGTAGTGATTTTAATTCTTCTTTAAAGGTTTGATAGAATTCAGCTGTAAAGCCATACAGTTCTGGACTTTTCTTAGAAGATTGCTGATTATTGCTTCAATCTCCTTGCTTGTTTATTGGTCTGTTTAGGTTTTCTGTTTCTTCTTGGTTCAGTACAGGTAGTTTGTATATGGCCAGAGTAGTGGATTGAATTATGTCCCCCCAAACTCATTGAAACTTGAATTGTATCCCCCACGTTTTATGTATTAGGAAGTTATCCCCCACTGTGACTGTTAAGAGGGTGGGAAATCCTATTATGGTAATTGTAAGGTGGGGCCTTAAAGAGGTGATTGGGTTGTAGGATCATGCAGTAGTGAATGGATTAAAAATGGTGGTGAGGGGTGTGGTTCTGAGGGCTTTAAAAGAAGAGGAGAGTCTGTCTTTCTCTCTCTTTGCTCTTTCTTCTTCCCACCTTCTTGCAATGTGAGACCCCTGGGTCATGGTCACCACTACCAGATGAACTTTGCACTTCTCAGCCTCAGAAACTATAAGCAATAAATTTCATTTTCTTTATAAATTACCCAGTTCCAAGTATTTTGTTATAAGCAACATAAATGGAATAATACAGAAAATTGGTACCAGAGAAGTGGGGTGTTGCCTATAACAAATACTTGAAAATGTGGAAGCAGCTTTGGAACTGGGTGTTAGCCAAAGTTTGGAGGAGTTTGGAGGATTCAGAAGAAGACAGAAAGACAATGGACAGTTTGGAATGTCTGAAAGGCTGGTTACATGGTGGCAAGCAGATTGCTGATAGAAATATGGACTTTAAAGTTCATTCTAAGGAGGCCTCAGATAGAAATCAGAAGGAGTTTATTGAAAATTGGGGCAAAGATCACCCTTGCTGTGAACTGGCAAGGAAATTGGCTGCATTGTGTCCATGCCCTAGGACTTCATGGAAGTTGGAACTTAGGAGTTGTGAACCAGAGCATTTGGCCAAAGAAATTTCTAAGCAACAAAGTATTAAGGAAGCTGCATGGCTATTTGCAACAGCCTACACTGAGTTATGGTGGAAAAGGCATGACATAAAGCCGGAATTTAAAAGGGAAGCAGAATGTAAAGATTTGGAAAATTTGCAGCCTGGCCATGTGGTAGAGAAGCAGAGAGCATTTACAGAAAAAAAAAAAAAAATCCAATGGTGCTAAGAAGATGAGTACAAGAGAAAGGGATTATCAAGAGAAGAAGAAAAAGACCCTGAAGGCATTGCAGAAGCCTCTGGGGCCACCCCTTCCATTTCAGGCCCAAAGTCCTAGGGAGACAGAATGGTGTTGGGGAACAGGCCTGAGGCACCTTCAAAAAGCTCACTGCCCAGGGATGCCTCAGGTAGCTATTTCTATCACCAGCACCTCAGCTGCTTTGGCTTCTCCAGCCATGGCTAAATTGGGCCTAGGCATGGCTACATGTGCAGCTTTGAAAAATACAAGCCAGAAGCCTTGGCAGCATCCACATGGTGTTAAGTTTGCAGGCTTGCAGAATGACAGAGCTGTGGAGGCTTGGGAGCCTCCACCCAGATTTCAGAAAATGTATGGAAAAGTCTGGGGGCCCAGGAAGAGATCTGTCACAGGGGTGGAGTCACTGCAGACAACCTTCACTAGAGCAATGCTGAGTGGAAACGTGGGGTTGGAGTTGCAGCAGAGAAATCCCATCAGCATCATGTCTAGTGGATCACTGAGAGCGGAACCACCATGGAGACCCCAGACCTGTGGAGCTATCAGAGTGGAACTCCAGCCTGGGGGAGCTGAAGTGTGGCCTGAGACCAGGAAAGCCATAGGAGCAGAGCTGCCCAAGGACTTGAGGACCCAACCCCCACACCAGCATGCAGAGGAGGTCGAACAGGGAGTCAAGGTACATGATTCACCAATTTTGAGATTTGATGCCTGCCCTGCTGGGTTTTGGACTTGTGTGGGACTTGTTACCCCTTTCTTTAGGTCTATTTCTCCCTTTGGGAATGGGAATATGTCCCCTATGTTTGTCCCACCATTGTATCTTGGAAGTAAATAACTTGTATTGATTTCAGATGGGACTTTGAACTTTGGACATTTGAGTGGAGGCAAATTAAGATTTGGGGGATGAAATGAATGTATTTGCATGTGAAAAGGACATGAGTTTGGGGGACCAGGGACAGAATGTAGTGGATTAAATTATGTCCCCCCCAAACTCAATGAAACTTGAATTGTATCCCCCAAGTTTTATGTATTAGAAACTTAGCCCCCACTGTGGCTGTTAAGAGGGTGGGAAATCCTATTATGGAAATTGTAAGGTGGGGCCTAGAAGAGGTGATTGGGTTGTAGGATCATGCAGTAGTGAATGGATTAAAAATGGTGGGGAGGGGCATGGTTCTGAGGGCTTTAAAAAAGGGGGAGAGTTTGTCTTTCTCTCTCTCTCTGCTTTCACAATCTTGCAATGTGAAACCCCTGGGTCACAGTTGCCACTACCAGATGGACTTTGGACTTCTCAGCCTCAGAAATTGTAAGCAATAAATTTCATTTTCTTTACAAATTGCCGAGTTCCAAGTATTTTGTTATAAGCAACATAAATGGACTAATACAGCCAAAAATCTATCCATTTCTTCCAGGTTTTCATATTTGTTGGCATACGGTTATTTATTATAATCTCTAATGATTGTTCATATTTCTGTGGTATTGTTTGTAATGTCATCTTTATCATTTCTGATTTTTATTTGGGTCTTCTCCCTTCTTTGTGGTTGTTGTTGTTGTTAACCTAGGTAACGGTTTCTCTATTTTATTTATCTTCTAAAAAAACCTTTTGTTTCGTTGATCTTTTGTATCACTTTTTAGGTCTGTATTTCACTTAATTCTGGCCTGATCTTAATTTTCTTTCCATCTATTATTTTTAAGATTGCATTGTTGTTGTTTTTCTACTTCTTTTAGGCATAGTGTTAGGTAATTTATTTGAAATCTTTCCATTCTTTTCATGTAAGAATTTATTGCAATATACTTCCCTTTTAGTACTGCTTTTGCTGTATCCCATAGGATTTTTATGATGTATCTTTATTTTCATTAGTTTCAAGACATTTTTTGATACCCTGTTTTATGTCTTCCTTGACTCACAGGTCATTCAGGAGTCAATTGTTTAGTTTCCATATGTTTGAATAGTTTCCAGAATTTTTGTTTGTTTGTTTTTGATTCCCAGTTTTAATCCATTTTGGTCAGAAAACATAATAGAAATAATTTCAATTTTTAAAAAATTTACTGAGTCTTGATTTGTGACCTAACATGTGGTCTATCCTGGAGAATGTTTCATGTCATGATGAGAAGAATGTGTAATGTCTAGCTGGATGAAATGTTCTTTGGATGTCTGCCAGGTTTAGTTGGTCTAAAGTGTAGTTTAAGTCCTGTGTTTCTTTGTTGATTTATCGCCTGGAAGATCTATCCAGTTCTGAGAGAGTAGCATTCATGTCATCAACTATTATTGTGTAGGGTCTATCTCTTCATGTATAAGAGTTTTTGCTTTACATATTTGGGTGCTCCAGTGTTGGGTGCATACATGCTTATTATTGTTATGTCTTCTTACTGAATAGATCCCTTTATCATTATATAATGGCTTTCTTTGTCTCTTTTTGTGCATTTTGGTTTGAAGTCTATTTTATTCGATATAAGAATAGCTACTCCTGTTCATTTCTGGTTTCTATTTTTATGGTATATCTTCTTGTAACAATTCACTTTTAGTGTGTGTGTCACTATATGTGGAAAGTTAGAAATATTGGTTCTCATTTGACTTTAGAATAGGGTTTTTAGGTAAATACACATATGGAACAAAAGCCCTTGGGTAGGAGGGCTATAGCCCTTGGCCTATAGCCATAGAGCAAAATCCCATCTAATCAACTCTAATCATTGTTTAGGTATGGTATTGTATACTTTAATGATTTTAGAACTAACAGGTAATTGTCATACCAATCCTGTTAAGAGATTTTAAGAATTTCTGAAGAGAAAGATATGAAAAAAATGTTTGCTAAGGGCAAGCTGTCTGTTGAGGGAAACTTTAGAAAAATATGTACTTAGATTTTATCATAAGAATGTAACTTTTGCTTAAGGAGAGGTTATACTTTAGATAACCAGTCAGTTTGACCAACCTAGCTTTTCATTAATTGCACTATGGAATGTCACATTGTTAATTTTACTGATGTTACTAGTTTCCATTGCTTAAGCTATACTTAGCCATAGATAACTTTTGTAATACTGCCCATGTCCTTGTGTCCTTTTGTAATGATTAAATCAACTCAATTTTCTTATGAAACTTCCTTGTCTATACAATGAAAACAGAAGCTAACTTTGAATCAGAGCTGTACCCAGTTTTCTCTGGGGTACAGACACTTCAGTCTTCTCATCACATTCATGGTGCTTTGAGTAATCTTTTTTCATCTCTGTAACACAATGAGAAGTGTAATAACTATAGGTGAGGTGGGTCTTTTGAAGACAGCATATAGTTAAATTTACTTTCTTAATCCAATCTGTCAGCCTGTGTTTTTTAAATGAGGAGTTCAATCAATTTACATTTAGAGTTGTTAGTGATAAGTATTGCTTTATTTCTGTCATTATACTGCATTTTGTTTAGATGTTTTAAATATCATTTGCTTCTTTCTTCCCCTTTTATTTTTTATCTTCAATGTTAATTGGATTTTTGAGTTGACGTGATTTAGCTTCTTTGTCTTTCTCATTAACATTTTGGTTTTAATGGTGGGTTTTCCTCTTTCTTGTAAATCTGTGATAGTGATTACCTTTTTTTTTTTTTTTTTTTCAGATTCTGAATGCAGGACTCCATTGAGAATTTATTGCAGGGCTGCCCTTATGGTAGGGAACTCGCATATTTTTTGTTTGTAGGGTAAATACACAATTTCTCCCTTATTTCTGAAGGAAAATTTTGCTGGGTATAGAATTATTGGCTAACTATATATATATATATATATATATATATATATATATATATATATATATATATATATATATATATATATATATATATATATATATATATATATATTTTTATTTATACACACACACACACACATATATATATATACACACACATATATATATTATATTTTGAATATATCATCCCATTTTCTTCTGGCCTGTAATGTTTCAGTTGAGAAGTCTGCTGTTAGTCTGATGAGGCTCCCTAATATGTGACTTGATGCTTTTCTCTTGTTGCTTTTAGAGTTATTTCTTTTTCTCTGAGTTTTGCCAGTTTGACTGTAATGTGTCTTGGAGAGGATGTTTTTGGATTGCATCTGTTTGGGAATCTTTTTGCTTCCTGGATCTGAAGGTCTGTATCTATCACTATTCTTGGGGAGTTTTCTGTTATTATGTCCTTGAATAGGTTTTCAATGTCTATGCCTTTCTCATCCTCTTCTGGAATACTCACGATTAAAATGTTTGTGTGCTTGAGGTTTTCTGCTAGCTCTCTCAAGTTTTCTTCATTTTTTTAAATTGTTTTTTTCTTTTTTTGTCTGACTAGTTATTTCAAGAAGACTATCATTGGTGTATGAAATTATTTCTTCTGCTTGCTCTAACCTGTTGCTAAAGCTTTCTGCTCTTTTTTTTTATTTCATTGAGTGAATCCTTAATTTTTATGAGTTCTGTTACATTCCTTTTTAAGGTATTAATCTCTTTATAAATTTCTTCCTTCATATTCTGGATACATTTTCTTGTTTTATTGTGTTCTTTAATTGATTCTCTTTTTTTTTTCTTTGAGTTTTCTTAAGATAAGTGCTTGGAATTCCTTTTTGGACATCTTAATGTTTTACAGGTGTGCAGAGTCTGGTACTTGAGAATTACCATATTCCTTTGGTGATGGCATATCTTCTTGTTTATCTGTAGTTCTAGTATTTTTTTGTTGATGCTTGGTTATCTGGTATGACACTTGTTTCTTCTATTACTCTGGAGTGGACTATGAGGTGAAGGACTTTGTCCTTTATTTTGGGGCTCTGCTGGTGACTCTTCTTGTATCAGTGCAGTTGATTGTACTGTGGGCTGTATTGGCTCCTATTCTTTCAGTGTGGGGGCCCCTTAGGGGCTTGGATGGGTGGGGAAGACCTGCAGCTGTGTTGGATGTTGGCCATGCAGGATCTTTCACTCATCTGAGCACCAGCTCGGTCAGTGTGAGGTCCCCTCTGGGTTTTAGGTGAGCCTGGATGGGCCTAGGGCTGCATTGGGGATTGGCCATGCAGGAGCCTGTGCTAACCTAGGAGCTGACTTGGTCTGTGTACTACATTGAGATTTATTTTTGAAAGATACTTTCTTACTCCTGGTATTTTATTGATTTTCATTTGGATGTTTTAGATATCTTTTTTTTTCTTTCTTCCTCCTTTATTATTTGTCTTCCATGTTTGTTGGTTTCTTGAGGTGGCTAGATAAGGTTTCTTTCTCTTTCTCATTTGCATTTTTGTTTTATCAGGGGGGTTTGTTCTTTCTTGCTTTATTGTGGTAGTGATTATCATTTCTCAAATTCAAGTTTCAGAACTCCTTTGAGGATTTCTTCTCGTTATGATCATGTGGTGGTAAACTCCTGAAGTTTCTGTTTGTCTGGAAAATACACTATTTCTCCCTCATTTCTAAAGGATATCCTTTGCTGGGTATAGTTTTCTTTGGTTCTTCTTCTTCCTCCTCCTCCTCCTCCTCCTCCTCCTCCTCCTCCTCCTTCTTCTTCTTCTTGTATTTTGAATATATTATCCCTTTTCTCCTGGCCTGTAGAGTTTCCATTGAGAAGTCTACCGTTAGTCTGATGGGGGCTTCCATAGAGGTGATTGATGCTTTTCTCCTGCTGCTTTAAGGATTTTTTCTTTGTCTTTGAGCATTGAGTTTGACTTGATTGTGTCAAAAAACATCAAATGTTTTTGTGATTAATTTTCTTCCTTTTTAAATTCTCACCCCACGGTGTTTTTTTTTTTGTTGTTGTTGTTGTTGTTGTTGTTTGTTTGTTTGTTTATTTTTTCTGTCTTCCTGGTTTATTTTGAAAATACTGTCTTCAAGTTCAGAAATTATCTCTTCTGTTTGCTCTAGCCCACTGCTCAAGATCTCAGGTTTGTTTTTTATTTCATTGTGTGAATCCTTCACTTTCATGTGTTCTGTTACACTCCATTTTTAAGATATTAATCTCTTTGTAAGTTTCCTCCCTCATATCTTGAATTTTTTTTTTCTCATTTCATTATGTTGTCTAACTGAGTCTTCTTGTATCTCATTGAATTCCCTTAAGATTGTTAATTGGCATTCCTTTTCATTCATTTCAAGGCTTCCCTGCTCCATAGGGTCTACTGAGAATTACTGTATCTCTTTTGTTGTGTCATATTTCCTTGGATTTTGGCATTTCTAATATTTATATTTTTATATCTGGTAGTCTGGTAGTGCAGTTACTTCTTCTATTACTCTTCTGTTGGTTTTGAGGAGGGTGACTCTACTGATGACTTTCGTATCAATGCAGTTAAGTGGTTGTGGGCCACCTGAATAGTGGTAATGGCTACTACTGTGGTGGTGAGCCACCCTTGCAGCTTCAGTGGCTGTTGAGTTGGCTGTGGTGGACCACCCATGTGGAAATCATGTTTTTGGCATGTTCCTGCCTTCTGTGAAGCAGGGGTTGCTTCCCATGGCTCCTGCTTAGGAACCTGCGTGTGCTCCTACCTACTACCAGATTGAGGGCTGGCCACCACTCCTGCCTAGGACTGCAGGTGTGTTCATTACTGATTTCTAATTTGATTGCATTGGTATTCTAGAACATGCCCATACTTTACATGATTTCATGCCTTTTAACTATGATGAAATTTGCTTTATGAATTAAACATTTTCTTTTGTAAAGATATTCCATTTACAATAGAGAAGCATAAGTAATCTGCTCAGTAGTTAGGAAGCAGCTCAGTAGATGGAGCATGGAATGTAGAATAGATGAATTTTAGGTCTGATAGTTTTTAGTGTTTCATTGTCTTCTATTTCCTTGATGACTTTGTCTAGAATTTCTATTCATTATTAAAATTGGTGTATTTATTTCTCCAAGTATTACTGTTGTTTTATTTTTTTATTTTTATTTTTATTTCTTTTATTTTATTTTTTATTTTTTATTTTATTTTGTCGATATACATTGTGGCTGATTATTGCTCCCCATCACCAAAACCTCCCTCCCTCCCTTCTCCCTCCCCCCCCCCAACAATGTCCTTTCTGTTTGCTTGTCATATCAACTTCAAGTAGTTGTGGTTGTTATATCTTCTTCCCCCCCCCCCCCGGTTTGTTTGTTTTGTGTGTGTGTGTGTGTGTGAATTTATATATTAATTTTTAGCTCCCACCAATCAGTGAGAACATGTGGTATTTCTCTTTCTGTGCCTGACTTGTTTCACTTAATATAATTCTCTCAAGGTCCATCCATGTTGTTGCAAATGGCAGTATTTCATTCGTTTTTATAGCTGAGTAGTATTCCATTGTGTAGATGTACCACATTTTCCGTATCCACTCATCTGATGATGGACATTTGGGCTGGTTCCAACTCTTGGCTATTGTAAAGAGTGCTGCGATGAACATTGGGGAACAGATATACTTTTGACTTGATGATTTCCATTCCTCTGGGTATATTCCCAACAGTGGGATAGCTGGGTCGTATGGTAGATCTATCTGCAATTGTTTGAGGAACCTCCATACCATTTTCCATAGAGGCTGCACCATTTTGCAGTCCCACCAACAATGAATGAGAGTTCCTTTTTCTCCACAACCTCGCCAGCATTTATCGTTCAGAGTCTTTTGGATTTTAGCCATCCTAACTGGGGTTAGATGGTATCTCAATGTGGTTTTGATTTGCATTTCCCGGATGCTGAGTGATGTTGAGCATTTTTTCATATGTCTGTTGGCCATTTGTATATCTTTTTTAGAGAAATGCCTACTTAGCTCTTTTGCCCATTTTTTAATTGGGTTGCTTGTTTTCTTCTTGTAAAGTTGTTTGAGTTCCTTATATATTCTGGATATTAATCCTTTGTCAGATGTATATTTTGCAAATATTTTCTCCCACTCTGTTGGTTGTCTTTTAACTCTGTTAATTGTTTCTTTTGCTGTGCAGAAGCTTTTTAGTTTGATATAATCCCATTTGTTTATTTTTCCTTTGGTTGTCCGTGCTTTTGGGGTTGTATTCATGAAGTCTGTGCCCAGTCCTATTTCCTGAAGTGTTTCTCCTATGTTTTCTTTAAGAAGTTTTATTGTTTCAGGGTGTATATTTAAATCCTTAATCCATTTTGAGTTGATTTTAGTATACAGTGAAAGGTATGGATCTAGTTTCATTCTCCTGCATATGGATATCCAGTTATCCCAGCACCATTTGCTGAAGAGGCAGTCCCTTCCCCAGTGAATAGGCTTGGTGCCTTTGTCAAAGATCAGCTGGCAGTAAGTGTGTGGGTTGATATCTGGATTCTCTATTCTATTCCATTGGTCAGTGTGTCTGTTTTTATGCCAGTACCATACTGTTTTGGTTATTATAGCTTTGTAGTATAGCTTAAAGTCAGGTAGTGTTATGCCTCCAGCTTTATTTTTTTTGCTCAGCATTGCTTTGGCTATGCGTGGTCTTTTATTGTTCCATATGAATGACTGGATAGTTTTTTCCATTTCTGAGAAAAATGTCTTTGGAATTTTGATGGGGATTGCATTGAATTTGTATATCACTTTGGGTAGTATGGACATTTTCACTATGTTGATTCTTCCAATCCAAGAGCATGGAATATCTTTCCATCTTCTTGTATCCTCTCTAATTTCTCTCAGCAGTGGTTTGTAGTTCTCATTATAGAGATTTTTCACCTCCTTGGTTAACTCAATTCCTGAGTATTTTATTTTTTTGGTGGCTATTGTAAATGGGCAGGCTTTCTTGATTTCTCGTTCTGCATGTTCACTATTGGAGAAAAGAAATGCTACTGATTTTTGCGTGTTGATTTTGTATCCTGCTACTGTGCTGAAATCATTTATCAATTCCAAGAGTTTTTTTGTAGAGGTTTTAGGCTGTTCGATATATAGGATCATGTCATCTGCAAACAGGGACAGTTTGACTTCATCTTTTCCAATCTGGATGACCTTTATTGCCTTCTCTTCTCTGATTGCTCTGGCTAGTACTTCCAACACTATGTTGAATAGGAGTGGTGAGAGTGGGCATCCTTGTCTAGTTCCTGTTCTTAAAGGAAAAGCTTTCAGCTTTTCCCCATTCAGGATGATATTGGCAGTGGGTTTGGCATATATGGCTTTAATTATGTTGAGATATTTTGCCTGTATACCTAACTTATAGACGGTCTTTGTCATGAATGAGTGCTGAACTTTATCAAATGCTTTTTCAGCATCTATAGAGATGACCATATGGTCCTTGTGTTTGAGTTTATTAATATGGTGTATCACATTTATTGATTTGCGTATGTTGAACCAACCTTGCATCCCTGGGATGAATCCCACTTGATCGTGGTGAATAATTTTTCATATGTGTTGCTGTATTCTGTTTGCTAGTATTTTAGTGAGGATTTTTGCATCTACATTCATCAAGGATATCGGCCTGTAGTTTTCCTTTTTGGTTATATCTTTACCTGGTTTTGGTATCAGGATGATATTTGCTTCATAGAATGAGTTTGGGAGATTTGCGTCCGTTTCAATCTTTTGGAATAGTTTGTAAAGAATCGGTGTCAATTCCTGTTTGAATGTTTGGTAAAATTCTGCTGTGAATCCATCTGGTCCTGGGCTTTTCTTTGTTGGGAGCCTTCTGATAACAGCTTCAATCTCCTTTATTGTTATTGGTCTGTTCAAATTTTCTACATCTTCATGGTTCAGTTCTGGGAGCTTGTGTGTGTCCAGAAATTTATCCATTTCCTCCAGATTTTCAAATTTGTTGGCGTATAGTTGTTTATAGTAGTCTCGAATGATTCCTTGTATTTCAGATGAATCAGTTGTAATATCGCCTTACTGTTTAATATTCTGTTTGCACTATTAATTTAATCAGTTTTCATTTTATATTTTAGGGCTCTATTGTTAAGAATATGTATATTTACACTTATTGTATCATTTTGATAGATTGACTGTATTATTATAAAATATACTTTTGTCTCTAGTAACAATTTTTGTCATAAAATTATTTTTGCATGACATTGTGTGCATGTGTAGACTCTTTTGGTTACCGCTATGTGGCATATCATTTTTCTTCCATTTATTTTAACCTATTTGTATCTTTCAATCTAAAGTGTGTCTCCTGTAGTCATCATATACACTGGCCATTTATTTCATTTTATTTATTCCTCCGATTTATCTGTCTTTATTACAATTTTTAATCTATTTACATGTAATGTAACTATTGATAATTAAGATCTACATCTATCATTTTCTTATCTATTTTCTATATGTCATATCTATTTTTTGTTTCTATATTCCTCTTTTGATACTTTCTTCAGGTTAAACAATTATTTTCTGTGGTAACATTTTAATTCCCTTGTCATGTCTTCTACTATATGCTTACACTTATTTTTTTTAAGTATTTAATCTGGAAAATACAACTGATATATCAATTTACATTTAGATTGTGTTAATATAAAATTAATATAAACATTACTATTATTATAAAATATAATATTTATATATGAGAATTTAATTAAGAATGATGAATTTAAATCAGCATACTATAATATATAATATATCATTTATAGACAAATATAAAATATAATTGAACAAAAAAATATGAT
Organism: Cynocephalus volans; assembly: GCF_027409185.1. Taxonomy (NCBI): domain Eukaryota; kingdom Metazoa; phylum Chordata; class Mammalia; order Dermoptera; family Cynocephalidae; genus Cynocephalus; species Cynocephalus volans. The sequence continues at coordinate 115,790,149 of NC_084467.1, read as the reverse complement.
TCACAAGATTAAGTGGTTTCTTGGATTAAATGTAATAAAAAGTTAGCCTTAACTGAAACCTATCTCTCCCTCTGCAGAATCTGCCTCCTATGAACATCTCAAGAGATGGGCAGTCATTTCATCACCCTCACATACCTTAGGATAGAAGT